>NW_022985442.1:1511655-1882876 GCF_010093595.1 Mytilinidion resinicola
GCTGGAGGGCCATTCCTCCTATATCACGGCGGTGGCCTTCTCGCCAGACGGGCAGGTACTTCACACTAATAAAGGCGATATCCTTCTGTCTCTGCCTTTAGTTGCCACGTCGCCTTCTACGCAGCAGAAGCAGTCCCCCCACGTTCTAGCGCAGGATCAGTGGATACTGCGCAACCAGCAACGCTTCCTGTGGCTTCCGTCTGAGTATCGATCAACATCCACAGCTGTGTATAAGGACATAACTTGTCTAGGGCTTTCATCTGGTCGTGTAGTTTTGCTTAGAATTTTCTAGTTATATGGCATGTAGCCCATTGTTGGATTTTATACTTTCTAAGCGCCTGCAGGAGCCCGGCTATAGGCCTTACAGCCACTGTATGTAAATTACACCGCGATGATTATCGTTCTCCTCCGGGCTGAACCGCCCAAAAAAGCTTAGCAGGACTCTCAGCGGGATTTTCTCTAAAATGGTGTATTGTCTGTATACAATCGAGGTACTTTGGTGTTGCAAGTATGCCTAATGTACCAACTTGGAGCGTGCTCTTAAGTGGTGTAGCGAGTTCCAGACATTCTATCATTATTCTTGCAATATGACACTTCTTTGCCCACAATTATTAAAGCTGATATCTAGACTAGACGAGTGTGCTCACGTACCCCGTCATACTTGGCAACGACCACCATAAATTATAGACTTGATACGTTCTCAAACCTGGCGTCAAGCCAGCCGGGCAAAGGCAACATCCCTTTAGCAAAAATGAGGCGTCTAATTCACGTCCCACCTCGCTCAGTTTCGCCTCGCTTAGACGCGACGTCAATCTGATAACGAGAAGCGGCATTGGTGATCCTGACGTAGGGACTTTCTGTCCTAGGCCCGCCTGCTGAGAGTCTATTTCGTAGAGCTTCCCCATCACAAGCTTCACGCTGTATATCCACCGCGCACCGCGCCCGAGTCCTTCAACTGTCGGCAGTATGGGTGCTGCTGGGGTGCCGGGAATGGTGAAGAGTCCCCGTATCCTAGAGCCAGTGGTGCTCTTTGCCATGATTACGGGTATGTGTACTTCGAGCAAGTTTGGCAGTCTTGAGGGCATGGCTTGCGCATCCGTGGAGCCGCGTAGCGCGAATACGATATCCACAGGCCTGGGGTCGGAATAGCGGATGAGCTCTTCGTCTTTAGTACGGGATTCATCGATGCGGAAGCAGGAGATGGTCGGCCAGTCGAAGCGGGGACATGGCTCGTACACGGGGTGCTCGAGGAATTGGTCGTCTGTCTTAGAATGGTGTGTTTTGTGCCCTTCGGTCCGTTGCGAAGTTATGCGATTAGCGCGCAGGGCGCTGTCTGGAACGCTGACCACTGGCGGAGGAGAACGGGGGCCTGTGGGTAGCTCTGATATTTGAGGGGGTGGACGATCGCGATTTATCGACTTCTTTGGTACCAGATTACTGGTTTCGAGCGCCCGGAAACGTTAGTTGACATATAATCTTGCCGCCGGTCGAAGGTCGGCAGGTGGGCCATGGTTCTCTAAAGATGATCACATCATGCTGTGAGCCTCTAGTGCTTTGATGCGAAGTGTGAGATGGAGGATAGGATTGCTCAACTGAGTCGCGAGCACCGAAGACGGAGGGCTTCCCTTGTCTGACCAGGTGAAAACTTTCTCGGTGAGTTTGTCCATGGCCGAGAGATACTGTTGCGCGAGAATGGTCGGATGGATCATGCGTGTATTCCAGTCATACACCGCAGCAAGGGGCTGCCCTTTCTCCAGCTTGCCTGTGTTTGAGTTATAAAGTGTTTCCATACCACCAAGCCCCTTCTTCCATACAGCTTTGGGAAATCTTGTGTCGTCTAGCTTCACGCTCTCATCAGTCGGAACTGGTCTATAGATCATGATTAACTCGTCTGGAGACAGTTCATCTCCAAGTGCAAAGCTCTGCTGGTGAGGGGGTTGCGAGATGGTGATCTCGTCCAAGCCGTTCTGGCCAGGGACGCTGTCAAACAGGCAGAGAAGAATATCATCCGCCAGGACCTGCACGTACAGCACCTCCTTGATGCCATTGCTCCGTTTGGCATCGACTCTCATATCAGAAAATGCTGTTACAGCAGTACTGCGCAACAAGAAGCCCCACCTTGGTACCTGGAGAATCGTGCCGGTATTAGGCCCATTGGCAAGCGGCTTTTTAAGGAAGGAGTTGATGCAATTCTTGATCTCGAGGCCCAGGACATCGTCATCACCGGAATAGTGGTTGGCGAGACTAAGACCTCCGTCGATGAGAGAATCAATCCACGCAGAGTCAACGGAAAAGGTGCGGATCGTCTCTCGCGGAAGCATGTCGGGATCAGGGACCAGGTAGTGGAGAGGCACCGTAGCCAGGTAAAATTTATCGAGCACCCATTTACGCACAATCAGAGCATCTGGGTCAATCGGGGGTGCCTCGGCGTTTCCAGGGTCCTTTGCCGGAATTTCGAAGAGCACTTCAACAACGTCGTGAATATGATTCGCTAGCTTTTCGACGTCGTATTCCATGGCTTGGGCAAGGCGAACGGTAGGCAAATCTTTCCAGTCTTCATCCGTCCGTAACCATCGCGTTGCTGCGCTCTTCGTCTCCAGTAGGCTCGTACTGTGAGCTTCAACGAGTTGAGTAAGCGATTCGTTGAGGTTTTCGAAATACGCAGCAGCATTCATCTTAGAATCGCCAAGTGCCTCTGCTTTTGTGCGCTTCAAGGCTGTGGCACGAATTTTACCGCGTAGTCGGAGTAGACTTGCAGCGAAGGACCGATCACCTATGGCTAAGGAGCGGCCGAGGTTCCAAGCTGTATTGTAAGAAACGTCGATTAGGCCCGTGGTCTTGTCAATGAGCTGCAGCTTCTCACCGTCCGATCGAAACGGGCGAATACTTTCGGCGTCTGGAGGGCTTACAGGAAAGAATGGTCCTCGGAATAAAGCAGTAGAAGATTCCCCGGTCTTAAGAGTATGGGGTTTTAGACTATAGCCTGCATGAAGCATTTCGAAGAGCCACATTTCGTTTGGTTTTGCCGCATCACCTCTTAGAGTCTCAAGCTGCTTATCCGGAATTCTCAATGGCTGAACGTTCCCTCCCAATCCCTGCATGACACCCGCAAAATCACCATGGTCATGCGGGATGCACATCCAGTCCCAGCTGTAGAGCGAAGCCAAGCCGACGAGCTCTTTGCCATTTTTGGCTACGTTGATCTTGTCCACCCCTTCGAGGGAAATCAAATGTGAAATCACTCGCTTGGGTTGCTCTACGCCCGTGGGACCAGTTCGTGGGCTCACTACAACTGAAAACTGCGGCTGTGGAATGCTGGCATCGGTACTAGCCATGAAGCCGCCATGAGTCTCGCGTACGTGTGCCATCATCGCAAAACGAGCGATGTCTGCGGTCCCGGTCCACTTTGAATCTCCTTTCTCGTCTACACCAGAGAAGAGTTGCTGGAAGACGCTCGGCTTGAGCAACAAAACGTCAACGGGGTCGTTATCTTCGTAGTTTCGAACCGAGTTCTGTTGATTCAGCGGTGATGCAACCGACGGTGCGTCGAAAAGTTCCTTGGCGGTCATCGTTACTACGCCGTACCTTGACGGGAGTACTTGGCTGAGATGTGCTTTCTCACAAGAGGCACTGTCTAGAATAAGTTCGTCCTCCGTAAATGACAAGACGGCCAGCCATGGCATTCGATTGAATCCGGCTGGGCCGGTGCTGATATTCCGCTCCCATGGAGTAGTGGGATGGCCGAAAACAACATGAGCAAGCGTCTGACTATAGTCGCTATGTCCTGGAGGCGGATAGACGCTGTGTATGTCGTCATGATGAAGTAGCTTGAACTTGGGACGGAGAACATCAACGGTTTTTTTGGACGGAGGCAGTTGCTTGATCTCGGTTGATGGTAATTGCACATCTTGACTCGCTGTAATAGTGTACGATCCTAGGTGAAGAACCGGCTCTTGGTAAGACCAAAGGCGGATGTGCTCTGGCTCTGGGCGTTCGTCCGCACTGACATGTTTCGTGAGCAGGCGGTCTTGAGGCTGGTGGGAAAAGGCTGGGTAGCGGGCGTTAGTTGATGATGATAACATGACTGCCACAAGAGAGGACGGCGACGGCTGGGGAAGAGAGAAGCAAATGTGAATCTTCAAAGAGGCCGCGAAGACTCCAAGCCGAGGACTTTCAAGCTGCTCCAAATATCTGAAATTCCCTACCCAAACGCGTGTTCACAAAAATATAGAGGTTCTGCACTTCGGACTGAGCGATCCCAGGTGCGCTAAAGAAAACTATCGAAAGCCACCTGCGTGGTCGCTGCATGGGAGGTGGCGCTACCGGGCTTTTGCTACCTACTGTACGAAGTAGTTGCCGTACTCCCGCCAGGCACTCTCTCTAAGCGACGCTACGAATAACTACTTCAGACCACCACACGAGCGTTAGTATCCCAACCCCTCAGTACTCCTTCATATTTGCCGCCTATGGCAAACGAAATCAGTCTGGCTGGTATGCGGCATCGCTTCATCCGGGCGTCGCGAAATCAGGCCAGTCTACACTTCGGTCCATCCTCAGTCCAGGTATTGCAGTAGCTCAGCAATTCATTGTCCCTCACACTCCCACATCCTGCATCTAACTGCGGATACGATATCCTCAGCCTGAAGAATGGCTTCAACTACTCTGCCCACGATGTTAGAGCCTAGCACGCTGACCGCAGCTTCGACCGTCATTGTACCCATGGCATTGCAAGCGCTCGTCATCTCCGAAGACTTCAGATTCAGCAACCTTCAAGTTGCTCCTCTCGTCCAGCCCAATTTTACAGCGCTGCGGCCGGCCCAGGGAGAGGTAACGCATGATATCATGGAGCAACTGGATGTCTCGGCCACCCGTCTATCACCACACATGAACACTCGCTCTGTCGATATGGTCAAAGTCGAGCCTAGAGAAGACCGCGTCGGCGTATATCTCAGCTGGTGCCTGCCTCATCTCTACAGGACTGGTATTACGGCCACGAAAAGTGCTGCCGAGCCCAATACCAAGTCCCGCAAGCAATATGATCAAGCTCGAGTGCGGGCTGGCTACTCGGTGAATCACGATGACAAAGGAGGAGACGTTCAAGTACGTATTGGCCCCGTGCGCATTCCCGTATGCATCGTTGATCGAGTCCGTAGTTCCGTCCAGCACCAGACCGATGGATAGTGGCAAAACGGAACTGCTCAGGCGTCGATGCCAAGTGAATTCTCGTCGAAAGAAACGTCATTCGCAGCATTGAAGATGATGAGCTCGGCGCCCGGGATGCGCCAGACGTTGAAAACATTACTTCGCCAGCCATAGACCCCAAGTTGCCTCTCGAAAGCCAGTACAAGTCTTTCATGGGTCGGTCAGTATTCGCAGAGAACAGCCAGGACGGAAAGCAGAGAACGTACCGGCGGCCATTCAACGCCTTCGAGTCCGGCAATGAGTTTTTTGCCGACTATCAGCCTTACAACATGGGCGTGTTCTCCGTATTTGATGACTTGGGTGGTGCCACAGATGCCACTTTCGACTACCTCGTCTTTGGCTACCACTCCAATCCATCTGATGATCCTCTTGCGATTGTCAACCAGCTTTCCCAAGGCACCGAGTTCTCAAACAAGAAGCTACTGGACGCTTTATCGCTGGTAGCAGACCCTACCGGTGCTGCATCGTTCCTCCGCGCACCCGCTAGTCCTTCCGGGCGCACGCTTACCCACGGAATCTTGCGTAATGTTCGTTTCAACAGCAAGAGCTGGAATTTGGAAACTCCGTCTGTCAATCTGCAAAAGCTGATGTACATAGTCCAACCAGTCGTGGTTGGAACACACGCTCTTGACGCACTTGCGGCCTACCTCCATGTCCAGCTCGGACCAGATGACAGCACTAGCGCCGTACACAAGTTGCTTGGCCAGTTGATAATGCTGATCGTTCGCCGAGATGACGTTATGCTCAGCGTCAGGCCGCTGATGAAGTCTCGTCCAACGATTGGAGCGCTTTCTCTAAGGGAACGATATGGAAGCTGCCTAAGCATACCGATGCTTCTAGCCCTCAGGCCGATGAGCTTGCCCCGACTGATGCCCATCGTAAGCTGCTTGACAAACTTAACGCAGCACAGATGCATGTAGATGCATGTTTGCGCGAGAGGCGCTAACTCTGCCAGAGCTTGTTCGGGTGCTGGTGGAACGCCGTTGGTTTGCGCAGATTGCCTAGGTCAGTACACCACACAAGACGAGTTGCCATCAAACGTGAAGCCAGAGAAATAGCCCAGAGAGCCCAGAGCTTAGAAGTCACCAAGCAGAAGCACCGGCGCTTGGTCAACGATACAAAAGACCAGCTCAAATCTTTGATGAATGGGAAACAAGCTTTGGCGGCATCTGGACGGGCTTTCGGCGTGCATCAAGACCCTACTATCCTGATTGCTGGCGCACAGTCGGGTTGGCCGAAGAATTTCTCGGACCCTCTGCCTGTGCGATTAGTATCACAGGTATCAACACTCGCGGATACCCCGAAGCCGCCGAATCCTCGTTATGCAGGTCTCGATGAGTACATATCCGCACTGGTGACGGAGCCATATGGCAAGTGGCCTGAGAATCCATACAACGAAATGGAAGATATGAAAGGACAGCAAGGTTGGTTCCCATTGTTCATCGAGTGGGAGGTCGAGTACTACCACATCCCGTTCAACATGTGGTCATTCGAGCCAGACGAACTCAGCGGTCGCTGGCGATATGTGATTGCAGGGCACAAAGCTCTCGCGGATTCCCCCGTTGGCGCCGACCGTCGCACCATTCATAGCCGGACGGCCATCACACCACAGTCGGGCATGACGCTGCGATCGCGGCTTGATCAACTCTTTGCGAAGAAGACTGAAAACGTGCTTGACGATGAGCTGAAAGACACAGCTGCAGACAGAGAGAAGGCCCTTGAGGCAGCGGCGCGTCTCGAGTATTTTTCATCTCCCTTAGGTGGCTTTACTGACCACTTACTGACCTTGCGCTGCGGTAACAGTCCGCGACCCGATCAAAAAGACGCCGAGATGCAAAATGCTCTGGGTCTTCATGCTCATGCTATGCATCTGCTCGACGGTGTTCATGAGCTCGCGCCGTATGGTTTCACGACGCCACTGCCTCCAACATACACAGCTTTCAGCCCATTCAAGCCGGTGACACATGGACAGGTGCGATTTACGAACCTCATCATCGTTGACAAGTTCGGCCAGGTCGTCTCAGCGATCAAACCTGCAGAAGCAGGTCAACACAGCTCCGCGCTGTATCCCTGCATCTCTCCCAGCCTGGCATGCGGCGTCCTAGACGGAGAAAGCGAGAAGTACTTCCCTAACACGGCGGTGAAAGCTGACGAAGATGCGAACGTCTGCCAATTCTTCCAGATCCCGCCACGGATTAACCAGCGCGCTCGCCTTACTGCTTGCTTCGTCATGCCGACTGAGAAGGATGGCGACCCTCGGCGCATCGCAGGCGAATGGGACAACCCAGTCTGGGGCTGGCTACTGGCGAACTTCTAAGACAGCCCTATCCAAGTGTACAACCCCGATGGCGGCTTCACCTGCGAAATTCTAATCGACCGGAAGTCGAAGACGACAGCGTCTGCTCTCGGTCCTGCTGGATCGCATTTGCATCCAACGGTAGGCCGATTGGCCAAGTTCGTCAGTAGAATGCTGGAGGATTACTACTTCACCGACAGCCTTTTCTGCATGCTCGTTGAGGCCGTCGACTCGGTACGCTCGACGAGCGCAGATTTTGAATCCATGCTTCCAGCAGCCTTTAGTCGTCCGTTCTGCCTCGCTGACGTCGGCGTCTCCATAGAGCTCGCGACGCCACCCTTGCAAGATGCTTCGCTGCTCACCTCGCCCCCAGACCAGCACGTGCCAGAGCGGGAGCTCCTCGGATACGAGTTCCCTATCGCGCTCGGCAATCACACAGCAGCCTTCGACGGGCTAGTCGGGACCTTCAGCAGTCGCGAAAACATTGGCGCCATCTCAACGGGCTACGGCCTTTCGCGCCAGAAGGTCCCCACGGGCGCGGATTCCCAGCTCGAGCCGCTGACAGAGCCGCTGAAGGCGAAGCCGTACTTCCTCCCCGGCGATACCCTAGACATGCCATCCGCGCACGCCGCCCAGCTCAAATGCATCAGCGCCATCCTCGACCCGCGCTGCCCGATCCACACGTACTCCGGCTCGCTCTTCCCACTGGTCGAAGTAGCGCTGCCGCGCTGGACGACTGATTGCAGCGATGCAGAACATGCATGCCTTCTTCGCAGTAGGGCCGCTGCTGGTGCCGCATCTGCCGGAGGTAGACCACAAATTCCGGACGCAGATCGGCACCCGTGTTATTAGGAGCGAGCTTGATAAGGAAAGGCCGGCGGTGCAGATGACACTTGGTGGGCCGGATGGCGGATGGCAGTGGCTGCAGCCGAGGATAGATGTGAATACTGAGTGGGATACGATGGGGATCAGGCCGGTGGACGATCATTTGAAAGTTGAGGCGGCCGCGGAGACGCAGTTGGTGGAGGGCTTTGTGTTGGTGCACAAGAGGGAGCCTGTAAAGGCGTGAAGGAGTACGCAAAAATTCCATGATGCTAAGGTTCGGATTTCGGCTTGCTAGAATAGAAGTCGCTGCCCTTCTTAATGAGATGATGTATTTTGGAGGCGGCGTGCTAGACAAACAAGCGAAATGTAAAACTTGCTTCCTTAAAGAGATGCCAGCGCCGTAGATACTGGAATTAGAGAGCGAAAAAAAAACCCCCGAGTTGTAGCCACGCAGGATGATAACAATTAGCATTTTAACATCGTCTGAGTTGGCCCGGAGAGCTATCAGGCTTGCCAATACTGGTATTTCTTGACTAAACATCTTATACTGGAGGACCTCAACCGGTGCTAAAAAAGAAAAAAAAAGAAGCGTACGCAGGCACAGAAATGCATTGGAACATCCTAAACAGTAATAAACAAGTGTACAGTCCTGCGACGTAAGCTTGGACACTCCCTTACCACTGTTTGAAGTACCCCTATGGGCTTTCAGAACTTCGAACACGATGCCAATGACGATGCAGTGGGATTTAGCCAGCCTTTTGGCTAGCCGGCTACATGCTGGTTGGGCTACTCCTTACGGTGGTGTCGAGCGGTCAAGAGTAGAACCCGTGTAGTGGTTTATGCGGGTGCCCAAACTTATGGCCTAGTACTGTACACAAGCAGCTTGGAGAGTGTGTACCTATAGACTGCCACTCTTCCCCACCCAGCGTGGCGTGCTAGGGTACCTAGATAGGTAGACCCATGTGCATCATTAAGGTAAATTTGCTTGATTTTAGAAGACTTGGAATATGTCCGACCCAGATTTCAAGAATTACTCCCCCATCAGGTACCTCACTTCTGTCAACAAGTTCCTCATTGATCTGAGGTATTCGTCCTGTGTAGATCATTTAGTTAACAACGGGAGTTTCATGAAAATGGAAGCTGACCTTTGATTTCGAAAGTGAGAAAAAAAATTTCTCATTTTCATAAGCGTACTTGTGAGCTTCTTCTGCCGTAGATTGAGGGTTTACCGAATGAAAGCGTGCGTATAATATGCTCATACGTGCTAAGATCCGGTAGTTGGCCATCCGTCTTAGGTGTAGCTAGAATGGTTGGGGGATGTGAGGGATCCAATGGTAGCGAAGCATCCTCGGATGTGTCGCTCTGAAGAGCTGGATTTAGAGATGAAGGTACCTTATAACTTATAGATTTGCTGAGGACTTCACTCTATTGTTGGACCAGGCTATCTGCGTGAGCCTTTGTGGAACTCTGCTGCACGTTCTGCCATTGTGCCGCAAATTCGAGGTGTGCCCTAAGCGTACCGCCAGCCGAAGAATTATGACTACGAGGTGCTTCCTGACTATGCGATGATATATGTGGTGACGCTGACGCTGCTGTAGGAGTAGGGTCACTGAAAAACCAGGCCTCAAACGCATCGGGGTGGTAATCAAGAGGGTCAAGCTGCGGGATATACAACTTTCCTCTCGCGAGGAAGTTTCGGTAGCTCCTGAAAACATCCAGGACAACTCCGTAAGACAGTGGGTCAACACCACGGTCAGCGAGGAGCTCTTGCTCGCACATGGGCAATTGTGTAATAAGTTCCTGGAAATACACTTTACGCTCAAGTCGTGCGCTGACCAACACCCTACGGGCTATGACAACGATACGTTCGTCCGGCAGAAAGGGTCGTTCCTGGGCTTCAGCATCACTTCTCAGCAGGTTTAGGGCCTCTATAGCTTTCCAAAGGGCATCGGTGATGGGGCCCGTTCCATATTTTGTCGTCAAATCATCCCAATTAGCCCAGTGATCAAATCCGGGGAGGTCGACCGGAGCTTGGGACGAGGAGTTCGAGTTCTGGGTTGGATTCTGGCTTGAGCCGTCATTCGGGCTTTCGCTGGGACTGATTCGTAATTCCTTATTTGCTTGTAGACTGTTGGGCAACTCATCCGGTGGAGCAGCAGTGGTTGGCATGTTCCATTGAGAGGCGCCTGTAGAAAGTTGGATGTAGTAGAACGTGCGAGACCTATTCAGGAACAGTGTAAGCGCAAGTTCTTCTGGGAGAGGGTATAAGGTAGCTAATTGCCGTTTCTGTTGCTGAAAGTAGAGAACAAAGACTTACGAATTGTCCCACTGAGCTACCCAACCAGACGGTACCTTGGGAATGCCTATTGGAGGGTTCCAAGAAATTTCCTGTTCTTGGTTTTGGGGCCCGGGTGATTCTCGTCGTGCGATCGTCAGCCTCTTCTTGTTTTGCTGCTCAAGTAGTTCCAGCTGTGCTTCATAGTCTAATTGTGCGTGATTTTTCAGCTTCGGTGACGGCTCTTCATCCGTGGGGAGTACTGGGCTTGCGTGTGATTTACGTTCGGGGAATGCACCGCCCTCATCGTCTTCACTGTCAGACTCAGCTCCAAACGAGAACATGATTCCATGTCGAGAGATGCCCTCGTTCGTCCAAGGTGCAGATAACGCGGTAAGAAGATCTGAAGGTCCCGCTGATCTGTTATGACGGTCGGGGAATGCACCACCCGCATCGTCTTCATTGTCAGAGTCAATTCCAAACGAGAACATGTTGTCATGCCGAGAGATAGGCATCGCGAGAGGATCTGAAGGTCCCGTTGACCTATTCACGGAGGAATCGCTCTGAAATGACAGGTAACGCTGTGATGCATTGGTAAGTTCAAGATTTTCCGGAGGTGGAGGTGAATAGCCAGGGACAGCCAGCTGAGCAGGAGCCACGTGAGCTACACTTATTCCACCATCCGCAACAGCGGAATATGATGAACTGGCCAGTGCAGGGGCCATAGAGGGGGGATTTTTAGAATACGTAGTGTTTTGTGTCGGACTCTTCGGCCGACTCAAGCCCATCTTGGTGAGGGCCGAACGAAACTGGTCATCAGGTAGAGCCATCATGTGCTGTCTAGCCTGAGGCGGTAGATTCGGTGGTAACAGAGAAGCCCTTTGTTGTTGTGTCATCGATGGACCGTTAGCTGCTGCAGCAGCCTTATCTTGGACCTGCTGGACTAGGCGGGCAGCGACCTGGGGATTGATTGCGTTTGGGTTGATGGGCGTCTGGTTCTGTGGGCTTTCCGGAGGCACGTGAGCCTGTGGCTTTTGCTGGGGAGATGGCTCCAGTAGGCTTCCAAGACCGTGTGTCCAGTTTTCTAAGCCTGTGGCAGTAGGCTGTAAATTTGGGCTTGACATTAGTTGTCCTGCTGGTCCATCTCTCAGGGGCGATATCGCCCTAGCCGTTCGACGGATACTCGGTGGAATCGCAGGTGCGATAACCTCGTGGTTCTTCCTTATGTGTCGTTGAAGAGCTTTCAACGAAGCGAACGTTAGACCATAGTTGCAGTTCGAGTCACTACAAGCAAGTCGTGGAGCATGGGTTCGTTCATGTTGTAGTCGGAGCTCATCGCTTGTAAATCCAGTTGTGGATTGAACGCAGCCAGAAATTCGACAAGTAAAAGCTGTCGAGCTATACGTTGCTTTGAAGGATGTGAGCTGAGCTGGAGTGAGACCAGGGAATGTCGTGGAGCTGAGTAAAAGCTGAACTCTCCTTTGATAGCTGTGGAGGGTGTTACTGAAAGGTGTCGGGTCTTTCATAGACATCGCTGCATGACCTTGAAGACATGAATCAGTAATGATCACGTGCGAATAGCTAATTGATTCGGCTTTCGGACATACCGTCTCTGCCATCCTCGGATTCGAGCTGTGAACGGCGTCGAAATTGGAGCAACTGGCGAACCATTTCGAAAGTCTCGGGCTGTGACTTCAGAAGAGACAGACGCGCGTCGTCTTCGGCATCCAAACTGAATGACGTATAGTCCGACGAAGACGATTGGACGCCCAATACACGGCTTTGGTATCTTCGATGGAGAGCAGTCAGACTGCAAATTTTCTTAAATAGCATGGCTGGATCTGAGACGCGCATGACTTGTCGAGCTTGGGCATAATCAAGAAGGTGCTCCAGCCAGTATTCGACAGCGTATAGATGCAAGCCATGAAACCCTTTGCCGACATTTACGGTACGCTCTTCCTCGGACAGGCGAGAATTGATCAAACTCATTCCTTGGAGCATGTAAGTGACGCAGGAGAGCGTCAAATTATACTCCGCGCTCTCTCTGTGCAAAAATGGCCCACTCGATTCATGCAGAAAGTATCTTCGCATAGTTAGAAGCGCAAGAATAGGCACGAAGCTAGTAGAATAGGCACGAAGCTAGTAGAATACACTTACTCATAAACCGTGAAGTGAACAAATACGATTGTGTTATCTGGTCCGTCTTCAACGAGGGGTCTGCAAAGATGCAGGACTGTTTCTGGCAATTTCGTATCCTCGCTTAGAATATTATTATTTGCGGTGAGTGCTACAGCATCTTGGACTTCGAACTTCTTTGGGGCGCGCTTTGCAAAGGTAATCCATTCAAGGATTCGAACAGCCTTGTCGTAATTTTGAGGACTAAAGCGTTTCACTAGGAGTATGATTCGTTCGTAACTAGGCGATCGATTAACATCGAGCCGAGATCGAGAATATCAAGGTTAGCCTTACAACTCTGTCAGGCCCGCTGGAAGTGCATCGATTGCTGTCTTTAGCTCGTTTGCGTTATATACATCATCTTCCAAAATATCAAGGACAAGTCGAACCCAAAGGAACATGCCTGTTGTGGCGTGTTAGCAATTTCCATTTTTGATACTTCTCATGGTATTAGAGAGGGCTCGTTACCTTTAGCTTTGTCTACAATTTGTTTTTCGAAATCTTCCATGGTGCTCCTATCTATGTCAAGTTCCTGAAACCTAGTTTGCATCTCCAAGAGCCGTTGTTTGGTAAAGGAGCCAATGGCAGCATTGACGGCACTTTCCTCATTGTTTAGGGAAAGCGAGGGTTTTTTTGACAGCATTGCGTTAATATGCCTAACGTCTCTACTGACAATAAGCACTGGACAAGATCCGTACGCAACATTCGATGAGAATGCCAAAATATCTTTCAAGACTTCCTTTTGTTCCGAGTCCAGGCATTCGTCTAGTCCATCAATAACCATCCGAGGGCCCCGAATTGAGGAAAGTAGATTTGGCAGTAGACTTTTGAGCGCCTGCATGGACGGTGTTTGGCCCGAGAGAACATACTCATCATACACGTAAGATGAGAGGTTTTGATGCCGGCGCAATATTTGAATAGCAAAGGACTTTAGTATCCTAGTCGATTGTTTGGACGTAGCGCTCGCGTAGCTACAGAAATAAAAGAGAACGCTAGATTGACCGTCTTTTCGGAGGAATTGGATCAGCTTAGAGCAAAGCACACTCTTACCAGAGCCCGGCTTTCCTTTGAGCCACAGTGTGGGCTTGTTCCCTTGTGTTCTGAGCCAGTTCTTCACGGGTGATCTAGTTAGGATCCACTCAGCCGTATTTGGGTAGCAGGAACCCAAGAGTTGATCAAGCCGGTTGTCCTGTTCATCTTGTGCATCTTGGTCGGCGGTTCGATCTCCAAGCCAGCTCAGAACGTGCCGATACTGAGCCGCGGCCATTTCAGTCTCTCGCTTTTTCGCTTCTCGAGTCGTCCGTTCTCTCCACTCTCTCGCTTCTGCGATTGATAGTGCATTAGCCTCCCGATCGACCAAGTCTGAATGTCGCGCAAGGCTTTCAAGTATGTATTTGAAGCGGTTATCGAATCTTCCCCATGATGAAAGAAAGAAGCATTTCCATGCTAAGTAGTTATTAGCTTCTTGTTGCGGTCCAAAGGGTACTCTGCGTACAAGGTTTTCGGAAGAACTTATAGGCACGACGATGGAACTCCAAGATATCTGCGTAAACTACGGCGAGTACCTGCTGGAATTCAGGATTCCCTCCAAAAGCTTGGCTTAAGCGATCGAAACGAGATAGATTCTCTGCAATCTGGGAATATGCGGAAATGAGTCTTTCAAACGCTGTAGTGAAATCAGATGCCAACTGGGGCCGTCGATTAGTGAGAAACAAAGAATGATTGCATAATTGAGATCCGTAATGACAAAATCAAGAAGGTATGAAGATGAATGCTGTACCTGTAGCATGAGTTTGATGGGCGCCTGGACATCAAACGGTTAACTTTTTACTTGACACGGCGAGGAGTTCCGTACCCATATCCAAGGCAAATAAGGGGTACCATTGCATAAGACTTCAACGACTTTAGAATATCTTTCGAGCCCATCTAGCAAGGGCTGTATCCGCTTCATGTTACGAAGGCACTGCCTAGCCGCAAGTTGCCTCTCGATGTCTTTTGCTGCATCTCGCACATCCTGCAGACCAGTAATCCTGAAGAGGTATGCATCATCAGCAGACAGTTTCTTGACTGTGCTTTCGAAACTTTGGAATGCTGATTGGAAGGTATGTCGAGCTTGTCGTGCGAGTGATGGTTGAGAGCAGCTGGATGGACCGAGCTTGCCATCGCCGACGCCGCATTTGAGGCCATCGCCGCGGGCATGGAAGGAGGTCACCCGGCCTCTAGGTAAGACGGAATAGCTTGAAGACGCAAATAAAGGAGCACGTATGTTCTCTTAAGCTGACTCCCAAGCTGTGTCTTGTGAGGTTTTTCGAGCATGCTTCGCCACGGAGGCCATGTCCATCTGCAGGCAAGGCAGACGCGGGTTTCATGCAGGTGGCACTCGCTTGTTGGCGCAGCTCGAAGCCTCAGCCTCATGGCTTCCGTGTGCAAAGAACACGAAGAGTTTGGCTGACTGACCATTACTTAGGCGGACAACAAAGATGGGAAGCAGTTCGACTCGTGGGTTACGAGGGCCATGGTTTGTCGAATTCCCCGGGCATATTTATTAGAACGCACTGACTGAGCATCGAAGACAGGCACACAATCGAACGATGAGTCTATATCCCGCTGCTCAAGCAAATCTGCCAACCGAACACACACTTCCTATTCGCCATGCGAACGATACATTGCTCTGGCAGTTCTCTGACGCCTCTTACACCAACCAGAATTTCTCTCTCGACGAGCATTCGCAACCCCATCCCAAGCGCCGTCGGTTGGACGGCAATGATCTCTGTGAGCGTGAATCAGGAGGTCAAGATATACAATCATGGGCACAAAGAAGTGTAGACCAGCGTGGCTATCATGGAACTGCATCTGCCTTAGTCAACTCTTCGGTGACCTTTGATTCTACATGGTCTTGCAGCTTAGAATACGACCACTCTCTTTTAGGCTTCAACAATCATGTCACTGTGCCCGGAAGAAGAAACAATCCCCTAAACAATCCTCTGGATGATGATGGAATGAGCGCGGGGTCATGCTCCGTTCTAGAAGATCTTGGGTCTGCGTCCCTGATTACATCGCAGCGTCCGTCTTCTAGAGCGCGTCAGATACAAACGCCTATCAATCATGACCATGGGGTACAAGTTCCTTCTACAGGCACTGCCAATTGGCCCGCAGTGTACCCAGGAACCTCATCACACGCTCCTGATAGTTTTATTCTATCCCCAGGTCCCGTAGATCCATCTGTCATTTTTGCTGAGAAGCTTGAAACACCACTGTTATTGCAGCCTAACGTCCGAAATGTAGACAATGACATTTGCTATGGCATGGTGAGAGACTATTTTCCTATTCTCCTACGTCTCAGTTCATTCCCGTCATTCTCTACTCTGGGGCTATCCATCAATCTGCATACTATTAAATGCAGAGGGTCGGGTTTGTGCACTGTGAGGCCCTGGGCTGAACGACGACCACATTGTGTTAGATTTAGCTAATAACGCCCAAAAGATCTCAGGTTTCGAGGCCACTTTTCCTTCGACCGCGTTGCCAAATACTTTCTCCTACATTCCAGTCGGGATTTCCATTGCTGGACATCCCTACCTGCTGGAAAACCATTCCGTCGAAGGCTTTTTAGACCCTCGCGAAGCGCAGATTCTCCAAACCCTTTCGAAGGACGAACAGATCGACCTAGAACTAGCCATTTCGGTCCAATCGGGAACGTCTACGAAACATACAGTCAAAAGAGTAGTCCGACGGTCCCTGAATACAATTATCTACGGCCCAGCAAGCCTGTCAGACCAAGTTGGCGAGTTCTTGCAAGCTTGCAATGTCTACTTGCAAGACCCAATTGGATGTCACCGGAATGTTCGGTATCGCAACCCCCATCGTTTGTCTAGCTTAGACGATGATGGCCCGATGACATTCGATTTCCAAACAACACAGCCTCAGATACAATTGACTGACGCTGATGATGAAAACGACCTCCTTGAAGCTCTGAACGCTCCAACAGACTTGCCCGAGACGGAGTCGCCGCTACAGCTCGAAACAACTTTACTACAGTAAGCAATATGGACACCATGCTAGAAGAACTGATTTGACATTCCACTAGACACCAGAAACAAGCTTTACATTTCATGATTTGTCGAGAGCTAGGTCGGTCCCTAAAAGACGCACGCAAAGACGTCTGGAGCCAGGAAACTTCAGTCATGTCAACAGTTTACAAAAATAACATCACTGGTAGAGCTCAAGCATATCCACCTCCCCAATTTTCCGGTGGTATCCTTGCAGATCCAATGGGCCTTGGAAAGTATTTGACTGTTATATCGCTCATTGTCAATGACGTTCTGGCGTCGCAGAGAGGACGGCTTGGGGACTTGGACGGCTCAGCATCTTTGTCCGATGCTCAGAACACGACGGACGCAACACTGCTTGTAGTACCACTCCCTCGTAAGTGGCCTACTTTTCTCATACATTGCAATACTCATTAACGCTTCATAGTAATACCCATGTGGGAAGAACAGTTTCAGAGGTATGAGAACGCAGCATCCTCCTTGCATAGTTGCTGACCTTCCAGACACTGTAAACAAGGAGTACTTGTTGTCCGGCGGCATCATGGTCCCAATCGCATCACCGAGCTCCTCCAATTGCAAAGATCTAACGTCATAATTACAACCTATCAAACTATCGAATCCGAATGGAGGAAGGGAGTAAGCTCGGAGAAGAGCCTACTACTTTCAACTCGTTGGAAGCGACTTGTGCTAGATGAAGGTAGACAACTTGATGACCCCGCTTTCTTCTTTCTCTTGCTGATCTTCATAGCGCATTACGTACGAGACAACAGTACCAATACCTTCAAAGCTGTATCTTCAATCATCGCGATTTCGCGATGGGCTGTGACCGGAACTCCTCTTCAAAATCGGCTCACGGACATCGCAGCTTTGTTGCAGCTTCTACGCGTCTACCCCTATGATGATCCAGCATGTTTCAATTCGGACTTCATCGAAACGTGGAAATCGGGACAACCTACTGTGGCTCTCGAACGTCTTAAGCTTCTACTTCGGTACACTCTCCTGCGTCGGTCGAAAAGGACCATCGATCTGCCCTCTCGATCAAACAAAGTTTCTCTATTGAGATTCAGCAGCTCGGAGCATTCGTTTTATGAGGCATCTAGAACGAAGGTCGTACGTGCGCTTCAGGATGCCCTACCATCTCATGGAGCTATGACCTCTCAAACGACCTACCTTAACGTTTTACAGCAGATCAACGATCTCCGCTTAATATGCAATCTTGGAGTCCATCGGCAGTCTGCTTTGATTCAGAAGCCGAACAAAGCCATGATTGGAGAAGGACCCGACTGGAACGCTGCGACGGCCCAAAAGGCTTTTGAATCCTTGACAGCTGTTGGAGAAGCCTCATGTGCTCGTTGTGGCTTAGACATCGAAACAAATGAGAGCATGGAGACGGACTTCATGACTTTGAGATTGAGTGCTCCCTATGGTGCTCACCTGTCTCGCTGTCTTAAAGTGATATGTTCCAATTGTGTTCAGCAACATTCGGAGCTTTCTCGTCAGACATCAGCATCTGTATGCGGCCATAACCCGTCTTGTCACATGGTACCTGTGTCTCTGAGTCTATCTGCGTCTCTGAGTCTATCTGCAAATGGCTCTTCTGGCCGATCAACGCCTTCTAACACGGCTTATGAGCCACCTCAAGAAGATCTCCCGACGAAAGTTAGAGCGCTTGTAACGGACTTGCAAAGTCTTTCTCAAGACGTGAAGAGGTATGTATTGCCATGAGATCCAACCCGAAACATCTTCAGACTACGTAGGCTGACACAAATAGCGTGGTATTTCCATACTGGGCATCGACCCTAAATTTGATCGAACGAGGGCTTGAAACCGCTAGCATTCAGTACGTTAGATTCGACGGAAAGCTCTCACCCGAATGTCGACACCTAGTCTTGGAGAATTTCAGACACGATCCCAGCATTACTGTCATTCTCATGACCATCACCTGCGCAGCAGTCGGGTAGGTATGAATCGAATACAAGAGTACAAGGAAAACTACTAACGGTCCCCAGTCTTGATATAACTGCAGCTTCCCGCGCTTATATCATGGAGCCGCAGTGGAACCCAACGGTTGAAGAACAGGCCCTCGCTCGCATCCACCGGATGGGCCAGATGAAGGATGTGACGACTGTCCGATTCGTTATGGAGGGTTCTTTCGAGCAGGTTCAGTAGCCCATTCCTAGATTTGGCGATGTTGCCTAACGAGTCGTAGTGTGTGATGGATATACAGCACAAGAAAAAGGAACTGGCGGAGCTCTTGCTTTCCGAGAAACCGTACCAGGCGGGAAATGCGATTGGAAGGCTTCAGGTGAGTTCTAATATCTATGTTTCTTGTGTGTTTTCCTCTCTAAGTGGCGTCAGTATCTTCAATCTTTGCTCAAATAATGCGAGCTTTGCCAGTCGAATGCAGGTTGGCCACATGCTCGACTAGTCAGGCCAAATCTAAGACGTCTGCACCTTAGACACCTTTGCTTGCTGCGGGGGGCTTTCCATATGTACAGTCTTATCAAATGCCATACGACCACTAGGCAAAGCTCCTTCGTCATTTCTAGAAAGGGCGCTTCTACGCATGCTGTTGTACCATGTACCAGGTGTTTTGGGCTTTTCATGACGTGTGAAATCTGTGCCTGTATCCTTTCTACATTCTGTCAAGCATACATGCAAGCCGCCGAACTGATTGGCATTTACTAGCACCCGCCGATGTATCAAGATTGAAGTATGCCTCACGTCCAACTCATACATTATGCATGCAAAGCTTTGCAGGGCGTCCTATCACGATATCACTGGAATGTCCTCCATTGGAAAATATAGCTACAGGCTATCGCATGAAAGGGAAGACTGAGCCCAACCCAAATGTTTCATGATTATGTAGGTAGAGGCCCAAAGGGCCCGTGCGTGAAGTGAACTCCGCTGTCGGCAGAGCCTCGCCTCATCTCGGGGATCAACCCTCACCAGTCCTGCCAGCTTGCCAGTTGACTAAATCAACAGTCCGTTCAAAGGTGGTTTGAGCAAGCTTACGAAAGGTCTTATCGTGGTCTGAAATGTGTGTTTGCAAATGTGGCATCATGATAGGGACCAATTACAGCCACCGTAGAGCGATTGCAACAGTTTCCGCGAGGCCACACCTGCATTTCAACTACTGGCACCAAAGTACATCATTTGCCTTCCACTTCGCAATGCAGTGCCACGCGCGTTGCCTATATATTCTTTTGTGGTGCTAAGGTACTAGGGTATTTCTTTATCTTCTACTTCTATTTAATCTAACGTACTCCACAAGCAAGCGGTCTACCTAAGCGAGCGGTCCAGCCCAATATACACTAAAAAATCAATATTATATAGCAAAATATCTTAACAACCACTAAATAATAACTTATTAAAACTTGAATATAAGCTATATTAAATAACTGTATACCCTTGTTACGGTTACGGACGCTGCGTGCGCAACAGCACGTGCGCGTGGGTTAGTCAGCACGGTCCTTAAGTGTCACGGTAACCACCCGTGACACCTTACCCACTATAATTCGCCGATCACGTGTCTAGTCTAGCTCCTAGTCTAGATTATATCCTAGAACGTAGCCTAGATCACGTGACCTAGTCTAGGTCGTAGTCTAGGTTATAGACTAGATCACGTAGCGTCGTCA
This sequence comes from Mytilinidion resinicola, assembly GCF_010093595.1. Taxonomy (NCBI): domain Eukaryota; kingdom Fungi; phylum Ascomycota; class Dothideomycetes; order Mytilinidiales; family Mytilinidiaceae; genus Mytilinidion; species Mytilinidion resinicola. The sequence continues at coordinate 1,532,113 of NW_022985442.1, forward strand.
CCTGATCTCGCACGGAGCTCGCGAGCTCATGCCATACGCACGTTCCGCCGGCATATCTTCTTCGCCGGCGCTCTCGATTTCCTATTCCTTACACAACGTCTTGATTCCCCACGTAGTAACGTGTTTAGCATCTAATTAAAGCTTCCTTCTAAGCTCTTAAACTCCTGCTTATAGCACTATCATAACATTAAGACCGTGCCGTAGCTTTAGCCGAATAGAACACCTTTACACTCCACTCCATAACAACCTCCTTTCGAATAATCATATACCCCTTACTTTACCGCTTCTAATTAACTTAGAGGACTGGCAGAAGGCCTCTAAATATTTACTTTTATATCTATCTGCATATGTATTTCTACTATATATTGTCACGGTCTCGGGCGGCAGGATTGCCCTAGCTAGCTCGGGCAAGTAGGTAGAAGTAATAACTGAATTCACTACGTGTTCTATAATGCACGGCAGGCAGGCGGGTTGAATAACAAGACGTAGCTCAAGGAGCTACAAGGAGGCAGGGCGGCGGTCGGCAGGTATACTCCTGCCAAGGCTCGCATAGGCCCTTGCAACAAGGCCTCTCGCCGGGTCCTAACATCACGTGTTACGCTGTGCAGCAAGCTTCACCGTTCAAGCCGTGACATATATAAATCTATACTACTCTATACTATACTTCAATTCTAGCTTATATTATTAGGGTGTTGCTCTCTAGTCTAGTTTTGTTGGGGGACGAAAAGCTTGCACAAGCCTATCGCGTGCACGAGCCGGTGGCCTCTTCTAGCTGGTGGCCGTGCACGAGGTGGGGCAGACTTCTACGTTACTTATTCTACGGCTCATAGGGAACTTCCGCCAGGAGGGTGTTGCAGCTCCCACTTGGTACAATTAGTCTAGGTCTCTTATCATGGCACTCGTTATTCTACTTTTTGTTCTTCTTAGCTACCTAGCTTAGGTATCCAGTTTTTCCAAAATGGCTAGCTCAGATCAATCCCCTCAGATAAAGCGATTACGGCCAAATAGCCAGCTTCCCCGTGGACCTTACTCAGTTTATCAGTCCTCCTCCCATCACGCACTGCCCCTACAAACCAGAGATTGGAAACCATCAGCCTTGGACGTTGCTGAAGCTCAACCGGAATACAAAAGCTATTTTCAAAAGTATGGAGCTGAAGAGCTCGTCAAAGGCGTGGAACTGGCAAAAAAGCTAGAACTCATGGATGTATTGCGAAGATATAGCACTGAGGATATTGATATTGGCCTGAAATTTGCTAAACATGGTGCTTCCAGTCTGGACTTTTTTGATGCGTTCAAAGATTTTGAGCATAGCCAAATCTTAGAGTGCCAACGAGCCGTCATCAATAGCAATGGTACGAGCTCTTCTTAGGCCACAGTATGTATAGAGCCTTAATGAATGCACAGTGCAATCAAGTCACCAGTCTCGGGACTCGGGGTATTCATCTCGGCTTTCTTCCTTCCCCAGCAGCTCAAGTTCATATCAGCTACCTCTCCATCAGCCCCCGAATGTCAACCTGGGGGCTAATGGATACTTGAATGATGAGCAAACAATGCCAATGGACATATCCCCGCCTAATGAGACGCATTTTCGTCCTCAAAATTCCGACTCAAATCATCGATCAGAAGTCGTACACAACGCACCAACGGTTTCGACGCCTACGTCAACTTCGTACAACGTCGTAAACCATAGTAAGACTATCAAGCCAAAGGCTTGGGCTTGCAAGTATTGCGGGCGGGAGTTTACGGCACCTGGATACTGTTGGAATCATGAGAAGAGTCATCACAGTAAGACTATTAAGCCAAAGGACTGGGCTTGCACGTATTGCGGGCGGGAGTTTGTGGCAGCTGGATATTGTTTGAATCATGAGAAGAGTCATCATAGCCAAACAATGACCTGGAGCTGTCCACACTGTCCATTAGACTTTCCTACCAAGAACGGCTGTGAGCGCCACCACATCAACAGACACGACCACGAGTCCATCACTTATGCGGATTGCGAAATCATAGGGAAGCCAGGACCAAATTCGAAGCGAAAAACTGCGTGCGCATGTCCCTATTGTGGCCAATTGTTCGAGGGTGTTACCAGCTTTGATGATCGCTGCCTGCATGTAGAGGATGACCATTACAAAGTCGAACCGAAGATGCAAAAAGGCAACTTAGATTACTCCAGGATGATCCAAAGCCTCCTCGGTCGCCGTGAGCTCCGCAGCCGCTGGGCCCAATCCCTCGCTAGTTTTCAAGAAAGTTGCACCTTATCTTGGAGTACCGAAGAAGCCAGGAGTCTACTTGAACCTCTTGAGACCGGCAATTTTCACCTGAAAGACGCCGTAACGTCTCTGCTAGAGCGTGTCTGTGCTTGCGCCATCAAGAGTTCGAGAACTTCAAGCAGATCTCACTACAACTCACAAGCAGACGTGCTCTCGGGCTCTACCATGAGCCGGAATGTTCAATCCACGTCTCGTACCTCCGAAGAACGTTCAAGGATACCAGCTCGGGGCCAGAGCCAATCTCCGCAAAGAGGACTGCCGAGCAGTGATAGCGGTCGTACAGTCCCTGACATGCATGCTAGTCCGCGGACAATCCTTTCCTCTAGTATTGGTTTCAATCAGTCACAACCGAATCATAAGCCGGCAAACATCCAGCATGGAATGAGTCCTTACAGTATGGCAAGCCAAGGTCCGTCTTGAACCCACAAGCCATCCCTCCGCCCTGATTTGGACGTCTTCCATTCCTCGTCATCCCGAACTTCAAGTCAGTCGGTCGCCAATCGCAGTAAAAACTCGAGCAAGCACGATGTTTTCATGGGCTTTGATAATCAGATTGACACATTTGACGGATTATAGGCCCTCCGTCCTCGCTTCACCCTAGAAACCATGACAGTACCTACCATAATGCTTGCATATCCCTACTCGGATGAGTTCCGAGGCTTGGGCTATTGGTCTTTCAAAATGAGTCTCATCGATTTTCGCAGAATCAGATTGGTTTCTTCAATTTGGAAATTATTCTCTGCTCTGCTAGAACGCATGAGTATCACCGATTTTCTTTTCGTGGCCATTTACTTTGGGTTTCCTACTTCTTTCTCCGCGGTTTCCAGTCTCGCAGTTGACCTTTCACCATGTTGTTATATGCGTTGGCGCAAGTATGGGGAGAATCAGTGCAGCATCTTTAGGATATACAGTGCTCCTTGGCTCAGGCCGTAATACGTTTCGGTGGTCTATTTGGAATTTACGACGAATAAACAGAATATAGACGTCTTCACAGATCATGATACCGCGGAAGAGCGCGTGGGCAAAATTGCTGTTGACTTCTTGATAGTGCGAGCTCAAATGTGCTATTCGATGTAAATTGCTACCCTTTCGGACGATCGAGAACGCGAAGCTCAGTTTTCGGACTAGTGAACAAATCCACCCGCGATTGAATGAATGAGAAACGTTATTTGGTAAGCGAATGTTGATCTAACTAGAAGTGGATATTGTTGCAGGTGGTCAAAGCGTTTGGTGAATGAACGACGGCGTTAAACACTTTTTGTTCTGCCAAGACCTTCCCCGGCGCGCTGCCGCATCATCGCGCTCGACACAGCAACATCAACACCTCTGCGCATCATGTAGATTCCTAAAAGCATGCATATACGCATTCGACTGTTCCGTATCTGGTACAGCACTACTTATACCGTCCTCTTCTTCCTTGCTATCGTCCTCCTCGCCGTCACCCCCGCCGATACCATCTACCAGTCCATCCGCAGCGATGACATCCAGAAGATATTCGTCGTGGCTGGAGTCTACCTGCTTACCTTTCTTATCACGATCCTGATATACTCTACCCGCCTCTATACAAACCGCAGTGCTCTACAAGGCATACCGAAGCCCTACCTCCCGATCGAAGACGGCGAAGTGGGCAAACTGATTCGGCGGCTGATTGTCAAGAATCTGAAGAGGAGTGCTATCGTCGCGTGGGACTCGAGGCCAAGGGAACTTCAGGATGAAGAGTTGGATGATGCGACAGCGGGTAGTAGGCCACCTACGGCGGAGCGCCAACATACTACATTCAAGAGGAGGAGCCATCTGATGGAAGCCACGGTCATACCAGTCTCGGCAGCTTTACCGGCGTGGGGCGAGATTGCGCATCCAGGCTGGTCCTCCCCTTCTTCCGATGACCTACCGAACCTACAGTTCTGGACAGTCATTCCTGAGCTCCCAAATCTCATTGAAGCTAAAGCCGTCTCTCTCGCTCCTCCGGACCCGGCCTTCGACCCGGGCCAACACCCGCAAGATACCTCGCCAATACTTCCGGATGCACAAGTAGTAGCACTCCTTCAGCGCCCTGCGACTATGGGCTTAAGGGACTATCTTTCGAGATTATCTTCTTTTGGGCTCATCAACCCTCCAACACTCGGCGCGAAGTTCTTGACGCAGTATGAGTTCGCAAGGTTCTCTAACACGCCGCTGACTGAACACGAGTTCCGAGAACTTATGGCTGTGTTCGCCGATATCTTGAGCGGTATGACGGAGCTTGATGCCGAGCTCATCGCTAATATCCAGGCCGGCGATATCGACTCCGATGCTCTCAGTTTCACATCCTCGGTTTCCACGCAAACCTCAACGGGCTCCGCGATCCACTATCGCACGCCTCGCGTTCCTGATGCAACGGATTCATACTACACAAGCAGCACGTCGTCGGACCCCGGACGAGATGAGAGCCCTGGAACGATTCGAACTGCGGCATCGCGATTTGATGTGCGAAGTTCTGGAACCCGCCAATTGTCCAGTAATCCTTCAGCCAACTCTTTACGCTCTCAGAGGTTCCAATCTATGTCACGAAGTCCGTCTTCTACGGTACGAGGATCGCCTTCCCTGGCGTCATTGCGCTCGACATCAGGTGCCGGAGAATTGCCATACCATTACGATTTTAATCACCCTTGAGGGCTCCCTTGGCGTTGCTATCCCGTAGCCTTAATCATGAGCACGAGGGCTGGGTTTTTACGTCTAATGATTCTTATTAATGTCTAAGTATGAGATAGAATTGGATCTGCCACTGACTCAATTCGGGGGCTTTCGATCTTTACATCAAACTGGAAAATTTCATGATGTGTCAAGGTGATCCCTAGGTGATTTTCGCTGCCTGAACTTCATTCATCACGACGGTCTAATTTAAAGTGTCTCATTTGCTACATCAAGGTGAGATTTTCATTATATCTCGGTGTGATCACCAAGCGATTTTCATAGTATTTTTCTTGTTCCTCCTCGCCCTATTGATATGAAGGTTTCCGATTTTGACATTGATGACAGAAGTTCCATGGAACGTTAGGGTGACCTCTGAGGTGTTTGCACTCTCTGAACTTCGTACGCCTTATCCACCCGACACTGAGACCCTTAACCTTTACATTGAAGTCGGGATTTAGGGATGCCTGAAGAGGACCTTCATACTCTTTTCGCTGTCTGAAATGCATACATCCAGATGGCCTCGTATTGAGGGTGTAGTATTGCGGAATTCCCACCAGTAGTGAAGTCGGCGTGTGTTTTCCCATCCAGTCAATATTTTGAAGCCCTCCTGACGGTGTTAGCTACTGGGTAAGACTCCTCACAAGAATCTCATCCTTAGAAGCTACATGCTAACACGCGGATTCAGCAGTCATATTATGATTCATTTCCGCCTATCCTACTCCCATGAGGCGTCCTCCGCTCTCTGCAATGATTGGCAAGTCCACCGACCAACGCTCTGTTCCGATTCCCCCAGGAACCTTCCACAAGTCCATGCAACTGTGCAAATCCACTCAAAGACCAAACTCATCTGCAGTCTCATAGGCCTCTTCCTCATCCGACGACTCGCGAGTCGTGCGGTCTCGGACGAACAGACTCTCCTCATCGCTCTCCTCATCTGAAGGCTTCTTGGCCTCCTCATCCACCCTCTTCACCGCTGCTCCCTCCTCGCTAAATTTGGGGTACACCAACTCCTGCTCCTTAGCCTCGTGCGCCTTTGGACTGTCAAACTCCTCGCCATCGATAGAGAAGCTGATCGCGGTCCTGTTCTCGGCCGCTCGCTGGAGGCTGTTGGAGGCCCTCCTAAAACCGTAGACGGGTGCAGCGACGCTTGCGGGTGGTTGAGGTTTGGGCGCAGGTCGGGTTTTGGGCGTCGCTGGCGTATCCTCCTGCTCGACGTTGCGAATCGGAGCCGCGGACTGAGACGGCTGGCGGGCTTTCACAGCAGCCTTGACGTTCCCGGACCCCACGACCTCGTCGAAACGGCTAGGCGTGTGGCCTCTCATCCGCACCCTGTTATCGCGCTCGAGGAGGTAGTACTCGTAATCCTCGACGGTCGACGGCCTGTTTCGCTCGATGACATGAATGACTGGGAACACCTTGGCGCGGTAATGGGTGCACAGTAGCTTCGTCATTTTGAAGAGCTTCTCGACGAGATCCTCCCCCCTCTTGCCGTAGAAGTATTCACCAGGCTTAGTCAGGTTCTGGATGAGATCGAAGAGGAAGCGGACGGTGTACAGGCGGCATTTGACCCGCTCGTCGGCGTCATCTTTGATCTTGTCGGCGGAGCCTTTGCGGAGACACATCATGGTTCTGAATGCGACCCATGGGGTAAGGTGAGGGTTGCCGGAGTCTTCCATGCATTGGAGGGTAAGAAGACACTCGTCGCGGTATTCGGCCCAGGGCGTGAGGAAGGCGTCTCGCTCGAGGAAGAAGCGGTTTAGGTCGTCTTGGCTCTTGAGGCCGAGGCATTCGAGGAAGCCTTCGACGCGGACACTGGCGCCGGACATTCTTGAGGTGGTGGAGCTGCTTGTAGGCGCTTTGCTGAGTTCGTCAGTATGATTCAATCTGACAAGCCTCGACTCAAGCTGGCCGCTGGCGGTTGGCGGTCGAGACGAAAGAACGACGCCGAGCTTGGAGAAGATATCAGAATCCAATTCCGAATCTGGTTAGCGCGCTTAATATTTACCACCTCACTTGACCATTAGAAGGGCTTGGCCTTTCTAAAACGTCCACAATCTCCGCTCCTCTCTCCAACTTCATCACCACTCCTTCACATCCTCGCAACTCAACATGAAGCCAACACAAACTGGCTCAGCAAGTGCCGCACGCCAGCGACCACCCCAACCAGCCATGGAGGCCTCCACAGCCTCGAACGACCACGCAAACAGCCGCACCAGCCGACACGGCCTCCACTCGCGCGTCACCAGCTTCACGACCTCGCTCTTCCGCAAGCCACCCTCAAGGCCGTTCCAGCGCGGCCACGCAACCCAGACCGCCGCCACGGCAACAACTTCACATGGCCCTAGCAATCCTGAAGCTACCAACGCCCCACCACGCGAGGCCACTGCTGCCGACTTCCCCTACGTGACCTACGTCGCACGCGGCGGCTACCTCCCCGACGGCTCTGGCGGCAAGATCTCAGAAACACGCTTTACGCAGATAAAGGAAGAGATCGTGCCGTTCAATGCGGACCGATTCGTTGCACTTGTCAATTCGTCGGAGAAGATGAGGCGCGAGTTCGATGTGAGTGGCTGCCGGAGTCTCATTTACAGAAGCGTGACGTTCTAATGGTGGACAGGATATTTATGGAGGATCGCCGACTCCTGCTGAGCCTACTGATTCTGAGCTGCTGCGGCATGCTATTGCGAGGAACCAGGAGTGGAAGGATGAGGTGCTGCAACGCTTGACTGCGCAGTTGAGGACGCAGTGGGAGGTACTGGGGGCGCGGATTGGGGCGCTGGAGCTGGAGGTTGATAGGCTTGCGGAGCGGATTGCGGACTTGGAGGGGGCTGGGGAGGGTACGGGAGAGGGTGGAGATGATGCGGAAGAAGCTAGAGAAATCAAGCAAGAAGAGGTCGAAAAGGTGAAGGAGGAGGCCAGAGAGGCCGCCTTCCTGTGAGAAGTTTAGGCGGAATGATGGTTGGAATTGTGGCTTTTGGTGGAACTGGTGCCGAAAGAGGGTATACTTTGGAGGACCAACTTGGACAGAATCAGGTTTCGGTGGTAAATATACCCTTAAGAATACGGTTCGACCTGAAAGCTTTCCTCATCACCTTTGACACCTGTGTAACGCAATTAGGGACCATATAACTACGTAACCTAGAAGGAAATACAATGTACAATTCCAAACGTGCTAAATTAGACCTCCGAGTGTGACATGTGTAATAAACCTGCATAACGACGTCAAGGGAGCTCTATATGTGGAGGGCTTCAGCAGGCTCGCAGAGATCTGGGCGAGATGCAAAGAATCAACAACATCAATCGTCCTGTGTTTAGCACAGATATACAGCAAACATCTGTTGGGTGTAAAATGATATATTGCATCATTGTTTCTGCGTTTCGTTCCTAAGATTGACTCTCCTGGAGTAGGGATTATGAAGATCCCTCGGCACGGACGTTCTAGGCTTCTTTCTGGACGACGTCTCCTCCCTTGTCCCCTCATGCACGCACGACTTTTAGTGCTGTCACAGTCGAACTAGTCCTACTTGCACCCATAAACCATATCAAGTCGTACAGTAGTCATTGTATATATGATGGCGAAAACCTCAGAGCCTTGCGTTCGCGACTTAGAATTCCGCGGTTTCATCGAGGGCCTCACATTTCAAATCAAAGGAAAACCTACTTGCCACTACTTCGGAGGAGTGCCATACGCTCTTCCACCGGTAGGTCCATTCCGATGGAGGAAACCGAGGCCTCTACCCTCATGCTACCGTTATGGGACAAGAGCCAATCCAGGACGATATACCGGCGGTACTGCACTTTGCCCACAGCCAGGCCTTGAGAGCGATCTTCCTGACATGACCCTTTGGGACGAGGATTGCTTGCAATGTAATATTTGGATGCCTGTAGGAGAGCCGCCGGCTGGAGGTTTGGTTCCATTTCAATCGTATGATATCATGGATGCTGACGCTTTCATCCAGGATGGCCCGTCTTCTTTAATATCCGTGAGTGTTTATACTAGCCATCCAAAAACGACGCAGTCCTGATGAATGTAGATGGCGGATTCCTTCAATTAGGAAATCCTAATGGACAAGATCTATGCGCGATGCTCAGCGAAACCTCCGCGAAATTCATCTGCGTCTTGCCCGCCTATAGACTGAATGTTTTCGGCTTCCTCGCATCTGAAGAGCTGGGCCAGAACTTTGATTCTAATGACATTGTTTCGAACGTCGGCTTCTGGGACATACGGCTCGCGCTCGAGTGGACGCACAAAAACATCAGCTATTTCGGCGGCGATGCTTCTAATATCACTATCGGTGGATATTCCGCAGGGTCGCATGCCACATTTCACCAACTTGCATACGAATTGGGACTACCAGATTCAAAAGCTATTGTCCGGCGAGCCATCATGTGGTCGAATGGACCTGGTGTTCAGCCGAAATCTACCGCTGAGGCGCAAGAGCAATTCGAGGAGCTCTTGACTGCGCTAAAAATCCCCTTGAGCGTATCCTCCACAGAAAAGCTAGCCAGACTCCGAGCTCTAGACGCGCCGACACTGATAAAAGCGACCATGCGAGTAAAACACCACCAATTCCGCGCCACAACCGACGGCCACTTCGTCCGCCACGGCCTGATGAAAGAAATCGACAACGGCGTCTTCGCCGAACGAATGAAGCGGCGCGGTATCAAGCTCCTGATCGGCGAGTGCCGAGACGAGCACTTCATCTACGGCACCTGGCGGCCACCTAAGAATAGTCTGGAATCGCTCTTCAACCGCATCCAGGCCGACTACCCGCTCCGTGCGTGCGAAGCCCTGATCAAGTATTACTACCCCGAGGACAAACTCCCCGCCGATTGCAAAGACTGGCCGGATGCATTTGGGCGCATCTACGCAGACATTCAGATCCACATGCTTGAGCGCGGTTTTGTGAACGCGCTTGTACAGCATGGCGCCGGCGACTTGATATACAGGTATCGCATGGAGTGGCGCGCGAGATGTATCGATAACCGCCTACCGAAGGAATGGGGTGTCACTCATGGGACGGATTACGCGATCTGGATGTGGGGAAATGGGGAGAACTTGCTGAAGAAGGAGAAGAGTCTGATTAAGAATTCGTTCCATGATCTTTTTGCGAAATTTTTGGATGGAGAGGAGATGGATTGGGGTACGACGGATCCGCTGCATATTAGGACTTTGACGCCGAAAGGGACGGTGGTGTGTGGGGAGGATCCGATGCTTGAAAGGGGGCTGGAGGTTTGGCGGCTATTACAAGGTGTTGGGGTTACCGGAAACTCGATTATGTCGAAGATATAGAGAGTACAGCAGAGCTCCAGACAGACTTTTCTTCTAGGAAATTACAGGGATATAATAAAGGAAGACTGAGGAATATAAGGCATGTTTCAGAGTTTCCCAAACTCTATAGATACTTATAATGGCTGAGCGAGTGATGCAAAATGATAACGTATAGTGCAAATTGAGCAAGACCCCAAAACCTGACGCTCTATACATCAACTGTTCAACACGGCTAGATATAAGAAATAATTAAAATATTGTAACATCCTCGCGAAAGTGGGTAGAGACCCTTGGTGTTCTAGGTCCGAGCTTCACTCCCACATCTCAAGCTTCCTCAGTGGTCCCACTCCTATTCTCCCACCATCACCATGCCTCGAATCAACCTAGCATCACCTACACCATGGATCCAAAGCACCATCCGCGCCTTCTCCCCATCACGGACAGGCTCCATAGCCCGAAAAACGTACGCCTCAATCCCAATTGCACAAAAACCCGCCCAAATTCTAACGATCCCCAGTCTCCTCCCCACAACCGCCTACCTCAATCCCAACACCCATAGAAGCTTCGCCACAACCCCCTCCCTCCACAAAAAAGCCGGCAAAGCCAACATGTCGCACGCCCGCACCGACTCGGCGCCGCCCGTCACCGAAGCCTCGGCGAACACGCCCACGGACCAGGCCTACGACCTCTCGCCGCTGGAATCGAACATCCTGAAAGCGATGGAGAAGCTGACGCACGACCTGTCGCAGCTGCGGTCGGGCGGGCGGTTCAACCCGGACGTAGTTGAGGGGTTGAAAGTGCAAATAGGGAAGGGGGAGGGGAAGGAGACGGCGAGGGTGAAGGAGCTGGCGCAGGTGGTGCCCAAGGGGCGGGTGTTGAATGTTATTGTGGGCGAGAAGGAGGTAAGCGGAAAATCCAATTGCTTGTCAAGACTATCTGGTGTGCTTTTGATTGTCGGTCGCGACGCTAATGGATTTGTGTGGGGTACAGCATATCAAACCTATTTCCTCTGCTATAGCGGCTAGTCCGTACAACTTGGCGCCGCAGTCGCCGCACCCAGATAGCCCGCTCTCGATTCCTGTCCCTATACCCCCACCGACGGGAGAGTCGCGGAAGGCGGCGCTAGAGGCGGCGCATAAAGCTGGGGAGGTAGCGACGACGGCGGTGCAGGATGCGAGAGCGGCGCATCACAAGAAGTTGAGGAAATTTCAGGTGGATAAGAGTGTAAGGCCGGACGATTTGCAAAAAGCGACGAAAAAAATGGAGGAGGCTGTCAAGAGGGGGGTTTCGGAGGTTAAGAGGATTGTGGATGGAGCGAGGAGGGTGTTGGAGCAGTAAGAATGGATATCATGATGGTCTATCTGTTCTAATAGTGTCCTATACATGTGGTCGCATAGCCTTATATTTGTATACATGCGCCTACCACTTACCATGCGTTTGGCGTATTACTTTTCAGCCTGTTGGTGCCTTGAATATATAAGCACTGACCACCTGCCTCCTTAGGTACATGTAAGGCGACCAGCGACTCCAGACCACGACTACACCGCTCATATAAACGTCACTATCCAAAACAATCAGCATGGCTACTACAGACAACCCACTCTCCCCTAATGCAAAATGTACCGTCTGCAAGCCACCGGGCTCGGCCAAAACCATCCAAGCCGCGTCCATTTTCCTCGCAGGCAGCATCGAAAGGGGCAAGGCCATCGACTGGCAGACAGCCTTAACCAAAAAGCTCGAACACCTGCCCATCACAGTGTTCAACCCGCGACGCGACGACTGGGACAACAGCTGGGAGGAAGACATCTCGAATCCTCAGTTCAAGGAACAGGTCGACTGGGAGCTGGACCAAATGGCGGCAGCCGATGTTACGGCTGTTTGTTTTGTAGCTGACACCTCGAGTCCGATCACCCTGATGGAGCTTGGGTTGCGTGCGCGCGATGGGAAGGTGGTGGTGTGTTGCCCGAAAGGGTTCTGGAAGAGGGGGAATGTGCAGGTTGTGTGTCATAGGTTTGGTATTACTCTTGTGGATACGGTAGAGGAGCTGGCTGAGGAGGCTATAAAGAAGTTGGAGAAGTGCATGGAAGAGAGGAAGGGAGCCGTGGTTTAAGACGTCATGGGTAGCAGTTTATTATGGCAATGGGAGTGGTGCTGGGTTATGGGAACGACCGACTTATGTGTTCGAGTCTCTCTCATACATTTTGGACGCTGTCTGGGGCGATCCTATAGTTCTTACTATAGTTTAATTTCTACGAGGCGTAACTTCGATTCAAGAATCTCATATGGCAGGTAATAGCTGAAGGGCCTCTTTCAATGACACCCACAGTATCGAGATATAAGACATCAACGATCTCATTGAATTATCTTCTTTCAGCCTCGCACATTTTCTGCCTTCTTTACACTACTCTACTGTCAAGACTCCTCCAATCAGCACGCCTCTAATTTTATTTCCGCAACGCATGATCTAGCGCCCAAGAGGTCCACAGCTCTCTGATTCGACATAGTGGAGACTCTCGCGGACCCCTCATTCCTCCCCCACTTCTTGCATCATGCACGCGATGAAATGCACCTTTCGACTGAGCGAACCTCGGAGCTTCTACATAGGGCGTAGGAAAAGCAAGCATTCCCTGAACCGATCCCATTACTTATTAGACCACCACGCGCTTCTTTCCAAATAAACATAAATCGTTCACTGGCGTCATCCATCTTTAATCACACCTCTTCTTTTTTCTCAACTCTGTCCTCTCATTTCTAACCATGGCACCCCCATCCGCAACGAACACAGAGTCCAATGGCTCTTCCATAAAGCCAACGGCCGCCGCCCCTCACGAGCCGGGCCTGAGCGAGAAAAAGGTAAAAGACAAGATCACCACCTCCCATTGGCCACGCGCCCCCAAGTTCGACGACCCGTATAAGGAGCGCGCATACCTTAAAGGCCGCCTCGCCGCCGCGTTCCGGATCTTCGGGAAATATGGCTTCGACGAGGGCGTTGCGGGACATATCACCATGCGCGTATGCCTCCCCTCAACCTAGTCACGAGACTTAAAGCTCAACCACATCCCAATACTAACACGAGTATCCCGCCCTCTAGGATCCCGTCAACCCCGAAACCTTCTGGGTCAACCCCTTCGGCGTCGCCTTCAGCCTCATCAAAGCCTCCGACCTGATCCTCGTCAGCGAAGAGGGCGAGATCCTCGAGGGCGGGCCGGTGCGGCTGCTCAACACGGCGGCGTATATGTACGTAAGGTCCTAATACACATACCAGAGTCCTCTGGTATCATTATTCCTAGAACTGTGTTGAAACACGACACAAGTCGTGTTTAAATACCCACTTAAGTCGCGTTTGAGCACCCAATTCAGTCGCTTTGAGCATCAACTCAAGCCAAAATGGTATCTTGAATCCGATTTGAGTAGCACTCAAGGACAACCAACACTAGAGGACCTAGTATCTGTCTTCAACCCCCCTTCTTTATGAGAACCCGCTAACATGTGTATTACCACCTTAAGGATCCATTCCGCGATCCACAAGGCGCGGCCGGATGTGAACGCTGCGGCGCATAGCCATAGTATATATGGGCGGAGTTTCTGCTCGCTAGGGCGGAAGCTGGATACTATCACGCAAGACTCGTGCGCTTTTCATAATGTAGGTACTATCGTGGTTGGGAGTTTGAAAGTTATACTTGGATCGATTATTTCGAGTTTTTGAGAAAGGGGAAGGGAGAGTAGAGTTCGGGGGCTGATATTGAGTAGGACCACGTCCTCTACGACTCCTTCAACGGCATCGTGCTCGTCGAAGAAGAGGGGAAGAACATCGCCAAAGCGCTCGGGAACAACAAGGCCGCGCTGCTGCAGAACCACGGGCTGCTAACCGTGGGCGGCACTGTGGAAGAGACTGTGTTTTGGTTCGTGAGCATGGAGAAATGCTGCCATGCGCAGCTGATGGCGGATGCGGCGGCAAAGGGGAGGGGAGGCGAGACGGTGAAGATTCATGAGGAGGATGCGAAGTTCACGTACGAGGCGATTGGGACGCCCAAGGCGGGCTATTTCAGTGCGAAGCCGATGTTTGATGTGATACATAAGGAGACGGGTGGGGACTACCTGGAATAGGGATGTACTGCAAGAGATGGTTAGAGCGATAGTCGGATAGCGGTAATGCTATGTCAGGTCTAATAGATGAGTTTCATGGATGCTGGCCTGGTTCTCGGAAGTTTCTCAGAACTGGGTGTCAAGATAGTGACAGGACGCAGCTTTGCATGCCAAGCCACCAAAAGAAAATCCGCTCTTAAATATCAGCAGGCAGTTGATGAAAACTTCCAGAGCGCTAATGGAGCACATAAAAACACCTTCAACATGGAATAGCTATGCGAAATAGAAGGTTCGAAATCTTGAAATGTCGGTATATTGGGCCTCTGCTAAACATAACAAAAACCAAGCTTACCACATGTCATCTGAGAGTGTAAGTGAATACCAGCCATCTAATAACGACATCGCTCTCAAGGCGTTGAGCCAAGGTTAGACTCTTGTATGGTTGAACAACGCATGCACTGCTCATCGCCAATGTTACCTGAGTAGAACGTCCTGCTCTTCTTTCGAAATACCTAGCAGATACAATATATCTAGCAGACTTTGCGAGTTGAGTCTTGCTGGCGCTTCCATTTGCACCCTCGCCTTCGCGTTGAAAGCAACTCCTAATCCTGCTACGCTCATCATAGGCAGATCATTTGCGCCGTCACCAACGACCAAAACCTGGTCCAATATCACGCCTTCTTTCTTCGCGATATCCAGCACGTGCTGTCTTTTCCTCTCCGCATGCACAATATCTCCGGTCAATTCGCCCGTCAGGGTCTGCCCGTCGTCACTTACAACAAGATTGTTCGCATAGAAATAATCCAGCCCCAACGATCCCGCCAACCAACCCGTCATTGGCGTAAATCCACCACTCAGCACCACCGTTTTATATCCCAGCCGCTTCAACGCGCGCACCAGCTCCCCACTCCGACAATTAAGCGTTATCCGTGGCTTCAACGTTTCCCAAACCGTGCTCGGGACACCCTTGAGCAAGGCGCAACGCTTCCGCAGCGACGCCTCAAAGTCCAGCTCGCCATTCATAGCCGCAGCTGTGATCGCAGACACCTGGTCCTCAACGCCCAGCTCGCGCGCTATCTCGTCAATGACCTCCTGCGCAATGAGCGTCGAGTCCATGTCGAAGACCGCTAAGCGCTTGTGCCGCCGGTACACGCTGTTATACTGGAACACCGCCTCGACGTTCCATTCGCGCTCAAACCGCGACACCACCTCGTCGTTGCGCAGGGCATCCAGCGTTATGAACGAGGACGGAGGCAGCGCGATGGTTATTTCCATCACCCGGCAGCCCTTCGAGCCCGGCGCGGGCGCATCGAGGCTCCGCGTCTGCACAGAGTTTTCTTCGAAGCCAGGCATCAGCTTTCCGAGGGTTGCGAGGAAGTCCGTGAGGCAGGACTGCGAGATGTAGGAGCCGTAGAGGTGGTCGAGTGGGCTCGGGCCGGGGGTCGGGGGCTCGAGGGGGTAGGAGGAGAGGTTCTCGGTCGGGATGGCACCGTCTGTTAGGTGGTGGAGGGTTGTGGGTGGGAGGGCGTCCCGTGGGCTGTGAGGCGCGGAGTCGGCATGGGCGTGGGCGTGCTGCGGGGTTGCGGACTTGTAGAAGAGTGTGGCGACTATCGAGGCGGAGGGAGAGCTGAGGGGCGACGAGAGGTTGGAGTGGGCCATGTCTGCGTTGACGAAGGCTGAGAGCCAAGTCTAGGGTATATCGAGGCTCAATTCACCGAGGGACGTCCAAATAGCGTAGCGGGTGTCAGC
Source organism: Mytilinidion resinicola (assembly GCF_010093595.1). Classification (NCBI taxonomy): domain Eukaryota; kingdom Fungi; phylum Ascomycota; class Dothideomycetes; order Mytilinidiales; family Mytilinidiaceae; genus Mytilinidion; species Mytilinidion resinicola. The sequence continues at coordinate 1,548,160 of NW_022985442.1, forward strand.
GGTGATAGAAAAATTTGTGGGGCATGGTGTTGAGATTCCGCTGGAACTAAGCCGCGCCACACCTCCAGCCACTCCTGCAGGGGCCCCGGCCGGCATTGTTTACCAAGTGCTTAGGCTATGTACCTTTGTAGGTAGCTCGACGAAATCATAACATCAGCAAAACAACCGACAGGGTTTGCAGGCTGGTGTTAGCCCCGGGGATTCTCTCGAGACGGAAAGTGGTCGGATATAAAGACCGTAGCGGGTGAGATTTCTCTCAATTGCATCTGAACCGATGACCTAACGAGAGAATGCTGGAAATTAAAATGGCCGCCAGGCATGAACGCGCGCCACAAGCGCGTTCCTCTCCACCCTTCACCATGAAACACACCCATGTGGGGCTGAGGACGGCACAGGTGTTAGGCTTTACCTCCTCTTGGGGCACCGCCCCTCTTCCTTCAACCTCAAAACCATCGCGGTGGACTCGTTCGCTGCCTTCGTCTCGTTCACCCCTTAAGACGACACGTCCACCCTCAATTCCCAGCACTCCCCTCTGATCATTCCCGCAGCGCCGTCTCCGGCCTTCGACATTATGGCCTCTACGCAGACAACACCATGGAAGAAGCGCGTTCTGTTCCCGTTCTGGGCCTTTCGCACTAGCTTCATGGTCTTCCTCATCGGAATCTACATCTGGGCTATCGTTATTATTCGGTCCAGGCACGATATCGAGAACGTGTCATGGGGCGTGATTATTCTCTTCATGCTCTTACTGATCATCTGTTTGCTCCTGGACATCATGGCGATGATTATGTTTGCTAAACACTCCTTGAAACCCGGAGCCTTTCTTCTCTTCAACGTCATTCAAACTACCATCTGGACCGTCATCCTCGTCCTTGATATAGTGGCCCTTGCTCGACCAGGCGTCAATCGTATAGGCCTCCTTGGCACCATTCTTGTCTTGTAAGTATCCTTTCCAATTTCAATTAATGTAACTCTCTTTGGACATATCTAATCCCCTGCCAGCGCCTCATTCCTCGCCCTCCTCATCTACTCCCTCGTCATTTTCATCAAAGAAAGGAAGAGCCGCAAACAGCGAGGCCATGGCGAAAGCACGACTGCCAATCCCGCAAGTGTGCCCTTAGTCCAGGCCCAACCGCAGTACGGTCACAATCAATCATTACAATTTAATCCTACGCCGATTCCTGAGCCTCCACAATACCATCACCCGGAGCCCGAGCGGATGCCAGCTCCACAATACAAATCAACTCTTTCAACAACGGCAGTCGAGCTTCCTGCAACATCGGGTGAATCCGCCGAATACTACTCGGGTGCGCCAGTCAAATCTGCGCATGATGGTCCAGCCGCCAATCCGTTCGCCGATCCTCCAGCTCAGCAGCCACCCAAGAACCCCTTTGAATGATCAACAGCACGGCAGTGATATGTGTGGTCTCGGGGGTGCATAGTTGAAGTGACAAGATAACGCTTCTGGCCATGTACAATACCAATGAAATGGGAAAGCGGCATTCAGGCGTATGGTGTTTAGGGAATGTATGCATTATACCTCAGGGCTAGGAAGAAGGAAACGACATGCAGGTTTGAGTACGAGAGGGTTCACTTCGCGAGACTCCAGAGCTCTATACAACAAATGATATCGGTTCAGATTCATTTTAGGCCCTGTTAAACTAAATAAATCAACGCGCAGATTTTCTAGAGCAATCCTTTTCCGCTTCTTGCACGAAAAGCATTCAGCATATGAACTCCACTCGTTTGGGAAAGTTCGAACTCGTTTATCCGAATCTATTCGTCGAACATCTTGTTTTGGTTTAGCTGCCAAGCTTCAACCTTCTACAGGCGCCAATTAATGGTGTAGAGTGGAGAGTTGTCCTTCATAGCCCCCCTTCCTCACCATTTGCTACCGATCCTCCTGTCTTCTCAGGCCGGGCCTAGGAAATCCACCAAATCATATGCGGTCATGATAGTTGCGCGCTCTCCGACAGCTACTTGTTTACATAGTAACGTGCATCTGCTTGCTTAAACATAGTCTCGCTAGCGGCCGCGCTAGTGGAAGGAAATATAACTGTTGTAAATGATGATTTGGTCTTACCTTTGGTTGTCTCCAAAGAACCCTTGAAGTATAATTGCCTCTGGGGCCTCGCCATGTTCCACGGCGAGCCTGGATGTGGAGCATAGTTCTCGATACCAGAGCATGTAGCATATTAACATCACTACACATTCTTAGTCGGCCCTCGGAAATTCAAACCCCGCTTCAACATCCCTCCCTACAGTCGTCATGCTGTTGCTGCAGGGAGGTGTTCGGGTTACTATTTTAGAAAGTACGCCCACACATCTCAATAACTACTCGATACTGACGTCACATCTAGCAACACGACCTCGGTACAAAGGTACCATCTCCAAATTATATTTAAGCAGTTTCCACTCTACCATTGGCCCAGGACTCCTTTGTCTCTTTCCGAACCCTTCAATACATCCCCAAAATGACTATCCATCAAGTTCAATCCCGCAGCATCTACCACGGCCTCCCAGTCTACCCGAAGGAGCTTAAAGGCCTGACCGCCATCATCACAGGCGCCAATGGAATCTCCGGTTACCATATGCTTCGTGTCTTGGCTCAGGACCCAGATAGGTGGACTAAGATATATTGCTTATCGAGACGACCTCCAGCGATTCCGGGAGGGCTTCCAAGCAATGCCGAGCATATTGCTCTTGACCTCTTGAAGAAACCGGGTGAGATCGCGGAGGTGCTCAAATCGAAGGGAGTTACAGCGTTTGTCGCCATGTGCTCATGTGCTCTGGGCCCCTGCTGATGAGAACAGTGACTACGTGTTCTTCTTCGCGTACATCCAGGTAGCACCGAAGCCAGGAGAGAGACTCTGGTCCGACGCGGAAGAGATGTGTCGAGTGAACAGTACGAAGAGCTCCTGACATGCAGACGGACGATGGCTGATTGTAGAACGCGTAGCTGCTCTCCTTTCCAACTTCTGCGACTCCCTCCCCCTCGCCTCCATCAACCCCAAACGCATCCTCCTCCAAACCGGCGCCAAAAACTACGGGTCCGTACCACCCCCTCCCCCTTTTTACGCAACCCCCTCTAACACCCTCCCCCAGCGCCCACGTCCTCCCCCAGACCCCCAAACCCCTCCGCGAATCCCTCCCCCGCGTCCTCCTCGCCCCAAACTTCTACTACACCCAAGAAGACTTCCTCGCCGCCTTCTGCGCCACCCAGCAGCACACCTCCTACACCATCACGATGCCCTCGTACATCCCCGGCGCCGTCCCCGACGCCGCCATGAACGTCGTCCTGCCCCTCGGCATCTACGCCGCCGTCGGCGCGCACCTCGCCGAGCCGCTCGTCTACCCCGGCACGGCCGCCGGGTGGCGCGCGACGCAGTGCCAGAGCTCGGCGATGCTGAACGCGTACATGGCCGAGTGGGCTGTGTTTGTGCGCGACGAGGACGCGGCGGGGGAGAAGTTTAACTGCTGTGATGGCAGCGCGTTTACGTGGGGAGGGCTGTGGGAGGCGTTGGCGGGGTGGTATGGGATGGAGGTGCTGGGGCCGGGGGATGGGGAGGAGTGGGAGCGGAGGAAGATGGGGTTGACGGCGTGGGCGAAGACGGAGAGGGTGCGGAGGGCGTGGGGGGAGGTGGCGGAGAGGTGGGGGTTGGTGCATGGGGAGTTGTGGGATGTGGAGAGGTTGTTTGCGTTTACGGAGGGCGCGTTGGGGGGTGTGGAGACGGATTATAGGTATGTTCATTTTCTTTCATTTCATTTCTCTTGCTGTTACATGCTGTGGGAGGAGTTGAATGTTGCTATGGGGCGCAAATGATGTTTACTGACAACTTGGATTCCATACAGCATGGATAAGAGCCGTAAGCTGGGATGGTTCGGCACGGTTGATACCACCGAGTCGATACGGAAGGTGCTGGATGAGTTTGCGGAATTGAAGATGATACCGCCAGTGCCGAAAAGGTGAGCGTAAGAGAGGATGTGCAACTTGAATCACCAAAGGTTTACCTACAAATGACGCCCAAAACAATATTGTCGTAGAGTATGTACAAGAATATCCTATAAAAGCCCTGCTTTCTACGCATTCATTTCTCATCAGACTGAGGTCAAGAAAATCATTCTGCGTGCCCCACTACAGGTGGGGTGGCGGATGCCTTAGCACATGACTGTTTGGAAAGGAAAGTTTTGGCTGTTGTTGAAAGGAAAGTGTAGAGCCCAGAGGGCGGCGGTTGGCTTCATAATCACATGTCTCTCACGTGACGCACACTTACGCTTTACGAAGACCACGCTTGATCATCCCTCCAAGAGAAATCTCCTCCTCATACCCAATCAATACTATTCTCCCCCCTCCACTCCAACGAAAATGACTTTCTCCTCCTCAAAGTCTTCTGTCATATACACAAATTTTCCTCGCCCAGTTCCTATTCAGCCAATCAGCATCAAATGGATTCACCGCTTCTATAGCTCAGTTGGTAGAGCGCGGCACTAGTATCTCCTTACTGTCATGCCGAGGTCCACGGTTCAAATCCGTGTGGAAGCATTTCGTTTTGCTAGCAGCATATCTGGGGATCAAATTTTTGGCGATACATGGTTGCGGCTGTGGGACTTTGACTGGCCCCTTTCTTTTTTTGGTGGGCAGGTAGTTATGAGATAGGCAAGTAGACTTTTTATGCATCAAATTTTACGCACTTTGCAGGGGTATTCTACTTGTTTTCTTTCTCATACATCAGAGGTCCATTCCATTCCTTAGTCCTCCTTTTTCGTCGTTATCCACGGCGGCGGCGTATGCATCTTTTCCAACGGGCCCTGATGCGCTGGAATCGGCCTCGGGTTCTCCACCCAATCGAAATATCCCATCCGCGACGCGAACGAGACGTCGCCGGGTCCGGTGATCATCTTGTTGGCGCCGTTCAGCATAGAGTGCGGGAAGCCGATATCGAATGGGTATGCTGTCGACCATCGTCAGTTCCAACCATTCTCAACGCCTTCTCAGCAAAAAGGGAAGGGGGATTCGACTTACCCGCCTCGATCTCGTCAATATCCTCCTGGCTCAGCTGGATCCCCAACGCCTCAATATTCCCCTTCAAGTGCTCCAACTTCCGCCCACCGCAGATGGGAAAGACGTAGGGTGTCTTATGCATCACATACGCCAGTGCTATGCTCGTAAGAGCAGTCCCCCTCCTCTTCGCCACCTTGTCCAACACCACGGTTACATTTTCGGCGTGGACCTGCATCAGCGGCAGCTTCCTACCGCCCTCGGTCACGGTGCCCGGCAGCTTGAACGACCCCCCGCCGAGCGCGCCCCAGGGCGCGAGCCCCATGCCTTCAGCCTGGCACATGGGGATGATCTCGCGCTCAAAGTCGCGCGTGGCGGCGCTCCACTGGCCCTGGTAGACGGAGAACTGGCGCAGGCCGTGCTGCCGCGCGTAGTCGTTGGCCTTGACGACCAGCCAGGCCGGGGTGTTGGAGATGCCGAGGTAGAGCACTTTGCCCGCGACGACGAGGTTGTCGAGCGACTTCATGAGCTCGGGGATCGAGGTTGTGTAGTCCCAGAGGTGGACGTAGTACTTGGCTTCTCATCAGTATTTGAGTCGCGTTGGGATTCCGCGAACGGGAAAAGGAAGGGAGAACAGGAGGAGGGAGGTGAGGAAGGGAATTGTAGTTACCAAGTCAATGTAGTCCGTCTTCAGATTCTTCAGGCTCGTCTCAACGCACAGATGCATCGCCTTCGAGTTGTTCCCCCCGAAGTTTGCATGAATCAACCCCTCTTTCTGCAAGCTGTGTGCGATAGTCCCCGTGTACTTCGTCGCAATCACCATCTCGTCCCGCGTCCCGCGGCTCTCCATCCACTCTCCGATCCACTGCTCGCTCTGGCCGTACTGGTAGTTGACAGCCGTGTCGATGAAGTTGCCGCCCTGCTCGTGGAAGTAGTCCAGCAAGGCGAATGACGTCTCTTTGTTGCACTCGCCCAGAGCGTCCTTCCAATTGTCGCCAAAGGTCATCGCGCCCAGGCATATGGGGCTGACTTTGACGGCCGCGGTGGGCGCGAGCTGGCGGTGTCGTCCGAGAAGGGACTTTGGGGGTCCGGGCGGGGGCATGAGAGACATGGTGGCTTGTTTCTACGGAGTTATTGTAAGAGTATCGAAGAGTAATTGATGATTAGATTTTGATGGATTAAACGAGGTTTCTTTGGCTGCTTTATAGCGACGTGGGAAATAAGTCACCTCACAATATCCCGGCGTTATGCTCAGTAACTCCGCCAAGGATCGGGTTAGCGCAAGCATACTTCCCAAAGTCGTACAAAACGGCAATATTGCAAGGATGTTTTGCAAGCCAAGTGTAGTGTGAATCGGACTTTAGGTAAAGCCCAGGTTGACCATACGCTATCTGGCTATGCCTTTGGTTGATGCACCTGATAAGAGTTGCTAAGCTTCCTCGGGGCTCCGTGAATGATTGGCGTGAATTAAGGGAGTTGATAGGTGTAAATCCTTGACTCAATTGTGGTCTAAAAAAAGGCGTATAGCCATGTATATATATGCAAATGCGTGCTGTAAATAAACATCATCAGCAAAATCGTTAAAACGAAGTCTCCTCGAACAAAAACTCCGCCTGCCAACGACCATTCAGCCGGGCATCCCCTGATTCGCTTCCCACATAATCCAATAATGCAACGCCGTCCCAGTGCCTGTCAAGGCTATGAAGAGGAAAAATTGTACATTGAAATGGTAGAGACATGTTGCTCCAAATCGTCGTGCCCACACCCAAATTACCACGCGTCTCCAAAAATCTCCTTCGGACTTTGCACAATGTCATTCTCTGTCGCGACCTTCTTCCCTTCCATCTTCTTCATCGCCTTGCGCTCCTTCTTGCCGACCAGATGAGGCGTGATCGGTGTAATGGGCGTGAAAGGCATGTAGGGACTGTATGGGGTGGCAGGCACACCTGTACGGGGCGTCTGCAGAGACAGCTGGTCTCGCCTTCGGTCAAGATATGTGGTCTTGGTGGACGGTAAGGCGGCGGCTCCGTCACCATAAGCGCGGAAGGGCAGAGCCCCTCCAGCAGACTTCCCGGGCGATGAAGTAGGCGCAGACCCAATGGCTGGTGGGTTGCTGTAGGAGGAACCAGTACGTTGCGGCGCTGGACGAGGTAGTGGTTGCACCTTGTCAAGACCTTCATACGTGTAGTCTCCTTCAGGGGATGCGGGAGTAATTGGTGACATATCCGGGGGAGATGGTGGCGCAGGAGGGTTGTAAAAGCGGGGAGAGAGGGGTGTGCGTGCCTCATCGTAGACGCTCTCGCCAGGGTACTTCTGAATGGGTCCAGAAATCCGCAGATTCTTCAAGCCAAGTCGCGATTTGCTGCTTGCGGAGCTCATAGACGGTGTTCGGTCCTTCTTTGACAATACACTGCGTGGGCTGGCGGGAATCGTTTTGGATGGACTGGATGGTGCGCGGGGTAGCGGCGCAGTCGCAGGAGGCTGGTGGAAATTCGGTGGGTAAATGGCCTTGACAGGGCTTCGGGGACTGGTAGGGCTCGTAGGGTTGCTGTAGTTCGGCATGACGAGTCTCCCCTCTCCTGATGTATTGATCATTGGAGGTAGCTTCCTTGCACCTCTGGGCGGGCTCTGTGCTTGCTCTTGTTGGTTCTTCGCCCGGCTATCATCTTCATCGCTATCGTGTGTTGCGGTCGAAACTGCGCTATATGAATTCTTTTTGGCGTCATGGTCCATGACTGCCGCATAGAGTCGTTCCATCTCGGACTGGCGTTGTGCTTTGGCAGAGTCGACGATGGCTTGGTCGAAAGAAGTAGGACTCTTTGCGTCGTCGGGGCTGATGGGGCTGCTGGCAACACTGTTCACACTTGTGGTGCTCTTCTTGAAGCCTCGCTTGAACCACGAGGTCGCAGACTTGGAGGATAGCGGCGACAATGGGGTTGCGTTGACGTAGGGTCGGGCCTTGACCAGCTCAATGTCCAGCGACTTGGGCGAGGTCTCTGTGTTGCGTCTCATCTTCCGGCCGATGGTGAGGAGCAGGACGCCCCAGATAAGTACGGTGACAACGTAGGCGCCGACAATGCCGCAGATCTGGGCCGGGAGGAGTCTTCTGTTTCGCGATGCGTGGGCGGAGAGGGGAGGACCGTCCTCGGGAGAGGGAGCTGGGGCGTTGTAGATGAAACCGGGCTCAGCGCAGGCGTGGTGGGCCAGCAGGAGGAGTGATGAGATTACTCCCACACAGCTGAACATGGTTATATGGCGGTTGCCAGGCTGGTCTTCTCTCGCTGCGACGACGTTTGCGACGTGCAACGAAGCGGAGGGGCAGGCGAAGTGTAACAACGGGCATCGCGGCGATTTGTAGGGGCAGCGGCTATGTATATCGACTCGCAGCGGTCTGGAGGGTTTGGTGGACGCAGCCCTTGGGCCAGTCGAGGTGGGATACAGCAGCTGGCAGCCCTCATTGGATGGCCGTGGGCAACATTGGTGATTCAAGCCAGGAACATGCATCGACTTTACCGCCGGCTAGGCCAGCAGGGCTGCCGATAGGCGCACTGGGACGGCACTACGCGGGGGCTTTTGGGGACTGACAGTCCAAGCTTGCATGAGGCATGATGCCAGCACCACGAGGGGTCCCTCCCGCCGTGATTGTGCGTTGAGGACCCTGTCTGCATAGCCTTGAGGATAAGAATTGTGACGAGCGATTGTAAATGGCATCCTATTCGCGACTTGAATGCCCTCATGCCTCGCCGTAGCCTTGTCACCCGCAACGGCACGGTCCTGGTGTGGCTTTTTGCTTCTCCACACTTGTAAGCGCCCGGGCAAGCCAATCGCCGCCCAGGTCACTCCATCACGTCTTAGACACCACGCCTTATCACGAGTCACATCCACCGACCGCAGCCCGTCAATGCACTAACAGCTCTTGTCGAGCACGGAGGAACATCGCCCAGCCAGCCGGACGTGGAGGATAGGGCATCGTGGTGTGATCCGGGCTTGATACGAGCTTCGCCAGGGGAATCCTTCATGAGATGCGATTCGAGAGGTCGGACGATCAGGAATAGCACGTCCTTTAGATTGTGACAAACAGGACAGCCTTGTCAAACATCTAATATATCGACGAGTCCAGGAAGGGCGAGCTAGGCCTATCGTTTTGCAGAGCAGGAAACTCGTCTGGGAAAGCCGCACTCCTTTCTCGCCATGTACGCCAGGGGCTTCAGCATTCATTGGAAGAAGGAGGTTAGGTCCATACCATTTGTCAGAGAATGTGATGGTACAGAAGTAGAGAAGCAACGAAAATATATCTCTTATTTACCTCTTTATTTGTCACTCGGATCTGACTGGCTAATTTACGAAGCTCTGATACAGATGGAAGGCTCACTAAATTGCTCTGAAATAATTGCGCCGTTCCTACTTACTAGTAGCACTCCATGACACTGATGCTGCAAGGTTTGATGCTTGGAAAGCGCGTTGTCGCTTCCCTCTCGAGGACGGGAATGATCTAGGCACTCTCGGTCACGTGAATATTCTCGCTTAGGTGGGTCTGGCATGTGGAGGTGAAGAACATCACTGTCCTCTACACCTCGCTTAACCCTTGTAACGCCAAGACCTTCCTCTCAAAGCCATCACGTGCTCATTCTAGCTCTCAACTGCTTCCCATTTACAATCTAAGAGGAAATTCTGGCAACTCTTCGGTTCACAAACTTTCGACAAAGGTTTTTTGAAGCTGTCGAAAGCTTAGTCGTGGATCGAGAATTGAGAGCACGTGACTATGCAGTATCTAGAACCTTAACATAAGAAGTACCAAATTTTCCAAGTTCATGGTTTCTTATTGTGATATCTAACTGTCTAGGTAAGAGTCTTTCAATATAGGGCCCGCCCGAGGGTATCATATTCCTCCCAACGCCATTAATTCCACCGGTTCAGCAGCCGATCACACTCGCTGCTTCCCCTTCCCCTTTCTCCTCCCCTTCTTCTCCTCGTCTTTGCCCGGGCCAAGCTCCATCTTCCCCGCTTCCACTTCTCCGTCCTGCAGTCCCAAAACCTCGTTCTCCTGCATCTCCTTCAGCTTCTCCTGGCCGCTAATAAAGAAGCTCAGATCACGGTTTTGCTCTTCCAAGTCCGATTTCTCTTTCTCGATGTCCTTGACTTTCGTCTCCGCTTCCGTGACCTTGGACTCCAGGAATGAGATCCGCGTCATGAGGGACTCGTTGATCGTCTTTTCTTCCTGATACTGCTTCGTGAGCTTCCTAGCTAGCTCTTGCGCCGATGTTGCGCGCGCAGCGTGACGAGCAGAGTCCCTTTCGAGACTCTTGATGGATGCCTGCGCCTCATCGTACTTCGAAGACAGCGCTGAGAACTGTTGAGACAGCGCCGAAGCTGTATGAGAGGCCTCATCTGCTGCGGAGGCCGCTTTTGCTGCCTTGTCCGCTGCGCGTTCAACCTGTTCTTCAAAATAGGCTCGCTGAGATTCTAGCTGCGACGTGAGAAGGTAGGCATATTCGGTGCCCATATTGTCTAGCTTCTCTCGCGGCACGGTATCTGTTGCGTAGCCAGTCATCGTGTTCGAATCGCCCGGAAGATATGGATGCCGTAGAGAGGATGCAGGGAGGTCTACAAGTTTCCCGTCGGCCTTGTTTTGAATCAAGCGATGGACGTAACCATCGCCAGCATAGTCCCAGACGTGTTGGGTTACGACGTCCATCGCGTATGAGTGCGACGTTGCCTCATAATGGGCGAAGGCGTGGGCGGAATCGTATCGACCACACCCTGTGCTGCCGCAGATAAGGCTGGCAAATGTCAGTGTGTAATCCTTGAAAAAAAGTAAGGCTATGCGTACCAGATCCACAGGTTTGATGTTGATCCGCAGACACTGCACTCGTTCTCAGGGGCTTCTCCATCACCGTGACCACGCCCGATCAGCGCATCATTCTGGGTGTATCGACATACAGGACATCCACTGCCTCGCCACTTCTCTAAACAAGCGCAGTGGAAAACATGCTGACACAGGATGGTAAGAAGACCTGTTGTTTCATCCATCCGTTCCAAGCAGACCGGGCATGTTGGGAGCTCTACAAGTGAGGGTGTGGGCGGAGCTAGTGGTTTGGTAGTGAGAGATGAGGCAAGCGGCGACGTCTCAACTGGGGAAGAAACCGTTACTGGTAAAGGTGCAGTCGGTTGAGGCGTGGCAGCAGGTGTGAAAGGATCGTTGTTCATATTTGGAAAACTCGACGGATCGCGGTTAGAATCCGCAGTTTGAAACTCGATAGACTTTACGAAGACGACATGGCAGTTCTCGGGCTATGATATTTATTAGCATCAACCTCATGAGCACGAATTGGAAATAAAATTACCTCCATGCTGTTGAAAAGCTTCCCATTCCACTCCTTTCTCCATTGTTTCGCCTTCTGAGCCTCCCTAAACTTCATAAGCACCATGTACTTGTTCGTTCTTCCAGTCCTGATTAGCCTGAAGTGGCTCACGTCTTCCCTCGTCTGCTCTCCAACAAATCCAAGTAGGTCAGACGGTGTCATGTACGATGGCACGGCGAGAATACACAGCGTGGTGCAGTCTTCCTCCGTGAAAGCCCTCCCATCTGATCCTCCACCAGCTCCTACACCTTCCGGCCCTGTGTTTGACGTTGTATCATCGTATAAATCTGGCGTCTCTTGGCCATCTCGATATAGATGCACCACTCCCCACCCAACCTCTGTATTCTTGGGATCCGAAGGAACAAATTTGCCCTTGGTTGCTAGACCTCCAGAGCTTGCCCCAACGTGAGTTGTATGATTCAGTGATTTTCCCCGCGGCCTGTTATCCCCTCCGTTCGTGACTGCGCTCATATCTATGCTCTGGATTGAGACACTGCCGAATCGCCAGTCCTGCGAAGCCGGGTGCTGTGTACGTGTACCGCTTGAGGCAGGTTTGACCAGAGGTACTGGACTCTCGCGGTGATCCCCGGAGGAGTGTCCGTTGAGGTGACTGAGCCTCCGCTGGGCCAGTGGTCGAGCCTGCGACGTGGATAGAGGGGGAAGATCGCTGCTCGAGGTAGCGGTCTTGGATCGACGGTGGCTCGGTCTACTAGGTGCAGAGCCCCAGGAAGAGACCCTGTGGACAGGAAGCTCGGAGGTGAATATGTCGGTACCTAACGGAGGTGTATAGACAGGCTGCAGCGAAGTCGTGGATGGCTGTTGCGCACGGCCGGTGGGGTATGGATAAAGCTCAAATGCGAGATGGAAAAAGTAAGATGGCATTAGGAAAGCTTCTCGGTGTTGCTGTAAGCTTCGCGCATAGTGAGAGGTCGGCAGTGAGGACTTTGTTGTGGATGATGATTTTGCGCAGTGGCGTTTGTTTGCGAAGTGGAATGAGCTCATCCTCCCCCGCCTGCATCACAATTCTTACTAGGGGTAAGAATTCACATTTTATGATACAACTGCCTTGTGCTTTTGACGCTATCTGAAGCTCTTCTGAATGCCATAAAAATCCAAGATGACTTCAAATCGAGGGAAGTCCTCAGCAGATTCTCACGACTTCATATACAGAGATTCAAGATCGTAATTTGTGTTATTCAGTTTTGACGCTCACTAGGCGGTTTTCCAATAGCTATATATACACGCCAGGCCCACCGGCCCGCTGCACCATAAAACCTTTAAAGCAAACTCCGTAAACATGCAGTGGTGTCCGCCCATCTCACGCTTAACGCCCCAATAACGCTGATGCAGGTGTGAGGCCGATGCCTCCGAAGTTTCGGACGATGCCGCGAAAGAGGGTATCACAGCTTAGCACTTAGACAAAAGAACAAGAACAAGGCCAGCAAGCCTTAAACCAGATATTCCCAATGAACGTCCTCCGTGGCTTATCTTCGCCGATGAAGAGCTGGGCCTTCGTTATTGAAGGATGCAGCAGTTGGCGTTGAAGATCTCGTGAAGCCGTATTTTGACCTGAATTGCCGATAATCATCAAGTAAGGATCCTCAGGCTGACGAGAGATCATGGCGCGTCCGCGTCAATGACCTCCTCGATATCTTCAGTTCCCCGAGTTCGGGAGTCGTCGAGATCTTCAACTTCGCGACCTTTGGAATCGACAACAATCCTGCGGCCACGCTGGTCGGCTGGGACGCCATCTCGGGAAGCGCCGAAGTCAAGGACCTAGAGAAGTGATTAGCTCCAGAGCTTGTTTGCAGCATGTAATCCGGGATTCGCTCCTTACCTCGATGTATGTCATGTTGTTACGCTGCACCGCCGCAACACACCGTCGCTCATTAAATTTGACTTGCCAAACGCCACTCAAGTCAGTCAAAAGATCCTTGACGCATTCTCCAGTCTTGACATTCCACATCTTGAGCGTGCGGTCCGATCCTGAGATGACTTTCTGTCCATCATGCTGGAAGCAGGTGATAGCACCAGTGTGCGCACTAAGAGTGCTCTTGCACTGCCCATTCTCCGGATCCCATATGCGCAGGGTAGAGTCCGCAGCCGCAGAAACGAGACGTTCATGACTGAGATCGAGTAACCCGACGAGTGACGTGTGGCCCTCAAGGTTGAATAGACATTGACCAGTCTCAAGCGACCAAACCTTTACCATATTGTCCATAGATCCACTGATGCACCGCTTGCGAGCATGGTCCAGAACAACGCTGTATACCTTCTGTGCGTGCCCTTGAAGGCGGTGAACCGTTTCACCGGTTGATATTTTCCAAACACGAACGGTGCAGTCGTAACTACCACTGATGAGGGTGTCTCCATGTGCAGCGATAGCTCGCACAGAATGGTGGTGGCCAGTCAAGGCGCGGATGAAATACTGGTTGTCGTGATCGTTGGCCGGCGGACCAGTCTGAATGATAGAACGCTCACCAGGTTGAGGGAGCTTCCAAACCCGCAGGCTCGAGTCCCGGGAACCCGTAATGATGAGTGGTTCTCTAGGCATCATAACCGACTGGCCATCCACAATCTCTCCAGTCGGCGTTGGCTTTAAAATGACAAGGCATCTGACTGTAGAAGTATGGCCTTGGAACACGTGTGTGCACTTGCCCTTCTCGATGTCCCACACCCGCACCGATCTGTCAGTTGAGCCAGAAACCAATGTGTTGCCCTCATATTGCAGAGCCCATACTCCCCCCTCGTGCCCTTCAAGATGGCTGCGGAGCGCTCCCGACTTTGTATCATAAACGTTAATATTAGTATCATCGCTGCCAGTAAGGATCTTGTCCGTGTCGAATTGAAGGCAAGTGACGACGTGTCGTTGATGGGCGCGGAACGCGATGTGCTTCGGTCGCGTTTCTTCCTCCATCCAACTCTTTCGAATGAGGTGATGTCTGGTGTACAAAGATTTGAAGAGATGCAGGCTTCGTAGACTGGGAAGTCCGATATTAGGATTTGGAACTGCCGAGATTGCTACATTAGCGATAGCGATTGGCCCGTGTGCATTTCCTAGAGATCGGCTCCAGCTTGGTGCTTGTGCCTTGCTCGTTGTCGGGCCTTTCCTGCGTTGCTTCTTCGAGTTTCCAAGCTTCAATGAGCTAGCTTTCCTCTTAGGTCTGGCAGATATCGCTTTAGTACTCGCAGGGCCTTCACTGTCAGCATAACTGCCAACAGTGCTCGAGCCGGAAGATCCAGGCGACTCTCCATCGGATTTGGCGGCATATGCGTTGACCCTTAGGTCCCGCTCGTAGCTCTCCGAAGAATGAGGGTATTGCCAACCCCAACCTTCTTTTACTGCTCGCTCTAGGTCTCCATCCGGCAGTTCGTAGCCGTCCTTTGCTAGTAGGTCCTTCCAGGCGGTTTCGTCCGTGTCAACAATGTGCCTCCATTTCCTCGAAACCTGTGCGGCATTGCACATGCTCTTGACATCTAGATATTTCAAAACATTCAAGCCGAGCTCAAGTGGGAGCAGTCCCAGGAAATCGCATTTTAACGCAGGGTTCACGACGTCGGCAACGAAATGGAGAGTTGGCTTTGTGCACCGACGGAGCAAGTGAAACATGACGTAGGTCTTCATCTGCTCCGGCATTGAGTCAAAGGAGTCCAGCATTGCCGGTATGCCCATGACGGTAGGGGTAGGAAGCTGTGGGTTCGGACTTGCGCCATCGAGCCGGTCCGGTAGATCGATGTGCTGCATTCGCGACGCAGAGCGGGTTTGTAGTTTTGTTAACCCGCTTGCTTGATCCGACCTGTCCTCCGAAATATCCAAAATTGAAACTTCGTACGGATCCTCTTCCTGGCCGTCTCCACCTCTGAGCGAGTTATGATTTGCGTTATGGGCAAGGTTTGCGGCAGCAGTGATTGGCGAGAGGCTCGGGCTCGGGAGGCTTGCATCCTGTGTTAATACAGTGTCAAGGGGAGCGGGACGAGCTGGTCTTGCGAACGGTACATCGCCAGAAGAGAAGGAAGTAACAGGTTCCATGTCGGTCTCTGCAATGGGCGGGGTTGCGGAAATACCAGGGCCGTCCAGCACTGCAGCGTGAAAACGAGATTCATGTATTGGAGTCGCTCCTTCGCCCGAGTTGGCAGTTGTGAGGTTCCTCGTCTGATTCGCAGGCGATTGGCGTGCCTCTACTTCCCGTAACCCCCAGGTATCCGGCGGGAGCTGCGAGTCGCTATGGGTCTGCTTTCCTGAGCCAGAACTCTCGCCTTGGTTGGAGGATCGCAAATTGGACCTCCTCGAGCCACCCTTTATTTTAGGAATCTTGAAGCGTCCAGATGTCCCCGCATCCGTGTCTGGAGTAGCAGGAACCGTTCCCTCAGCATCTTGACAACCGAGTATTGTGGCCCGAGATTTCTTGCTCTTCCGTTGTAAGCTTGCGAGCTCAGCTGCTTCAGCAATAGAGGGTGGCGACGAGGAGCGCTTTCTACGACCCGAGAATGACCTTGTTAGAGGGTCCGTTAGTGTTCTACCAGTAATACCCGAGCTTTGTGTAGTACGGTTTGGCGTTTCGTACTGAGCGTTATAGTGCTGGACCGATTCCACTCTTCCATTAGCAGCGATGAGGGCGTCATGTCGAGTGTTATACTGATAGGGAAGATACATTAGCAATAGTATATACCAGTCGGTCGACCTCAGGAAAGTGGTGTGATGACGGGCAGGCTGTGGTCGATTTAACGTACCTCGTTGAGAGACTGTTGGACGTCGTCGGCTTCGTTGAAATAAGCCTGTGTGCCTCCGGCATCGAAAGCAAATCGCCTGACAGACTCCGGGGCTGGAGAGCACGCCAGAGGGTATATTTTGGGATCCCGCTCCACCAAACTCCGGGGAGCTCGCAGCAAGATCGGCGGAAAGTCGATCTTGGTCGTGGTCGTAGTGGTTACGACGGTTGTGTGCGTTGTCGGGACGTAGGACAGCTGGCCAAGGGTGGCATAGGATGCCTCCATCCCGGGATCGAGTCCGTGGGCAGCCTCCCTTGCCGGCATGATGTTCTTGGGTGCGGCAAGAGGCGATAGCGTCCCAGACCTCTCCACCGTCGAAGTAAACGAAGTAAACCCGGTTGTGTCTGTACTCGCTTCGGTGTCGGTAGGAGAGGTGTCCATGGAAGGGAGGAGGGCGGATCAAGGGAGTCCCGAACGCGAGGACAACACGGCGGGAATCGCGTGTGAGGCCGAACTTCTGGTGGATCAGGCCGTCATCGGTGTTCTTTGCTCAACGGCACTATCTGAATCGATCCGCTGCTGCAGCACTTTGGGGTGAAGGTAGTGGCGTCGTGACCGGGGCAAGAGGTAAGGTCTGCTTATGGCGGCACGATTAGGAGAGGTGAGGGCTGGCACGGAAAATGGGATATGTGCTGAAATGAAGGCCGCGGAGTAGAGAGAGCTCAACAACTGGAAAGACACGTCTGACCGGAGAGGAGAGTGAAGGAGGAAGAGTGGGGAGGAGTTGTGGTGGTGGTGCGAAGGGGAGGGGTTCGTAGGTCCAAGGCGGTTTTGGAGAGCTCGGCAAAGGTTCCTCCTGCCTTCGAATTTCTTTCCCAACCTCAGCCACTTCCTGGCAACTCGTGCACTCGAGCAAACTCGGCGGGATACATGGGATGCTGGTGGCCGGCAGTTCGCCAGTAACTGCGCTCTCTGCGCGTCGGTCTATTTGCTTTGCCTCGCTATATCATGTTTCAGGCAGAGCCGCCTGGCCGCCAATATCATCTAAATCACTCACAGGCCTCACGGCCTTCAGGCAACGTCACACCATGCATGAAATGTGTGCAGAAAGAAAGGGACGCTAGGGCCCACGCAATTTCTGGATGCAACACCGACCGAGCCAACGCTGGCACTCGATCCAGCGTCGGGAGGCATCATGAAGCAAATGGTGGCGAAGGATCCGTGCTTGGGTTGGCCACTCACTTCAAGACAGAATAGCTGTGTGCAGACTTTTGCCGCATCGTCAACACTCACATGACTCAAGTGTTACAACACTGCGGGTGAATCTCAAAGCCGAATGCAAGTTCCTTGAGGCGGTAATCTGGATAGAACACAGCTCTTCGAGTCCCATTCCGTACATATTACGGTGACGCGCTCCACCGATCATGATACACTTATTCTTCCAGGAACAAAAGAGCAGACCGTCAGGCTGCGAAACAAATCCCTCCAATCTCTCATGAGATCAGATGAGATTATCCACTGAGCAGACCGTTGATGTTATGATAGATACTCGAGTTGCTCACCTTCAACTCTTCTTTCTATCCAAACTCCGTTTAACTAGTCTAATTATAGTGCATGCGGAACCTATCCATACCAGAGTTCTCGGTCAACTCTACGCGAAAGACAGTCCTGGGTTTCCAATACTGCTTGTATTTTTGTATATGCTATTTGGATTGCTGCTACGCTATTGATTTTTCAACTTCCAAAAGGCTCCATCGTGTGCAATGCTGCAGTGCCTGTAAACCGTGCAATATTCGGCGCTGCAATAGCTTCCAAAAACGTAAGGGGAGTGTTGATTTAAGAATATTGGTCCTGTGACTAAAAAGAAACCCCTAGACCGACCTTTGAGATCAGTCCACACAACATTTTTTATCTTCACTTTCACACTCCTCTACTATCCTCTCTGGTACTTCATCTCCACAAAGCTCGGATGGTGTCACGGCCAATTCGTACTTCGTCTCTGAGTTTGGTATCGGTAATTCTTGTATAGAGCGGGATCCATCTACTTCTTGCGTGGGGGAACCCTCTGTCTCCTGCGGTAGGCACTTGACATCTCCGTGGGCCTGCTGGGCTGCTCGCCTTCGTCTCCGAAGTAGGAACCATACCATAATTATGATTGCAGCCAGAGCAATGGCCCCGACAGATGCACCAGTGGCTGCAGAAGCTCCGGTAGATAGGCCACGCGAGCCGGAAGCTGCGGATCCAAAGATTGCAGTAGTACTTGGAGCTGGAGTGGCCGCTGTGGTTGCAGCAGTGCTCGTGTTCGTTGACATGGCCGAAGTGGAAGATGCAGGTGGAGATGCTGGAGCAGTACTTGGTGTCGAAGTGACTGTCACGCCAGGAGCCTTAACATTGATGTTAGTACTCCAGAACAACGACACCACGAATTAGGATACTCACATCTACCGTTGAGAACACAGCATCATTGATCTCGCCCATAGCTTTGAAAGAAAATGCTTGGTTGTTCCGCGCCTCACCATCCGAACTCATCACAATATGCCCGTTCCCCTCAGATTCCAAATGCCATTCCGTCCCGTTTGCCGCGTTCGTCATGTAAAACGTCCCGTCGCCCCACGGTGCGATCTGCCAGTACATCGATGTGTCGCTGAGGCCATAATACGCCATGCGCGGCCAGGTACTGCCCGGGGTGGTCTCGTCTAGGCCGATCTGGGTGCCCAAGTACCCTTGCTGCGGACCGGAGGCCTTCGTGCGCAGGACGTAGGTGGTGGAAGTATGGACTGGGTGGATCTGCCACTGTTGGCTAGCATCCGACGAGTTTGTTGCTCCGAAGTATGCAGCGCCCAAACCTGGGTCACCCCCGGTCGTAGACAGATTCATACCACACATGGAGAGCAGATGGCTTGCGCTCAACCCTATGCTTAGCTGGTACCATTTATTTGAGTCGAAGTTTGCCATGACAATTAGTTGCTGAGGAAACACTGAATGAGCAGAAGAGTGAATGGGAAAGGGAAAAGGCTGAGTTTACACAGAAAGGTTGGTGGCCTCAAGGACCACGGTTTGGGGCCATGTTAATAACTATATTGAAACAAGGCGACACAGCATCGAGAAGGAACTTATAGTTACCTTATCTCATAGAGGTTGTGTTATGGGGGCTGAGTTTACACAGAAATCATGGTGAGGTCGGGGAGTACGACTTGGGGGCCATGGTAACGAATATATGGAAACAAAGAGACACAGCATCGGGCGAAGCATATTGTTGTCGTCCTAATATAGAGTGGGTTTGCAGTAGATGGTAGGAAGGACATGAACCGCAGTTAGTGAAACGAGCACCGCTCGCATCGTCCTACAGCGTGTTTGTTAGAAGATTAAAGATAGCTTTATGGGAGTAACAGAAAATATGACAGAGAATAAATGCAGTGTACGAAGTAATTGAATGCATAGATATTGCCCCGTTGACAAATGGATGTGCGGAAGTGATAGCACTATGCAGTCGCAGAACGGTAAGTAATACGTATGCTGTGTCGGGTCAAAAGTCGCACACTATGAATATCCTTAATGCTCTTATGCACCTTTCCGAGATGAAATAGGCTTAGCGGGCCGGGGATGTTTCGAGCCGACGTACTACCTCTCCTCTGCTTCATCACTGCCCAACACAACCGGGTTTCTAGAGCAGGTACTCTTCCGATTCCCTCCAGACCGGAAGCGACCTCCATGGAGGTGACTTCTCTCTAACATAATGGGAATCGATACTGTGCAGCGACTTGGGTGATGGGACTAACCAAAGACAAGATAGATCTGTGAATGAGTCGAAATCTTGCAGGTAATGGATTGTTCGTGTTTGACTCCGAAATTTGTCTTCTTAGCTTACGTCGAATAGATTACTCCCTTATATACCCTCCAACAGCCTTAGCTATAGTTCTCTCTACGAATCACCCGCTACAAACCCCTCCCCGATCCACCGCCTCGACCACCCAGAATACCAAATCAGTCCTTGAATATCAATAGAAACGCTTCAGACGTGCTAAAACCATAGGAAAGCTTGCACCCGAGAGTGAGGAAGGGATGTACGCCGTTGGGAAAGTCGTACCGATTTTCTAGGCAGGTGGATTTGTTGCTGCTTGGGAAAGGCTGCATAGCCCCTTCTTCCTAGTCTATCAACGAACAGAAACGCCTGATGCAGATATCTTCTTCCGTTCAGACTGATATCAGCGCAAAGATCTGCTAAGAGCTTGATGATTTGGAAAGTGCGGAAACCCTGCCTAGGGGCAATCATCCTCCATTTTCAAGATGAAATGTCCCGGGATTGAAACTACCTCAATCGTTTGTGCCGCATCTTCAGCTTGCCATTAGGCCGTCAACCCACTTGTGTTGTGATTCTAGAGCTCGCTAGACCTTTCCAATTCATTTACGATAAATACCCACGGATGCGAGGATTCCGGATATAAGGATGTAGGACATCTGATTCGGCTTTTCGACTATCTCGGCCTCAGCCCCTCCAGGCCCTTAGCCTTGCTGTCGTGCACAATTTTGTGTGGCCCGCATGCGTGCTAGCTAAGCGTCATCGTTGAACAATCAACTGTTCGACAGGAAGCCTTGCTCTGAAGATCTAGATAGGATTGATAATAATTCTTTCCTATAATAGGCATAGACTTCCACGCGTAGGCATGTTTTCAAGCGGCTCTCCGCGAATTGCTTTGTCATCCACCTTAATCCAGACCAAACCGACACGTGACTTGAGCCTTTCCTGTGTAGGCTCTTTCATATTCTAGAGCAATTGCTATCAACACAGATACTTTTTCCGAAGCCTCGGAGTGGTGTACCACTACTGATGGAGGTGAGATGCTGTAGATGAATATAATGCGACCGGAAGGCGGAAGGTATTCATTTATAGGCAGGTCTCGTTGGCCCAGCGACGTTTCAGTATTTTACATTTTGCACTGAGGTGAGATGAGCCCACCGGCATTGGAGCCCTCTCTTACTCACGTGCCCTCCCTACAACAAATTCGATTCTCAACCTATGTATATATTTCAAAATATTTGAGCACCCCTTGTACTAACCAGCAGGAATGCCCCGGTGGCGTCGGCCCCGGATCTCCCAACATGCTAACTTAGGTCTTGTTTTTCTTTTTGATATTCATTGTCTAGGTCCCGATTCGAATCCCGCTCTTGTCAGGATCTTTTTGGAGAAACCCTCTTTTGGGGGTGGCTACACCCCCTTCCTCCCTCGAGGGGTGGTGTTTTGCACTTTCTCAGAACTTTGAGGCCGCGATGTTCTTGTTGCTCTGTGTGCGTGCTATGCATGGAGGGGCGTATACGGTCTCTGGATTCTGAGGTGTTCTGTGGCCGTCATCTCAGTTGACGCGGCAAATCCCGCTCTCGTCTCAAGCTTATTCAGACCTCACTTCATCCCTCGTTAACACCATCTCCACTCCTCATCACTGCAATTCCTCCTTCTGCGCTCTATGCCTCGCACACAGGCCACTAAGGTCCGCTCGCGCGGTAAAGCCACTGCCACTGCCACTGCCGCTCCACAAGTCCTCGGAGCAAAGACGATCGAGCGCACCGATCAAACTACCCTGACCACGTCAACGCAACTCATTGAGCAACAGCAGAGCACAGAGGTTGTCCAAAGCCTTATTCATGGCTCTGTAAGCTTCACATCTCATTTGCATGGCCGGCTTAGCTAATGAAGTTTCAGATCAGTTGCCTCTCCTACCTAAGGTAACACACTCGCCGCCTGTTACTTTCATCTTCTACTCACATCCGATCTAGGAGCCTTTTCCCGGAAGGCTGCTTCGATGAGCAATGGTACGATTACGGCGACACTCATTGGCCCTACGAAGACTATGCTGCTGGCAACTACCTTCCAGAGCACTCCTCGAGTCAGGCCAGCGCTAAAGACAAAGGCAAATCCGACCCCAAACTCAAGGGAACATGCATGAGAGTGCTGAGGCGGGGGCGAAGCAAAGCTGTTGACACACTTCTTGATTGGCTTGTAAGCATCACCGGGACAGTATATTCATCCAAAACCGCCTCCTTAGGAAAAATTAGCAGCGGAGATATCTGACCTAAGTGTAGGAGAACGGCGCGTTCGATGCCTTGAAGCACGGCCATCTCCGTGCCATCCAGCTCAACATATTCGAAGATGCAGACCACCCCTCCAACGTCGTCGAGACCTACACATTCACGTTCAATTACGTACGGTCGCCAGACCGCTCAGTCGCGGTGGTAGGAATTGAGATGACCGGCCCAAAAGCTGAATCTGTAACCATAAAGAACGCAAAATACGCCATGCAAATGTTCATTCGGAGGTTGATTGCCCTCTGTGGTACCCTACCCGATCTTCCCTCGAGACGATATCTCAACATGCATCTGTTCTATACTGAGGATTGCGATCCGGACTACGAGCCTCCGGGCTTCAAAGAGTCTGATAGTGATACTGTTTTCTTTCCGGACACTGATTGGAAGAGGGAGAGCGTGTCTTGCGGAACAATGGATGGTGGCTTTCACGCTGTCACACTCAAAGTATCCTATCTACGAAATATTACGCAGGAATCGAGCCAGTCTGCTGGAGTGGATCGTGGCCTTCCGGCCAACTTGACATACACCGAACCGGTATCCAGAGATTTCGATATTGAGGTGCTGAAAGACCCTGCTCCTGTCGAGCATGCGGAGCAAACGGAGAACGCGGAACAGACAAATGTAGAGAGGGTTGCGGTTCTCAAAGTAAGCCAAGAGATGAGGGCTTTGACAATGGCCGCTTCAGCTTCTCAGTCGATCCAGAAAACCAGCCATCGCGTTGATCGATATTCAACAACTCGCGGCTCTAACCCGCACCCGCAGGCTGACGTGCTAGCTCGCATCCCTGAAGATGGACCAACTCAGCGCAGCAATCTAGAGGATAGTCTGAACGACTACGAGATGGATCTTGATGAAGCTAACACACGAGCAATGCCTGGTAATCCTGCACCTATCACCAATCTTTCTCGAGAAACACAAGATGCCCGACAAGCGCACCAGGTCATTGACATGTCAGCTTCCTCTTCTCCACGAGCTCAAGATACCCAGCCTCCGGGTGATGTCCAGATCAAGAAGAAACTGGAGCGAATGGTAGGTTTGGCCATCACCTGCCTCAACATCTTTCAGACTGAGCTTCTGCTGACTGAATGTAATCAAACAGCTAGAGCCATCTCCTCAAGACAGTGAGTTGGTGGAGACGCAGCAATTGAGTCAATCTTTGAGCCGTATGGATCGTCATCTGAAGATGGTTGAAAACATGCCGCCGGCCCAACTGTCCGAGAGAAAGATCAAGGAGCTAGATGGTAGGAGAAATTCACTTCTCCCCCCAAGAGAGAACGCGTCTAGCAAGCGAAGGCGCTCTGCTTCTGTCGACCTCACCGGGGAGAAGGACATCACTTCCTGCCAGTGTGGATGGGACCAAGACGAAGATGACATGGTAAGCCCCTTTACACGTCCCTGAATATGCTCGTTACTGAGTGTTACAGATAAACTGTAGCTTCTGTGATACTTGGCAGCATCTACACTGCTATGGATACTGTGGGTCAGACGATCCTAGAATTCCGGTAGTGCATGCTTGCTACAATTGCCTTCTTCAAGACAAGGAAGCGCCTCGGCTACCAGAGATGAGGGACCTAGCTTTACAGCGACGGGGAATGCACATCATTGAGAAGCAAGGATATACCAACGATCGAGATTTCTCAGCCGCGCTCCGTAGGTTCCCCTCATCCGGCTCTGACGTTGCCTTTATTACTTGCTGACTTGGCAGGCTCTGATCTCCAAACTGCCAGTCGACTTTTTAATCATCTTCGCAAGCAAGGCTATGTTGTACCTGTGCCAGGACCGAGGAAGAAGGGATCAAAGCCAAAATACACGGCTGCAACGGCTGAGCCAATATTCGCACAAATGATGCGCGAGTACTTCGACCCCATGACGAAAGTTTCGCATCATGTATGTGGATGGTTTACAACACAGATGATTCCATCAGCTGACTGAAATCCAGTTCGTCGAATTGCCTCAGCCAAAGGCGCTGCCGATAGATACCAGCGTGACGCAGTTCACGAATACTCAATTCACGTTGCCCGAACCCAGAACGAATACGCAGTATGCTCAGTTTGCGTTCCCCGACAGCCAAGTCGTCTTCGATTCGATGGAAACCGACGACGTCGACGAGACGCAGGATGATGCTGCGACGGGACAGCTTACTCCGAAGCCATCGTCCTCCTTCCACCACCGGTCGGATCGCATTGCGTCGTTGGCCGCTCGGCAGACCCGAATTGCCGCGCAATCTACTTCACAGCCACCAGTCACCCAGGTAGACGATTCCCAGGGCAGCCAGAGCTCCAGATACCCACTGCGTCACCGCACCGCCAATGAAAGCTCGCCACCCAAGACGAACGCGGGTCGAGTCAGAAGCGTGATGGCGGCGCCCAAGACGCCTGGAAATAAGAGAGGACGGGACGAAGATCAAGAGAACTTCCGTGGCGAGACGCCCGCTGAGAGAGCGAAGAGGCTGAAGAGCTCGATGAGCCAGAGCTTGATTGATATTGGCGAGACGATGACGCCTTCGCCTGCGCCGACGTCGTTTCACGACAACAGATTCTGAGGATGATGAGAAAGATGAGATCTGAGAATGATTTGTAAAGGGAAACGTGTCGCGAAAATGGGGTTTCGGGCAAGCTTTTCGTCGGGTAATGTGTTGAGGCGATATCGTGAGGATATGATTTACGATGACGAAGGTATGGAAAATGGATTACGACAATATGGTCATGACTCCCATGTACATGGCTATAATGAAGACAACTCCGGGGGGGGGGGGGAGGTATAAAAGGTATCTTTACGAGTTGACGACAATTCGTCACAGATAGCAATCTCATCATCGGAGCAGCGCAATCTGGGAAACGGCTTTTTTTTTTCTTTTCTTTCCTCATGATATTCGGGTATATTATCTAGCTCGTATTCACACCTACAAAAAAGCAAATGACTTACATGTTTCTTCTTTTGCTCCTTTTTCTCGAGTGCCGCGAAAGCATACTGCGTCTAGTTTTTCGTTGGTGCCTCGGAAGCAGCGGTTTTCGTTTTCTCGGAACAGCTGACGACGCGGTCGTAGCACAGTCCCGCAGTTTTGCGCGCCAAATCGCAAGGTTTCGCAACTGCTTTCTTTTTCTTTTTTTTGCTTTTTGGAGATTAAGGGATGGAACTAGCGGGGTGAGCTGCAAGTGGCGTGAGGCTCGGGCATGGGAAGAGAATGGGCGCACGTGGCCTAGGATGCGCGGGTAGGTTGCATACATTGTTTGCGTTGCAGCAGCAGCAGCAGCGTAACGCAAGGGCTGGGGCCTCGTGCGATGTCGGCTCGGACTGCTGCGGCCTTCTGAGGTACCGCGGTAGTAGCGGTAGCATCTTTTGGGGGTGAAGGGCAGAAGGGGGAGAGGGAATTGCGGCGCTTGCATGCACGTGGATGGAGCACACCGGCGGGGTTTGGGGATACTCGGGAGGAGTGCATATGTAGGTGTGTTGCGGGATTGCTGGACCGAGGATATGCGCACGCGGGTTGGAGGACGCATATGCGGGTGTGGTGGGAGGCTGGGATGATGGGGGTTGGAGTGTCAGTGTGGAGTGGAGCGGGCAGGGCAGGGCAGGGCAGGGCAGGGCAAGTTCCCGTGGGCTGGCGGATACTCGCATTGCATCGCTCACGAGCGCGAATGATTCGTGTTTCAGGTGAGAGTTCTCGCGTGGCTGGCATGGGGAGTGGATCGTGCAGTCCCTGGGATCGAGGGACATGTAGGCGTACGGAGAGCCATGGTTGGATTTGTTTCGCGGTCTGGCGATTTGTTGAAGCTGCGGAGTGGCCCCCAGGGGTGCATTAGCTTGGAGGGGTAGCTGGGTAGATGAGAGGGGTTGGATTATATTACTTCAACGGAAAAAGGCGAGGCGAACCATGGGACTGCGATTGGGAAGCGGTTGGATGCAGCGAAACGGGGTGGCGGGAGGCGGGAGGCGGGTCGGGCCGGGGGAGCTTTCCGGGGTAGGAGAGCGAGCCTCTTGGGGCGTGGAGATCGGGCACTGTGAGAGAGAACGGTAGTGTTGTGATAGGTTGTCATCGAGTTTTCTGAGATCAGGAGTGTGTTCGGGATATGGACAGAACAATGGGTATGATTTTGGAGTGTCAGGACTCGTCGATGTAATATGCTAGTCTCATTCAATGTTACTGGGAGTATTGATTGCATCTATGTTTGATCTGCAGGATCCAGACGGATCATGCTTATCGGTCTGAAGTTTTGGACATCAATCTTCACCCTTAGCTCTACGGGAATCCATGAGCTATTCCAGACAATGAAATGTTGAGGCTTATGGAAGGATTGAAGGGCACGGGAGACATTCATACAAGGAGAAACCCTGATGCACACTAGTAGACTCTCAATACATGTTCAATACTCACCCGGCTAAGAAGCTCTGGAATAGGCTGAATGTTTACCTAAAAAGTTTCCATAGTCAGGGAAGATCCTGTGATGTTCCGAAGATGCTGAAACTCCCTGCAGAAAGATGAAAGCGGTCTAGAAACAGCGGTTCCATTGCAGCCATACGAATGGAACAGGAATGAAAAGACTAGATTTGTTTACGAGACGCTACAGGCCACAGAGTGGGCCATAGTCGCGAAGTAGCGTCTTCAGAGTCCTACAAGCTGATTGTTTTGTTTCAATAGAGGGCAGCAAGAGGCACAGTGCGAGGGCGAAGCTGCGGTGGAAATAAGCTCATAGCTCATGGTGTCGGGATGGCCCTAAAGAGTGAGAGTCTGAAATTGCCATTTCTGGAATGGGCACGGGCCAGGGGCATTTGACGAGGTCGAGGAATGTAAGAGCAGGACGGCGAGAAACAACACAGACCTATGAAAACCTACATCTGCAACAGCTCCCGACAGCTCCTTTCTGGGAGCGAACTTGCTCGAGCATCTACGAGCCTGAGATTCTATTGTTTGCGAAACAACAGGCTGGACAATGAGGCTGGTGGATGGGTGGTTGACGCACCGCCGGACCGATGGACCCAAGCACCAGGTCGGCGAGGTCGCGATGGAACACAACGGCTGAAATTTAAGTGGACAAACAGTCAAAGACATGTCTCGAGACATGCGGCCACGGCTGGGAGGGTCGTTCTCGTGGCGAGGGCTCCGCCGCATGCAGGTCGGGGCTTTCTGGTAGCGGCCAGCAGGCCAAGGCCGATATGTGCACGACTCGACGCACCTCAGGAGTCGGCCGCACTCGGCGACACCACGTATGCTCGAGAGATGGCGTCTCGAGCCACGAGGGATGGCGAGATACGAAGGTGCGCAGCCATGACTTGGGCACGGCAATCGCAGGTGTTGATGTGCATCCCAGATCTACAGGCGGGACGCAGGTGGGGGATTGAGCAACAGCTAGATTGGCGACGTCGAATCGAATCGCGATGCAGGCATTCCAAATGTCAGCAGCCGTGGAGAGACGCCATCTCGTGGTCGCGCACCGGGAGCCTACGGCAGCGCGAGAACAGGGCGGAAGCGACGGGCTTAGGCGCCGGGTGCTGAAACATGCTGCCGTCCACGTCGTCGATGGTGTTGAATCGGGATCAGGGCGACCAACATCGGGATGAGGTCCACTGGCCCCGGACCGCGGGGGCTTGCCAAGAAGGGTGTCGAATGGAAGGCCACCCGCATGAATCTTCGGCATCCCGCCACTGAGCGGGCCAAGTGCTGGTGGAAGGCCATGATTGCTCGGCATCCCGCCACCAAGCGGCCGCAGAGCTGGAGGAAGTGCATGACAGGACGCTGCTGCAGCTTTCTGCACCAGTCCAAATGTCGGCCGGCGTGGTGCAGCACCGTCCATGCTGGGCAGGGCAAGGCGGCCGCTGTTCGAATGAAGCACACGCACCACGCACCACGCACCACGCACCACGGTCGGATTAAAACTGTCGCCAGGCACAGGCACAGACACGCTGCTGGCATGCGTCATGCTGGCTACCGGTGCACAACAGCTCACCGTCACACCGTGGCTTGAGGTTTGTGCCGCCAGCCCTGACGCGATATCGCCTGCATCCCCTTCGGACGGAGCACGACGCAGCATGCGCATCGAGCACCGAATGGCTTGGGCGATCGCACTGGCCGGCCTCTCGTTGGACGCCGCGCCCCTGGATGGCCCTGCATCGTCCATCTGCCCCGGAACGGCACCGCTGAAGACACGGAGCCCCTGACGGCCCTGAGCTGCCACAAGACGTCCTCGAATTGAGGCCGACGACACCCTCACGGGCAAGGCGACACAGATATTGGCAATGCATCGCTGCTCGCAGGGCTCAGGGGCCAGGCACCGCTTTGCAGCCGTCCAGTGAGATCAGCGGCGCTTTTCCACAGCTCCTCTCGTGGCACTCGAATCCTGGGGCAGTCCTGGGCAGTCCTGGGCAGTCCTGGGCAGTCCTGGAGCTAGCCTGTCGATCCTCTAGCAGTCTTTGGTTCGCCGGCAGCTTCGGCGAGAACGCCCAGTGCCTCTGCTGCATCTCTCCCAGCCAGACACCACCCGTGGACCCCTCGACCTCTCCAAATCCCCCAGGACTCCCACCAACAAGAGACACCATGCGCCCTACCATTCCGCTGTCTACTCCCTGACTACCCGCATCCCAGTGCCTGTCCACTTGCTTCACATTGGCGTACACGGCGCCACTCACGCTGTGCCATTGCGCCCACCGCCAGCAGACATGGTCACGTAGCCGCCATTCTTGAAGAGTAACCCACCCTCAGTCCCTCGCCCATTGCGGCTCATAAACCCTGAGCTGGACTCCTCAATTGACCTAGCATAGCCCTTTCCGTCCCTCCACACCGCCAATTGCACCACCATAGCTCAATATGGCTCGTGGCTCCAAATTCTCTTTCCCCATACCGGGGCGCCGCAACCATGCCAAAAAGGACGTCGTTGAGACGAGCTCCATTCCGTCCGTCGACTCCCACTATCCCGAATACACTCCGCGCGTGGAAGACCCTTCGAAACCCTCAAAGGCCGAGCGATTGCTAGGGACTTCCAATCTTGCCCTTCGCCAGTCCTCACGCCAACAGCCACAGCCACCGACGCGGACTGCGCCAGTCCCCATTCCTGAGCCCCCACAGAGCCCAGGTTACATGACTGTCACTGTGTCTGAGGCCAGCTTTGGCTCGGATTACACAGACCACGCCTCGTCGACAGCTGTCGAAGACGTGGCCCACCCGCCACGGTGGCAGAGTCTCCATCCACGCCCGTCATCCAATCTCCTGGGAAACGCATATAACAACGACAGAGGGCGTGCCGGCTCTATTGGGAGCACAGTCAGCAGGCAAATCCACGGCCAAGGCTCTTCCTCGACCCTACGCTCCTTTTATGATGCTCACAAGTCTCCCCTGGCAGTCTCCCAACAAACGTCTGCTTCTGCGGTCCGGGATATGGCCTTACGAAAGGGCGAGCGGCCCATACATCCAGGAGAGCACGCAAAATCTACCCCAAGTCTTCCCTTGCATCAAGACCAGGAAAGCGCAAAGCGACAGGCCAAGAAGAACAAACCCCCTCGACTGGATCTGTCTCGGCTATTCCCTAAACCTCGGACCCAGAATTCGAGCAATGGGGCACCTCTACTCTCGCCGACCAAGATGGTCAACTCTCCTATGCCCATGTCGGCCACCTCCGAAGATTTCCCCCGCAATCCTGCGGCCTCGCAACGTGAGACGACACCTGCCCCATCCGTCAAAAGTGTGCAACGCTCGGATCCTCCAGCGCCCTCTCGAGTAGAGCGTCCGAAGAACCAAAAGGCCAAAGGAAAAGAAGCTAAGAATCAAAAAGCTTTCAAGCGGGATGTCTTTGACAACGCCAAGGTCAACGTCCGCCGACCTCCCCGTGGCATCCAGCATTGGTTTGAGGGACTGGACGAGGAGGATGAAGAAGAGGACGACGACATCCCACCACCGCCACCAATTCCAGAACGAGCTCCTCCAAAGCCAGCGCCGGTGCGGGCTTTCAATCTGGCTCCTTTGAGGAAGAGTTCTCTTGGTAGGGTCCTGCCTAGAGAGGTCGTAGCGCCCAAGTTAGACCGAACGCAGACGTCGCATTTGAGTCCCGCAACTCAGATGGAGTTCTACAAGACCCCGGCCCCGAGGCGCCCACTTCACCGCCAGCGATCAGCTAGTAACCAGTCTGTCGACAGTCAAGTAACGGCAATCTCGTCGAGGTCCAAATTTTCAACCTCAAACTTGCAAGACAACAGTGTGCTGTCCATGTCCTCCTCCGATGAGGAATATGAGGCCGAGCCACACAAGCCGGTAGCCCCAGTCCGGGATAGTCTTGCTGTCTCGACCGACAATGAGGGCGAGATCATCATTGGTAAAGCCCAAGCTTTCGAAGTCAAGCCAAGGCCCAAACACGGTCGCAACGAGTCCAATAGAAGACGACCGTCGGAATCGACCCTGAGCATGACATCGGTCTCGACGAGCGCTGCCACGATTGAGGTAATGCTTTCGCCGGATCCACACTCGTCTTACCTACCGCGGCACTCTCGCACCAAAGCATCGCGGCATAGTCGACAGCCATCAGCCATACCTGAGCATGATACGCGTCCACGAACTGCAAGTGCCGGTGAGACTGCAGCACTATCCCCAACTATGAGCCCTCGCAGTGCAAAAACCTCACGCAGCGAGCCTCGATCAACTCGAAGCGAGCAACACAAGCTGATGGCTGTCACTGAGGAGGAAGAGGCCTTGTTAGAGATGATGCGACGCAAAAGGGCCGCCATGGCAAAGCACAGCTTCTCTGAAGGTTACAAGACCGCATTAACGCAAGCGACAAAGCGTGGCGACACACCAACTCCTCGAAACGATGAGGATCTGCACAGAACATCTGGCTTTCTGGTCATGGACAGCCCTGGCAGTGGCCTAACGACAGGCCATCCGGCGTCAATATCGTCAAATTACTCGAAGCAAGGCTCGGTCTCTGGCTCTGATACTCTGACTTCTCTTGGCTCCGTAAGGGGTCGACCCAAGAAGACCCAAAAGTCATCGGTTATCCCTACAAGCATACTTCGCGATACGTCCTCCTCTGACTCCAACACTGCCCCACATTATCAATACTCTGAAATCGATTCCCCAGCACGTAACAACCCTCGATATCAGTTGTCAGCCCATCTCGACTTCTCTCCCCTCGACCCATTCCCGTCAACACCAACAAGCGCTAGCATCGCGTCTCCTACAACTGCCAGCCATGCATCACCACTGCCATCACCTATAACACCTGGCCGTCCTGGCGAAGCCGACTTGATGGTCAAAGTTGCCGGCAGCGAGCCCAGCTGTAATGGGGACGAGGATCTCGTTCACAGCGCTGGTTCTATCGAGCCCTTCATGACATCTAGCATCGAAAAGCTTCACGAGAGCCACCGCACGAGCGAAGTAAGCCCTCGCGCTCGTCGTCGAACTGCAAGTAGTGGCGCCGACGTACCTTTCGGCTCAGATGGTGTGCAGAGCCAGAACGTTTCTCGAAATGTGTCTCGACCAGAGTCACAAATGTCCCAGAGTCATCGACCGCATGTCTCACCACTTCACCAACACACTTTTGAGAGCCTCGACACCTCAGACACCCCTGAGCTGTATCACTCCGAGCCTAAAAGCGCTCGCACCCGCCCATCCCGTCGCAACTCTAGCATCGTCGCACCTCAACGCAGCGCCCGTACCAGCGTCGCGTCTTCCACCACTCCATCAACGGCTCCCACGTCTCGCTCCGTACGTGACAGCCGCATCAGCAAATCCTCGCGCCTGAGTCGGGAGAACAGCCTCAAGAAGCGGGAAAGCTTAGTCCCGTCCACAATCAGCACCCGATGCAGTGTCAGCGACGACGTCCTAGCCGCTTGGGGCAGCCTGGGCGGCTGGCGAACTTTTGAGGAACGCGTTTAAACCTTCGTCTCTGCCGCGTCGTGGTGTGAACTTCTTTAATGCTGGAATTCGGACGGGTAGATGGATGGGCTGATGGGACTGTGATGATTGGGACATGGGTTTCTTATATCTATCACTGATGTTCATGTCGCTTGGGAGGGGTTTTGCTATCTAACCTTTTACTCTTTCCTTTATTCAATATTTTTACTAAAATTTCTGCTTAATGCCTCGCGGCCTCTTTTTCGTCGGACAATACCCATTCCCCGACTTGATACCCTACGCCTCCTAGAAGGGCTTTTTTGGCGAGTTCTCCCAAAAAGTCAAGGTTAATCAAGCGCTATCTCTGTTTCCTTATCGTCGTTAGTCGTTTTCATGCAAGCAAGGGCGCTCTGGTTTTGGTCAAGGTCACTCTGCACGCAGACTCTTCAACATCTGCTGATGTGGGTTTGGGAAAGATGGAGTGTGAGTGAGTGAGTGAGTGAGTGAGGGTTGCATACGAAGGGTATTGGTTCACTGATGGGGAACCTTTCACATACATATAAATAGCTCCGATGCACAGGGCGGCGAGCGCTGTAATGGTAATATGATATATCTGCATATACTTATCATGCTTGTCCTTTGCTTTGCTTCTACAGGAAACTTCAAACCCTAAACCACTTTCCCGTCTCTTATCTCCTCCTCACCCAGAAAAGCCGCCTTGCAATCCGCCTCGTCCATCGCCAAGTCTTCCCCACCCCAAAACCCCGCACATTCCAATCTAATCATCCTCTCCACGAGATCGTCGGTTCGACCTTCCATTCGCCGCGACACGAGAAATACGAAGGAGGCTGTGCACGCGCCATCACGAGAGCATCTGGTGACCTGAATTTGGTCCTACAAATCCGAGTGAGATTGACTCGAGAATCAAGCTTGAAGCATGCCGACTAAATACGTCTACGAGGACGAGGCTGATCTGAATGCGAGGGTGAAGGTATGTTTTTTCCCCAATACAGTTCCTTCCATTTGATTTCAATCTAAACCCATTACATCCCCTATTCCACCAGCCCGTACTGATATCTCCAGGCTCCATATCACACCTCAGCCTCCCCCATCTCCTCCCTCCCGCATAAACGCGCTCTCACTACTTCAACCACGGCGACAACTTCCCCTCTCCTACCATCTTCTTCTTCTTCTTCTCCTTCAAATACGACAGTGTTCCACATCTACCACACAAAACGCCACTTCAGCATAACCCCAACCCTCCACCCCGCCAAAGAGCGCCGCTGGGTCCCGCGCAAGAAAGCAGCGCGCCTCGCGCGTCAAGAACGCCGCCTTGAAAAAGCGACCGCGAACGCGTCGGCGGAGACCCAGCATCCCTCTTCCTCCCCCACCCCAAACAAGACCACGTTCGAAGACGACAACCCCCCTGCGTCAAAAGAGCCCAAGCACCCACCCAACCCCAACGACTCAGGCAACGCAGACACCGACAGCCCCGACCTCACCGAATTCTTCCTCTACACCCCGGGCCTGAGCTTCCACTCCCCCCCGCCGCGCGTCCTCCTCGCCGGCTCTGGATCCCGGCCGCACTCCACCCCCCTCGCCCTCATCCACACCTCCCCCCTCTGGCGCACCTGGAGAATCCAACTCGGCGCCTCCCTCGCGGCCCCCGGCGTCATCGACCCCCGCGGCCTCGTCAGCTACGCGCACAACGGCGGCTCTGCGCGCGTCTTGAAAGCCGACGACAAGGCGCTCCGGGGTTACAAAGTGCGTAACTGGCGGGTGTGGGGCGAGTCGGGGCGGGCGTACGTAAAGGGGGTGGTGGCGGCGCGGAGGGCGAGGCCGGAGGGGTGGGTGGATCCGGATACGGGGTGCGGTGCTGGCGCTGGTGCTGTTGGAGACGTGGGGAGTGACGTGGTGGTTGCGGCGAGGGCGGACGAGGTGGCGTATCTCCGCTGGGCATCGCCGTTCTCGCGGGAGCCGCGGCGGTACGTGTTTGCGTATGCGGGGGTGGAGTTTTTCTGGAAGGGGACGCGGACGGTGAGGGAGGGGGGTTGGTGTGGGGACTGGGTGAGGTGGAATCATTTGAAGCTTGTGGCGAGGGTTCCTGGTGGGGATCCGGTTACCATTGCTGGGTCGAAATCTAGGAGGAGGAAGAGAGGGAAAGGGGGGGATGGGGATGGTGGTGTGTTTGGGAAAGAGGTTTGTCTTGGGACGTACACCTGTTCCCTCTCGACGCTCAAATCGGGGCAGCTGTGTCTCTTCGATGCGGCGATCTGGAGGTTCGTGGTGGAGCATTCCCCGGCTTCGTTGCCGGGATTTCGGGATCCGAGGATCGGGGAGGTTGAGACTGGGGAGGGGGAGATTGGCGATGAGGAGTTGGAGGAGCGGGTAAGGGCATTGAAGAAGACGAGGTTGTATGCGGTGATTGTGGCGACGGCGATGTGTATGGTGCTGGGAGAGAAGGAGAAACGGGAGACGCTGAGGGCGATTTTGGAGGCGGCAGCTGAGGGGGCGGGTGGGGGGGGTTGATCAGGTTGGAACGAAGTGCTGAATCGAATTTTTGGTTGAGTGTTTATTCAAATGGGCATTTGCGCCTTCGCTGGTATCGAAACGACAGAAGATGACGGGAAAAAGTGAGAAATAAGATGTCAAAGACTTTGAGGCGTACACCTACGGCATCACCAACAAGTAGGTACGCACTGCAGTCTCCTCCAAGCCCTCGACACCAAAAGAAAAGAAAAGGTCCAAAAAGATTGAAATAAAAGAAGAGCATAACCCGCGCGACCCGGGGATCGAACCTCAGCTACACAAAAGGACAAAAAGTGAGCTTCGCCAGGGGTTCATGACTCCCGCTGACACCTGCAGTGGTCGCTATGCACCAGACTAATGTCTACTACCGCACACTGGTGACTCGTGGGAGGCCAAGGAATTTTTCGAAATATAACGTTTGGTTAAGTGAGAAGTGAGATGGCATATGTTTTAAGCGAGGTCGGGTCGGCTGGGGAACGGGCAGATGCGAAGAATGAGGCGGTTCCAACGGCGCGCTCAGTGCCTTGCCGGAAGTCTGGATACACTTGCCCACCATCATTGGAGGTGCTTCGGCACATTCTGAAAGTTTTGATAAGATGTAAGGTTTCTGAGAGCTTGAATTAGACAAAGCTTGCCGCTGTTTATGGTGCGTCAGCACATTACCATACTTCTGAGAAAAGATCAAAAGACGATGTGCCCAGACTTTGTGTCCTGGTGCTTTATGGTCGTTCGGGCTTCCACCGGTAGTTACATAGAAATGAGAGAAAATGGCAGAAAGATAACAAGATACTTCAAAACTCAAGACGTACTTATACCAATAACCCACAGATAGACCTCCAACGAGCTCCTACGACATTTCAGCAGTAAAACCTCCTTCACACCCCAACCGCTTCCACAAACCCCTCCGCTATACTCCCAAACCTCTCCTCCCACATCCTCCTCTCCACCTCCAGCTGGCCCCCTCCTCTCAAACTCGGATGCACATCCAACACCCTCCTCAGCCCGCTGTGCCCCATCAACAACTCCTCATAGTCTCCCGCACCCAGCACCCCATCCCGCCTCCTCACCCACAGCCTTTCAACCTGCCCAGCGAGATCCGCGAACACGCCACTGAAGCCCATCGCCGCAGCGTCAGAACACTCGATCTCAGCCCGCGACAGCGGCGTGCGGAATGGGTTCATGTAGAACGAGTTGTACACGCCGTGGATCCACGCAAAGACAGCAGGCGTGCGGATCTCCTGGACCCGCCCGCCGGGAATCGTCGCGTCCAGGTCGATGTTGACGCCCATGTAGGCCAGGGTTTGGAGGGGGCGCACATCCAAGTCGAGATCCAGAACCAGGTAGTACTTAACGCGAACCAGGAGCGTCCAGCGGCGGATTAGCAGCAGGGCATGGTGGGAGAGACTCCCGAGCCAGGAGACGATGCTGTTGATGGAAGTCTGGGTGAGGAGGTTCAGGACGAAGCGCTGGGTTTTGTAGAAGAGGGGGAGGGATTCGGCGCGTAGGAGGCGGCATGTATGGGTGATGGCAGGGGCTTGGAGAGAGTCGGGCCGTCGGGTTGAGAAGGAGAAGAGATAGATAGTTTCGCGGAGTTCGGCGGGGAGGGAGAGGAGGCGGAAGGGAGTGGTGCTGGTCATTTTTGTGGTTGATAGATTGAATTGGTGGATTGACGGGGAGCTGTGGTGGGAAGAGGGGCTGAGTTGACGTTGAAGTTTAGCTGTTAACCGTAACACTCGTAGTTAACCTTCCCCTGTCAGATTTCTGCCATTTGCCGAAAGGTCGGAATACTATCGTAATGTCTTGCAAACATTATAGTAGCTTCATTGAGCTTTTTGAGGGTCGATTTTTAGGATGCCGCCATAAGTACGTCTTAATTGTGTGATAGCTTGGGGTTTAGGGCTTGGGGTTAGTGTTGAGTGGCAGTAAGAGGGAAAACGAATCAAGACCAGACGTGGGGCCAAAAGCTGTTGTATTGATGATGGTGAGGAAGCTGGCTATTGAGTGGAAGGAGGAAAGATATACACAAGATGCTGAGTAAGCTTGCTACACGGGAAGGGGCCGACAGTGTAAAAGGGGGCACCCTGACGGACTATGGGCGGGTGGACAATATATCAAAGCCACTAGCAAGATTTAGCTTATGCGGTTTATCACATTGCTTGAGGGTCCTAAAGGCACCACCCCAAAGCCCTTCAAAGACCTATGTGCCTATCCAAGAAGCCAACATCGATATATTAAAGTCTAACTCCCCAAACCAAAGCCACCATAGGCCCCCCAAACCAAGCCTCAAATCCTCTCCATCGACCACCCAACCCTCAAGTACCTCGCCGCCAAAAAACACAAAGCCCCCACATACATGACCACCACCGCAAACACCTGCATCCAGCAAAAGGGAAACGGCCCCCGTATTCCCACCATCCACCCTCCCAGCGGCGCGCCTGTCAATGCCCCCAACCCAATTGCCGTCAGCACCACCCCCATCCGAAACCCACGCGTAGGGCCAGTCCTCTCGATAAACGCCGTTATCGTCTGGATAAACAGGCCTTGCACTCCAGCAGAGACCAAACCGTAGAGGCAGCCAATGAAGTAGAGCTCCCACTTCTTGCCGACGTTCATCCAGAGATTCGCGACGGACGCGCTCATCGCGGTGAAGAAGATGAGGGTGGTGAGGGGGCCGAGGAGGTCGCGGGAGATTATCATGGCGAAGAAGCGGCCGGCGATGTTGACGCCCAGCATAGCGATGAGGAAGTTGGCGGCTTCGAGGGGGTAGATGCTTAGGACTTCGATGGCGTAGATGATGATCTTTGAAATCGTCAGTCGAGGAGAGGAAACGCAAGAAGGCAGAGCACAGATAGTGAGACTTACGAAGTAGAACCCGATATAAAAGCCCCAGAAACTAAAAGCCATGCCCAAGCACATGAGCATATAGGCCGGCTCACCGAAGATGCCCATGTCGATAATCTGCTTCGGCTTTCCTTTCCGATTTGGCTGCCCGAGGAACATGAAGGAAGCTGGTACCATGGTCACGGTTATTATGCCGCCAAAGACCAAGCATGTAGTCGTGA
This sequence comes from Mytilinidion resinicola, assembly GCF_010093595.1. Lineage (NCBI taxonomy): Eukaryota > Fungi > Ascomycota > Dothideomycetes > Mytilinidiales > Mytilinidiaceae > Mytilinidion > Mytilinidion resinicola. Next base: position 1,585,720 of record NW_022985442.1, read on the forward strand.
AGGTGCTATACCGAAGCAGCTGCTGCGCGACGACCGTATACACGATACCGCCGAGGGGTGCTCCCAAGGAAATCGTCGACATCACCATGTCAAACTTGTCATCGTAGAAGCTGCTGATGTAGAGTGCGCCTGACACGAACATCAGGCCGGATCCGATGCCCATCATCACACCTTGTGTAAGGAAGATTCCGAGCCAGTTTTTACAAGCGATAAGGGACAGCTGTCCGGCTAGTAGGATGACTGCGCCGCCGAAGAAGCAAGGCCTGAAATGCCCAAGATCGAAGGCTTTGCCAACGGGCATGGCAAGTAAGAAGCTGAACCCGAGCTGAGTGGAGCCGATCCAGGCTACTTTTCCTTGGGAGGTCCCCCAAAGATACCAATTCACATAATATTCTTGAAAAACACCAAAGGCGAAGTTGACGCCCCAGCAATTGAAGAGTACCGCCATGCCGGCGAGGATGTGTCTCCAGCTCTGGGAAGTCTTGTTAGCTTGCGGGTTGAGATCATATCGCTCTAACATGCTTACCCGGGGCTCGGTGTGAGAAGCGGGCTCCCTCAATGTAGTGTTCTTGGTTGCAGAGTTGCCAGCTTCGATGTCAGTCCATCCCTTAGAGCCGCTTGTCTTGCTGATAGGCGACTGCAGCAGTGAAGTCAATCCAGGACTTCTGACCGCTTGAACTGGGTGTATTCTGTCGTCCTGATATTCATGCCAAGATCTATTCTGACGCTGGTTGATGCGGTTGATCGAACGCGGCGACTCAGGACCGCCGAACGTCGAACCAGTCAGACTGGGACTGTTTCGACTGGGACTGTTTTCCAGCCATACGTTGATCCTCTCGATCTGTGGGGAAGTCGTAGGCTGAAAATCTAGCCTTGACGATGGGATATCAACATTGATAGTATTAGGCATCGTTGGAGTTACAGAAGTAGACCTGAGCTGGATGTGAGAACCCTAGTGACAGGTCGTAGGTTTGATGTAGACGCATACGTTGTATAGGCAACTCATTATCTGCGGCCCTTCCCTATCGCGGTTGTCCTCGGCGCTGGATACGTTGACCGCTTCACGAGAGTCAGAAGACGTTCGTCACGCCGCGACGATATATGCCCCCGCACTCTGTCACGTATGGAGATGATGACGCTTGGGCATGGACTGTGCCAATGGTCTTGTGACTCACCTCAAATCACAAGCAAAGAGGTCTGTGACATCAGATAATGATTTGACAGACATACAATATGTTTTCAGTATAGAGTTGCCACAGAGGTGGATGTCATTTCGGTATCTGACTATTAGAAACCTTGAAAAGACGCAAAAAGTGGAAGCCAATGAACACCGTCTCAGGGACGCCGCCCTTACCATGTAGTAATGATCACGGACTGGAAACTACTCAGCACGTAGAGAAGACCTAGAAAATGCTATCGACAATCTTCGAGCCGATAGTCGCACCAGCGCCGAACACAGCCGCATTGCCCAGCTTCTTGCCAAACTTCTTTCCCATTTCCTGGCCTTTGCCTGGTGTACCGGGTTGGCCACCGGCGCCTTGGCTCACATCTAAGGGCATGTTGCCGTAGTTGGAGGGCTGGGTTTGTTGGTATGGTTGCACAGCATTGTAGGCAGCTCCCTTCGACTCGACAGCCTTCACGTAGCTGCTGGGGAAGATTCCCTCGTGGCCGGTCCTCTCGTTCTTTCCTTTCCACCACTCGGCATTCATGTATTCGGTAACGGCGATGCTGTCGTTGGGCATGAGGGCCAGGTCGCCGGCATCTTGGGCGTTGTATTGGTAGAGGGCGGTAGCGGTGGTGAGAATCGCTGGAGCTGGCGGGGCGGAGGGGTACGCGGGCGGCGGGGGGTTGTTGTCGGCGTAGTATCCAATCTTCTGCTTCTTCTCGTCTTGATGGTGCGGTTCATGCTGGGTCTGCTGCTGCTGTGGCGGTTGCTGGATGGCGAGCGCGGCCATGGCGTTGACTGGGGTGGCAGCAGATTGAGTGCGCGTGTTCTCGAGGGGAAGTTGGTTCACGATAGTCGTGAACTGTTCGTTGGTGATTACGTTAGAGTCGACAAGAAACTCCAGCTCCTGTATAAATGTTAGAAACCCTTCGAGGTCCTTTCGAGCACCAAAAAGAATATTCTTACGGTTTGTATAGTGCGCAGAGACCTCTTAGCCATGGCGGAGTTGAATGCATCGGCCATGTTGATGGCTTCAGGATGGATTCGAAGGTGGTGTACGATAGTAGTGGAGTCGAAGAGCGAGTGTAAGTTGGTCGGAGGTGGTGCGGGTGCGGTAGTCTAGAGGTGGCGCGTCGTCAACTCGGTCTCGGAGGTGGAGAGATTGGGATGCGCTGCTGGCTGTGCCCCTGCATCGAGGCTGTGCAAAATGTTCTTCCACTTCGAGACAGATGGCGATCTATCAACAAGGAATTACTCGACGACTATGTACGGGAATGGCACTTGCTGGCCGCTGTCAAGGGCCTTTCGACTCACTTTTGGAAATGTGAGAGGAGTATGAGTCTATTGACATGCGATATTCGCTCAAACACTAACACCTATGTACTGTACAACCACACAAAGGGAACGGAGACACACCCGCATATCGTGCAGGGTCCTCAATGCACGACCCGCGTAGATTACGACTCCATCTCTCTTATTGGATTGCAAGGTTGAGAGATATCATATTACTGGGCATTACATTCAACTACGGAGTACATTCGGGGGATCATCAGTATCCGTCTCAATACTATTCCCCTTATCTCAAAGGACTCATGAGAGTCAGTAATCCTCCGAGCATCAGGAGAACTTAGGAGAGGTAGAAAAGCTACATGCTTGCAACTGCAAGCTTCAGAGGAAGTTCTCATCGACCACGTGAAACCACCTCTGTTTTCAGCACCACCCGATATCTAGGTCGGACGTTGAACACCCTTGAAGAACATGCCCGACCTCAGTTTCTCGAACCCGTTGAAAACAGCCTCTACCATTCCAACCGCGATCTGATCATCACCATGCACCAGCTTCGCCCAAGAGTCCTTAACAAAGTCAACCAGCGGCATCCCTATCGCCCGTCCGTTCTTGATATCGTCGTGTAGCTCCGTCTGAACTGCAGGAGGGAAGATCTCAATAACCTTTATCCTCTCCGGCCCATCCGCAAGCTGCTCGCGAAGACAGAGCAGGAAATGGTGAAGCGCGGCTTTCGAAGCCGAGTAATTCAGACACTGTACAACCGGAATGAGCGCAAGACTTGACGACGTATAGATCAAACTCGTATCCCCCGGCTGTTTCTGCAAATGTGGTATGAAAGCCAGCGTCAAATGAATAAACGCCGTGTAATTCGTGAGCGTTTCCTCGTCCAAGATAGACAGATCCACCGTCTCAGGCTTTAAGAAGTTAAACGCGCGCTGTATGCCCGCATTCAGGAGCACACAGTCCAAGTCCGGGTGTGCGTTTGTGACATCCAGCGCGAACTTTGGGATCTGATTCAGCAGCTTGATGTCGAATTGGATGGCTTCGACGCGCTCTTGGCCGTGCTTGGAGACGAAGGCGTCCAGTCGGTCCTTTCGCCGGCCGACTATGATCACTTGCTTGCCGTCTTGAATGAGCTTTTCGGCGTATGCTTCCCCGATACCAGAAGTTGCGCCAATGATGAGAATCTTGTTGTAGTGGAAAGACATTCTTGCGGGATCCAGATTTATGCTAAAATTGATGGACGATCGTTTTATATGCAGCAAGGCTAGACCCGGGCTTAACGCAACAAGATCAGAAAGGTAAGTCCAAATATGTCGGACGGATGGCTTAAGCAACAGCTGACTTCATATGCTTCCTTCGAAAGTATCAGAAGAGATCCGTAAGGGAAGAAGAGGGGCTACTCGTTCTTCAAATACGAGATTCAAGAACACCCTTGCAAGGCTGGCATACGAGAGGGTATAGTGAGGGGTAGAGTCTACACTGATTGGAGAGCGCGACATGCTTAATGCGAACGAATGCGAGGACTCGTAAAGGCACTGCTACAATTGGGTTACTCAGACGGCTATCATCGTCTGGAAATCCTGGAGAAGTCATTGAGGTAATCCCGATACAGGTCAAAGATACGCATCCTGATATCAAACAAAGATGTCTCATTTCTGGAAATAACGCTCATATTGGCTGCGTACTCTATCTGTACGAAAATAGTCTCAAACTATTCTCAAGCAGACTATGCGGATCGCTTTTCCTCTACTCCCTGTCCGGCCCCTTCCTTCACAAGAACTACTTTCAGCCCTTCCGCAGTCCTACTTAACCCCTTTCCGCCATCTATACCCTTCTCAAGACCCATCACCTCTCCATCTTCCACACCACTTCCATCCCGTACAGACTCCACCCGACACCTCACCCTCTCATCCCACGCCGGAAAAGGGGTCGTCTCAGGCACCCTCACCTTGCCCGTCCCCTCCACCCACGCTGCCCATCCCAGCGCAACCAAGCACGCCCCCAGCGCCGTTCCACAAATCACCACATACGCCACGAGTGTGGCCCGCCCTACCTGCAACTGATACCTCGTTACCGCCTCAACGACCTCCGTATCCGCAGGACTCTCGTGAATCAGCTCCTCCGCGAACACCTTCAGCGTCGGGAACGCATCACCCAGCGTTGCGTTCTCGGCATACTGAGCCAGAGCGCGAGCGAAGAGCGATGGCTGGCAGTAAAACAGCATGATCGCCAGCAAACACTGCAGCGTATCCTGCGCGCGCGTAACGACGGCTGGGTTCTGCGGGCCGAGCGCTTCTACGCTCTTCAAGTTCGCCCAGATCATGGCGGGGTAGACGTACAGCGAGAAGAGATTCGTGGCCTTTGAGTCGGCGAAGAGATTGAGCAGCGCGGCGAGGTCGGGGAACGAGGAGAAGGCGGAGCGGTAGCCGGCGAGCATCTCGCTCGCGGAGACGGGCGCAACGAGGGCGGGGGAGGTGAAGGTGTGCGAGAGGATGGTGCCGTTGATTTTGCTGTACGCGACGTCGGCGTCGCGGAAGGTGGTGGTGAGGGAGGTTGTCCAGCCGGGGCGGGAGTGCCAAGTTTTGTTTGTGTGGCAGTCGGAGAGGGTGGATATGTCGTTGGGACAGTGGACGATTCCTATAAGATGAGCTTCAGGCTTGAGAAAATCGAGTTTTTATTGTTTTTGAACTTACTGGCATTCAGGGTGTTGTTGGCCGGATTCTTGAGGCATAGGTGGAACGCCCCGAATGGGAAGCCGTACACCTCACAGTCGGTGTCTGCTTCGAAATGCCATTCTTCGTTCATCGCAGGCCCCTCTATGAAGTCGAAGATGTAGCCCCGCTGACTCCTTGCAAGAATCACATCGGTCTTGTTGTGGTTCGACTCGTTATCCGTTGGCGCAGCGGCTAATTCCACACCCCCAGGAACGAAGTAGGCCCGTCTGCAGTTTTGCGTGTTGGGCGTTCCAGGGAAGTGGGAGCAGGGAATCGAGCGTAATTTCATGGGTGTAATGTCAACTGAACGGCTTCTTTCGGAGAGAAACATGGCTAAATCTGCTTGAACGAGTTGGTCGGCGACGGCGGAGACATTCTTGGCCAGAGAAGTGTTATAGAGGCTCATGCCCCAACCACGAGAGGCGCGGGCTTCTTCAAGGACATCGAAGACCATTCGGGTGTTCACATTGCCTAATAGACGTCAGCTCTGAAATGAGGCTTCCGTTGATTCGCAAAAGCGAGATACCAAAGAGCTTTAAATTCCAGACAAGCTATGACTTTGAGAACCTCTCAATCAACGAAAATTTAAAGCAATCAGACTCACTCATGATCAAAATCCCCACTATGGGAACCAACGCCATGCCACCTAGCCTAACCGCAGACCACAACCTCACCTTACTCCTCCAAGCATGCCCACCTCCAACTGTCAGCATCAGCAAGCCCAATACGCCCGTTCCAGCCTGCAGACTCAAGTATTTGCTCAGCAGTAAACCATTCTTCCTCGAGATCAGGAGCCATTGCACACGCTCGAATGCAGATGCAATAGTAGCTGTGAGAAAGGAGCCCGTGAGCCCGGACAGTATGCTGAGAACAAAGATGGTGTTCGAACTAGAGGAGTATAGGAAACGGAGATGGGATGCTGCGGTGACCCGGGAGGCGTAGACGGCTGTGAGGATAAGAAAGACAATCGTTAGCAGGGCGGAGGTCCAGGATAAAAGTTGATTGCCAAATCTTGAGCTTGGTGATGAGCAGGATGTTTCTGAGGTGGTCAATGGGCTGGGTGGAGTGGGGGGTTTCGGGTCGGTGTCGCTCTCGGGAGTGAGCGTGGAGTAACTGGGCGAAGAATGAGGTTGCCGTAACATGTTGTATAGAAGATCCGATAACTTAGTGGAATATTGTACTATGAGGAGAGTATGACTGCTACGAGTATGAAGAAGGATTGCGCGGAGGAGTGAGATTAGAAAATTGAGGATAAGGAGAAGACTCTTAAGTTACCCCTTCGTATTCATCATCCCACAACACTTTCAGCGGCTTGAATTGATGCCTCTTGAGGGTGTACATGAAAAGTTGCTGTAACGGTTCTCGAATACTGATGCACGTTACACAACCCAACCACAAGGTTCACCAACCAGGCTGAGCTCTGTCGTAACTCTGCTTTCGATGATAGCATAGCACCTGTACGTCCCAACCGGGCAGACAAAATCTCGGAGAATTACAGAGCCAGGTAAGGGTGTGACCTTCCGTTGTATCGGTAGTTCGAGAGGCTCAGCCGGGCCACAGGCGTAAGTACGGCTTGTATATATGGTTGCGCCACGATGAAATGCCGAAGCGGTGCAGTGTCTGCGCACAACCGAGTTTCCAATGGCAATCCGTAAACGGTTGTACGCCTATTTGCATTGAGTCTAGACAATATGAAATGGAAAATGGTAGAAGCTGAAAGATGTAGAGGAGCTGAAGGGGGAGTAAAAGTGCAGAACTTTTGGGAAACCAATGTGTAGTAGCACCATACCACTCTAGTGTCTCCCTATCCTATGACTCAGGTTGAAAATTGATGTGAACTCTGTCTTATTTCGGGGGCCCGAAGGCCAAACTATATACTACGTAGGAAGTGACTGTATGCATAGGCAGAAGCACTAATTGGAGGCAGCAGTAGGCAGCATTAGGCAGGGTAGGCCACCGTACCCCAACCCCTCTCTGTAGAAGTTGTAACTGGCTAGGCATGTAGGCAGCTACTATGCCAGCAACTCCAAGTCTGTACGTAGGTGACCGTGAACCGTATGAGTTGTTGATCCTAGGTTGTAGCTGTTACAACCCGAGTCTATGTGTCTAGAAAGCATTATGTAGTGAGAATGAAGCAAATATGAAGATAAGGCAAATCACAAACCATTTTGGTGAAGTGGCATAATGCTCTCAAGATCGCCTATGCTCGCCGGAGGTTACACATTCCTCGAAGATAGATTGACTTTTTTGGGTGTTGGTTCAAGTGTTTTCATTGTTACCTTCGCAAGCGTTGTGGTTCGTCTCCACATCTTCGCCATTTGAAGTAGAGGCTTTGGCAACTTCGATTGTTGGTCGGGGCTGAACTACGTGCTCTATCTCTAGCTCTGCGGAACGAGCAGCTCGATCCGGTGTAGCTGAGTCGAGGTTTTGACGTTTCAGCTGCTGCTGCTCGCTGGGAGTCTGCTTCTTCGTTCGTTTCTTGGTTTTGTCCACAATCTTTTTGTAAAGCTTGTGCTCCTTTCTACGCTTGAGCCTTTCATCCTCTTCGAGAAAATTTCCGCGATCGTCGATGCTAATACCATGTGAGACAACATTGTCCGGTATCATCCCGACTGAAAGCGCATCACATGCGTCTCTGATTAGATCGAGATACTGGATACGCTCAGGAAGGTTGTCCGTGACGTAAGAGATGTTAGCGAAAAGCAGACTCTCCAGATCGTGTCCTGGTGAGACAGTTAGTACGAAGAACAATGCATCGATCCGCCATGACTTTACGTATGATCGTAACTGTTCTCGATATAACTGAGTAGTCGAGGGCCTCCCCGTTTCCGCGATCTCAGAGATAGAATGGCCAGCACCACGTTTAAGGGCGCTTTCGCATTAACAAGACGCTCTCCTGGCTGAAGGATCACGATAGATTTCGCGACATTCACTGCGAAATCCAAATTTTGCCTCGGGACCGATTGTGTAAATTTAGTGGAATGTCGGCAGTCAGAGGGGTGTCCGCCCGTTCAATGTCTTCTGGGCCACCGTCAAGGGAATTGGACGTTGCTTGAGCCCATTCAACGTCCCCAGGGACGAATTCCGACTTCGGTCTGGAAGAAGAAGAATATAATGCCTGTCGAAGAGCAATGAGTCGCGTATATAGGCCTGTTGTCCTGAATCCTTCGGGGATGTCAAACTCGGGATAGATCTTGAAAAGACCTTTTGCAATAAGATCATCGAGGGAGATATGAAGAAGGATCTTTGTATACTTCACAACACCCACAGACACAAACTCGTGGGTGAACTTCCGAGAGTGCAGGCGGCCAAGATCCCGACGACCCCAAAAGAGGTAAGCTCCGACTTTGGCCTGTTCATAAACAGTCAGTGCCGGGTGTATGTGGATAGGCTGTCCACCAGTGGATGTAGTTGTGGGGATAGTCATGGCCTTAGCTGTGTCGACCACAGCGATATGACAATCGAATTGCTTGTTTCTCGATCTTCCAAGGGCGTGCTCAACCGCAAACAAGAACGAGATAGTGAAGGAGGCGAAGTCGTCATCGTTGCGGTCGTGCCATGCTAGATGGTGCCCTAACATTACGGTAATTTCTCCTTCGTTCATGTCATAGATAGAGTCGCGACAATCTTGGTGTTGGTGTCGATCTGTTGGGGGTTGAAAAATTGTCTTCGCGCCGTACCCCTTCGTGGATCGCATACCACTTAGGGAGTAAGCTCTGAATAGCTGTGGGGGAACCATCGCGCAAGAATCTGTCCCGGGTTAACTGTGAAATACTAGCTTTTGGAAAGAAACTTGCCTTTTAGTATCCTTTTCTGTTCGTCGTCCAGCGCTTTGTCGTTTTCAGTGAGGTCTTTCAAGCCGTCATGGTATGTAGTGCCCTTCTCAGGTTGCACCACGATTTCGAGGGAATTTTCAGCTTTATTCTCATTCGGAACAGGGTGTGTGGATTCGAGAACGTTGATCCTCTTGACTCTCTTCAGCCTCTCGATCTCTTTCTTGCTCGGCATCTTTGTGCAACTTGCCGGGCCCCAACGGTGCTGTTTCCGTCGACCAGAGTAGCCACGTGCTGCGGTTGACGTCGGCGGTAAGGCTTTCTTTTCTTCATACAGGGCACGGGAGGGTAGATATCCAGGTATAGCCATTGAGCTTATGCTACTTACATGAATGGGAATAGACATTCAATGATCTGACCAACCTGACCATAACGTCGTGATGGATGAATATCTATCTCAGTAAGCTCAAGCTTGCAACGTGATCTAATGTAGTCAGAGTAACACTTGCCTATGGTTACAATGCCAGAGAGAAGTCGCGTCTGATATAGGCGGTAGATGTGTTGCGGTGTGCCCCAGATTTGGCTTATAGCAGAGCGTTATCGCTACCCACAAATCCCTTCTGAGATTCTTTATCAGTTTCTCCTAATGCTTGAGAGGTCACGCTCTCACTTCGGAAACAGGCGGTGGACGTGTTGCAGTTGCAGTGCGCACTGAAAATCGGATATAAAAGAGCGCCTGACTCTCCTTCCTCCTTTATTCCACCACCTTCTGTCTACATCATCACTCACCTCCATCCTTTTTCTCATTCATCCTTATTCTCATTCATCAACTTACATCCTTATCCTTATTCAATAACCTAAACAAAGCTCCACCTACTCACTCAGATACTAACAATCTACCATGAAGTTCAACGTCCTCCTCGCGGTCGTCGGCGCCCTCGGCGTCGTGGCCTCTGCGGTTCCTACCCAGCCAGCAGTCAACTCAGCCGGCGTCGAGCTCAGCGCAGTCCTCAACGGCATGGACGGCATGGACCTCAGCGCAGTCACCACGCTGAGTGATCCTCAGGTCGATGCCACCTGCGGCGATTGCTTCAACGCTTACATCGAGTGCTGCGCTGTGAGTCTACCTCGCTCGACCTGACATTAGCTGTGCTGTAAGCTAGTGGCACGCAACAATGAGACTGACATGCATGTAGCAACAACCGAACAACAAGTACTGGACTGCGGCGTGCGTCTTCATGGTCTGTCGCGCCGACCCAATCGTGAGTGATACTCTTGTGCGGACCTGGAGGGTGAGACGCTGACCTTACCCAGTGCAAATCATGCGGCTACACCAATTGCTAGTGGACAGCATCGCTTCCTGGGAGGCTGACGAGGAGAGGAGGTATGCCCGTCCACACTCAACTTGTGGTCTCCCCATTCATCTAACACGGGTCTGGTAGGTTCAATTAAGCTCGGCATGGAAGCCCCTACCCTCTCTCCTCGAAATTCCCCTAGCTGATGGTGGCTCTCAATACTGGCGAACCTGGCCTGGTTCGGATCTCAATTGGAACATACTCAATGGATAAGGCGTTATGGAGCTGATATTCTTTGGGAGGCCATTCAATTGGCCTGACCCTAGGTAGCAGTACCATTACCTATTGATTTGAACAGCTCTCTCTTGCAAACGTGACGAGTGATAAGAGTGCCTCGAAATACGCGGGGTTTGAGGAAATGGAGGAGTTGTATTGAAGAACGCGAATGAATGAGTGAAAGAAGAAAGATCTAGGCTGGCAAGAGAATGCTTGTCTCACCAGTCGGATTTTATATTAGTATCCGAGTTTTATACTGATCTTGAGCCATCAGGATTGTCTCTCTACTTGGGGTACCTGATCAAAGCAACATGCGTCTCAGATCCTTCCCCGCCATATATGCTCAAATCCTCAATTGTGGTGCTGCCAACTTCCTTGAACCCTAGCTTCTTGTATAACTGAAGCGCCTTGTTATCCAGTGCAGTATCCAAATATACAACAATGCCTTTCTCGTCTGCTCCTATGAATGACCACTCTATGAGTTTCGAAGCAAGACCTTGGCCGCGATAGGAGGGATGGGTTGCGAGGTTCTCAAGCACTGCCAGATTCTATCAGTATCAATGCGGTCGAGCTAAGAATCTCTCAACCTTACAGTAACGCTTTCGCTCGCCCAAAGCATCCTCTCTCAACTTCCTGGTCCCGAGCGTAAACCTCATAATTAAGTCCTTGTTGGAGTTCTCGGGCAGTTTCTTCCTATAGGCTTCGTCCTCTAGTTCTTGGCGCTCTGCCTCGTCCTCAGGCGTCTCTTTCTCGGGCTCGTTCGGATGATCATCTACGGGAACGGACCATTGCGCGACACTAGCGATCTCTCCGCTCTCTTGGTCCTTCATTACGATGAATTTCATCGCCGATTTCTTCATGTGGTCTGCAATGCGCGGTGCCATGCTGCGCGCCAGCTCATCAGTGTCAACGTTACCGAATTGGAGGCGAGTGAATGGAGACGTCCATGAGAGAGCAAAGAGGCAGGCAATGGCCTCGCTGTCGGCTGGCACCGCCTCGAGGAGCTCAAGAGACATGATGGTGGTGATTGTGATGACTGCGATCAAACAGGCTGGAGAGGCTTGAGAGGCATCCGCAGCAACAAGCAACGAGACAAGCCCTTGGCGGCCATGATGGTGATCACATCTCTTCCAGGATGCCTTTCGCAGTGGGCATTCGCAGTGGGTATACTAATGAGTGTCGTCACTTTCCTAGGGAGTTGTGGCTGGAATCCGGCCCTTAGCGTGCTTCCTAAAAGCTTCTCTGCATCACCAAGCTTCGACACTCTCTTCTCTCCCCCACCGATGTGCTATCTTATTCTGCCTTTCTGGATGATATCGATCACAGTGCCAGCATCTTGATTGCAGCCAGCCGGGTTTCGGAAGAAAGACCTTGTCCGGTACCTGGAGCGATGCACCTGCCCGATGGACATTAGTTCGTTAGCAGTTCTGGATAAGTACCTTACTATCAGAGCCCGCATGCACATGATGACGGCATGCTGGCATGAGCAGCTTGCGAAGAGCGTGAGACCTCAAGAAACTGTCAATTTGTTCGCAGAGCTCAATGAAGAGAGGGGAACTTGCGCGGGGTCTACTTATTCTGGTGTTCAGCACCACACGTCAAGAGTTTATTTCGTTCTTTGGTGCTTCGAGACGCTGTTCCTGAAATTACCATCACATTAGAACCATGGGCCATGCCCCCGGCCACCAATATTTTCCCAGGGAGGTGGGAGGGTTGTCCACGCTTGTTTCCCGGGCTTCCGTGGGGCACCGGTGCCTGGGATTCAGACGAAGCGGTGCTATGATCGCAGCCTCGGGAACTTCGCCGATGCTTTCTATCCATTGTTATTTCTTCTGTTCCACAGATCTCGCGTGTCAGTTTATGTTTACCGCTGTTCTCTTCATCTATACATGCGGTACCGCGATGCTTGTTGCACATGGTGTTCGTGTCCACAGTGTGGGACTTTAGGGACTAGCCGCGCCGGATCGTAGGTATCCGCCTACGTACCTATTAAACAAGCTTCAAATGGCCTAGGACAACAACCCAAAAGGACTTTATCTTGCAGGCAACTGCTGACGAGCCGGCGATCACCGATTCTTCCAAGGTTCTGCGTGGCAAGCACACAGGTGATGCAGAGACTGGCTCGTACCACGATGGCGGGCGTTACCAGACAGGGAAGGTAAGGATGGGAGCACTTATCAAGCCGAGCTACGAAGCTACCCCGGTTCAAAAGCTATGAAAGCTTCCCTTCCCCGCCGTGAGATTTTTCGTCATCAGCTTTCAGATTCATTCAATTGAACTTCTGAAGCTACCTCTGAGTTTACAGTGACTTCAATTGGTTCCAATCTTCCTTTAGGACATTTATTCGTTCCCAGAATTGCTTTGGCACTTGCGGATCTGTCCAGCCAACAAGATGCTCTCATTACTTTCCCCAAGCCTGCTGTGCTTCGGTCTGGCGTCGACTGTCTTCGGGCAATTCGTCCCAGCACCCACGGATCTGATCACTAAGAAAGGCTACGCTGGTATCGATGTACGATATAAAGAGGTGCCGGCTGGCATATGCGAACTGGATCCCAATGTGAAGAGCTACTCCGGTTACGCCGACATTGCTGAGAACGAGCACGTTTTCTGGTAAGCAACTTTATCTTGCATAGACATCTCTAGTACGAGCTTGAGGCTTTTGCGGAAACTCTGGTCGCTCTACGATCTACAATGCGTCGAGATATCTTGTTGGCGTAAACTGACCAAATGAAGGTGGTTTTTCGAAGCACGCAACGAGGACCCAACTACAGCACCGCTCACAGTATGGATCAATGGAGGCCCTGGATCTTCTTCTATGATTGGCCTCTTCCAAGAACTTGGTCCTTGTGGGATTGACGCCGACGGAGCTCCTTACAACAACCCATATTCGTGGTCTAACGCGAGTAACATGCTCTTCATCGACCACCCTACCCAAGTTGGCTTCTCTTATTCTATCCCGATTCCTGGATACATAGACAACAATAATCAGATCATCCAGCTACCTGATACTACTTGCCCCGAATACGCTCAGGGTTATGGGACTTGCGGCACTTATTCTAAACCCGATCCAACCTTGACAGCAAACACCACCCAAGGTGCAGCTCCGAGCATGTGGAAGACATTGCAAGGATTCATGGGCGCGTTCCCCCAGTACTCTCGCCATGGATTTTCTTTCACGACTGAGAGCTATGGCGGTCATTACGGCCCCGTCTTCAATGGTGAGTGAGCAAGTTGGATGGCTTGGCATTTGAAGCCACATGGAGTTTGAGTTCACGCTGACGCTCCGCAGAATACATTGAGCAACAGAACGCGAAGGATATTCCCGGTGCTCACAAGATCCATTTAGAGAATGTGCTGATCGGAAACGGGTGGTACGATCCCTTGATCCAATACCAAGCGTACTACAACTACACCGTCTTCCCCGGAAACACTTATGACTACGATCCATACAACGCCAGCGTCAAGGCAGAGTGGTACAACAACCTGTACGGTCCCGGCAACTGCGTTGATCAGACCAAGCATTGCTACGCCACCGGCGAAAATGACGTCTGCAGCGCTGCTGACAACTTCTGCTACCTTGCAGTTGAGTACCTGTATGACCTTTACGCCGACCGGGATGAGTACGATATGCGGGAGTTGAACATGGATCCGTTCCCGTACAACTACTACGTCGCCTATCTTAACACGCCGGAGGTCCAGAAGGCTATTGGGGCTTACCAGAACTTCTCGGACAGTTCTGTCACTGTTTCGACTGCATTTGGAACCACTGGCGACGATGATAGGGAGTCTGGCACCATTCAGGCAGTGCAAAAGCTACTTAAGCAAGGCGTGCAAGTAATGATGTACTTCGGAGATGCGTGAGTCGTCCTAATTATTTTTCTCTTCCTAAGCTGACCTCTGTAGGGATTTCAATTGCAATTGGCTAGGCGGTCAAGTCGTCGCCGAGGAGATTTGCGCACCTGGCTACTCCAGCGCCGGATTCGTCAACCTCACGACCTCTGATGGAATCGTTCACGGCCAGGTCAGGCAGAGCGGCCTCTTCAGCTTCGTCAGGATTTTCGAGTCCGGACACGAAGTGCCCTTCTACCAACCACTCTCCGCACTCACAATCTTCGAGCGAGCACTGGCTCAGAAGGACATTGCTACCGGCGAGCTCAAGGTCACGCCCAAGTACAAGACTGTTGGCACGCCTACGAGCAGTTACAGGGAAGGTAATGGCACAATACAGTTGGAGGTACTACCTGGAAATTCGACTTACAATACTGTGCTCAACGGTCCCGACCCAACACCGACACCCATCAGCATTAGCCCGCCTACGGCGAAGAAGGCGAAGAGGGAGTTCAGGAAGAACGGGAAACCCAAGAAGCCTCGCTCAGGGTGAATTTGAATCCTCGGCTTTCACGCTGTCCGTATCGGAAGCATAGCTGGATTTGAATTCGCTATCTTGCTCAAACTATTTCAAGAATTTAATGTCTATCATGATTTATCGAATGTGGAATTGCTCTAGTTTGAATGACGCTTCTCTATGACAAGAGCTCTACTAATACAGTGTCAGGTCATAAGTTTGTGCACACGCATTTACCACTGTTTTGGCGTACCCCATGGGATTTCATAAACCTAGGAGCAATGTCAAGTTTCAAGCAGTGCAAATTAGACTGCCTCTTGACTAACTGGCTGCTTACTAGCTGGGCCGCTTCTCATAGTGGTGTCGAGTGTGCAAAATGTGATAACTCCCTGTGCCCAGACTTGTGACCTAGTACTGTACAATCTCTTCGACCCGCCTTTGAGCTGCGCAATGATTCATGCAGGCACACGGCAAGATCATTTAGCAGCATACGGATGCTTCCCACCAAAGGCTTGCAATTGATTTGCCTTTCATCTACTTCTATCTAGCGATAGGCCCGTCTGATGATCCCAATCACTATATCCTGGGGGAGTATATCGGGTGGACGGCGTGCGCGGCTGGGCCTTTCTGGGGGTCTGCGAGCCCGTGTTGCACGGATCAGCGGCATTTGGGGAGTTACGAGCCGCGCAGCTTGGCTGATGGTGGGTCGCCGGGGTGAGTGCTGTTTGAAGACGTGGGTTTGAGGTGCTTTGCTGATGGTTGCGGACTGTATGAGACGGTGTAGCTCAAGACGATGCAGCCGCTCGTTCTGAAGGAGCTGCCGTGAAGTGGGGTTTCAAGCGTGGATGGGGGTTGGTGCGCGTTAAGCCGGTGGCGAAGAGGAAGGTTTGAGAGATGGAATGGAGATATGAGATGTTGGTAAGAGAGGAGAAAGTGGAGCTATTGGAGTAGAATGAGGACATTGGGTGGAGGCATTTGCGTGACTTTTTCGGACTGAAAGGACCGTCCAGATTGTTTTTGACGGTCAAGTGTAGGGTCATCGTGCAAGGTATCGTCAAGATCGCAATATCGTGAGCGTTTATAGGTGCTTGAGGCTGCGCTTTCGCGGGTATGATATAGGCTTGTGTAGTGCTTTAGTCTTTAGCTAGAAAATCAACTTCAGAAAGACAGCACTACAAACACTGAGGGCTCTTCCACGTGTAACCCGAGACTCTAAAGAGATGAAAACATCATGAGAGGGTGAATTAGCATTGGAGAGCTGTTTAACTTCTCCAGGGCACTACTTGGGGTGCTTAGAGAAGGCTGGCTTGTGGTGGCCCGCAACGATCTGTCCACCAGATAAAAGCTCCCAACATCACGGCGACTTCACTGCAATCTACTTACCTTTACACTCTTAAAGTGAGCCAGACTTGAAGAGATACATAAAGATAGTTAGTGTGTGAATGGAAGTGGTTAGGCCGGCGCAGGGGCCTCTTGCTTGGCGCGGGAGCCCATCACAAACAAACCCGCCTCGCCTTCACAACAGTCCCTCAGCACCGCCCACACCCATCTTCTCGAACTGGCAGCCACCACCCGCACTCCCGAGATGCACCGCAAATAGGCCCCCGCATTGGACCCCGATTTGCTCTTTTGGATCAGCGTCACCATCGACGCGTTCAAGGCCCGCCAAAACACAAGCCCCAAAACCCGTCACCATGGCCGGCATCCGATCGAAGGTCCCCTCTGTGGGCTCTGCGCAGTGGCTACTCAGCGAGCGCCATCAGGCGAACCAGCTGGTAGACCTAGAAGTCGAAGAATTTGGATACTCTGTGCGCAATGAGCTGGAATGGCTCAACGAACACATGGCCGACATCTTCCGTCAGGATGGAGTGTAAGACGCGTCCTCGAGTCCAGAATTCATCAAATACTGACGCGCGATAGTAGTAACGTTGCCGACATATTCAAAACCCCCGGAAAGCTACGTGGAAAGACACCGCGAACAGCTCGAAAGAAGAATCCCCTCGAGGCCCGCCAGGTAGCTACCAGCCACCCAATTTACGCTCTGGACGCATCAGCTAACAGCTCGCAGCCTCTCAGCGACATATTCGCTCCAAATGCCCAGGCTGCGCTCAGCCCCGCGAAGAAGACGCAGTTCTACAAGAACGTCGCTCAGTTCAAGGTCGCTGAAGACCAGGAAAACAATGACCCCTCCCCCGCGCCGCAACCTCACTTATCCGCAAAGCGAAACTCCATCCGTCTCGTGAAGAACGCCGACTCAGGATACCACGGTGTCAGCGAAGATGAAATGGCAGTTGATCACGCGCCTTTGGCCGCGAAATCGTTCGATTGGAGTCAGCCCGCAGCTCAGTCCACCCAAGAAACGGCGGCAGAGACTCAGGACTCGACTCAAATTTTCACACAACAAGCAACTCAGTCCACACAACCCACTCAAGATGAAATGCATGTTTTCTCAGATGGCGAACGACGCACAACAGATGAGTCTTTCGTCTCAGCTCATGAGGCATTCGAAAACAAGAACGCTCCCAAGGAAGACTCCAGCCACGATGGAAGCTGGAAAGTTATCGACACCGATATTAATGTAATGCCGGACGAATCGATGATGATCGACGAACCCGGGGCGAATAACAGAGCTGCCTCCCCGCAATACAGCGCGTCTGCTGAAACCGCCTCCAACTCCAAATGGTCGTCGGTGCTCAATGGCACGGAGGACAACCAGAGCCAAATGGACCTGGACGAAGTACGATCGCCATCAGACGGCTCCAGCCCAGTGAAGCCTCTTGTTCGCAAGAGCAGCTTGACCTTTGCGTCGCTTCCAGCACGCGAACCACTCGTGACTAAGAAGAGCATGGGCAATCGCACCTCCCGAACAAGCCACGTGGAACAGGCAAAGTCTCGAGGCAGCCAGATGGGGCGGTTCACCGGAGGCAAAAGCCTCGGAGGATCACAATACGCTCCGCCTGTCGAAGACCATGACAACAAACATGACGACCACGACGAGGATCTCATGGACGTCGACGTCATTCAGAGACCAGAGCTCCCACGCTTCCAATCCGAAACCACCAAGATTCACAACAAGACATCTACTCAACGCCTGCATGATCGTATCAACATGCTTGGCCAGTCGAAGGAACGAGACTCTTCAAAGTCTGCTTCTCAGAGCAACCCATCTTCGCAGCCTACCTATCCGCAACTTCCTTCTGAGGAAACCGAGAAGCCGAAGGCGATTGTCTCACAAGCTCCGGAAAACACCACCGCCGCCCGCGACATTGACATGGGCAATGCCACCGAAGATGACGACGAGGACTGGATTGCGCCTATCCTTCCTGTCAAGGAACCTGTCAGGGAGTCTAAGTCGCAACTTTTCAAAGAAAAGCTTGCGCCTATTCTACCTGTTAGTGAACTTGATCAAGAACCTAGGCCGCAACTTGTCAAAAGTCATTCTGCTGACGTAGTTGAACAGAGATACGGAGAAGTCAAGACAAAGAGTGGGCTCACCTATTACGACATCAAGTCCCCTGCCAAATCCCCGCACAAGGTTTTCGGTATGTTTGGCCACAACAAATCAGCCTCTGCATCCTCGATCTCCTCTCCCAACAAGCCTAGTGCTGGAGATGCACTGGGACTTGAAAAAGCTATTACGGTCTCAAACCCTGTCGATCTCTCAACAGTCCTCGAGGCAAATACTCCTCCCGGTTCTCCAACGGGAAAGAAATTTCCAGATGGACCTGTCAGTGCTTCTAAATCGAAGCTCTACGCGGCGATCAGAGCGGCAAAGGAGAAGTTCATCGGATCGAGTGCAGCCAGCGCACAGGCGAAGCTGGACGCATTATCTCAAAGCCCCCAACGTCAGCTTGCTCCTAAGGCCTCATTTGAGAGCATTTTTAGCCCCAAGAAACGATCACAGCCTGCTCAGCCAGATGAGCGACCCGTTTCTAGAGATAGCAAAGACGAAGGCCGGAGGACCAGAAGCTCGACCGAGCGTGAGGAGAAGCGAAAAGAACAAGAGACGCGAGAAGCGATGGACAAGCAGCGAGCTGACGAAAACCTCGAGAAAATCCGAGAGAAGGAACGCCAAAAAGCCGCGACTCAGTTCCAGAAAGCTAAGGCAATCGCGAGGGAGCCTCAGAAAGCATTGTCCAGACCTGACACTGCGGGCAAAGCCGAAGGGACCGCTGCTCAAGACGAGAGGCCCACTTCCTCCCACAGGATGCCTCCCCCAGCAGCCCAAAAGAACACTCTACCTACTGGAGGCCAGAAACTCAGGGAGCCAAAACGTCTGCTCAAGGCAGCGAGTAAAGACACGCTTCCGAAGGCTAAGCCACCAGTCATCCGAGTCAATTTGACTGGAAGTCGATTCGGACAGCCTGCAGCCCAGGCTACGCAAGCTCAGCCAAAGCAGCCGGAGATTGCGAACAAGGCAAGTGCAGAGACCCTCAACCGCACTGCATCATCCAGTCATCCACCTCCCCGGATGAACCGCGCCTTGATCGCTGCAGCCAACAAAAAGAAGGAGGAAGAACGGAAGGCCGCAGAGAAGGAGCAAAAGAAACGAGAGTTGGAGCAGAAACGAGCTCAGAAGGCCGAGGACGAGAAGCTTGAGAAAGAGCGAAAAGCAGCTGAACAACGCGAGTTAATGTTCAAGAAAGCGAGGGCAGCCCAGAAAGCCGCAACCGAAGAGAAGGAGCGAGCTGAGAGGGAGCTCACGGAACAGAAGGCTGCGAGGCTTGCAGATCAAGAGCGGACGAAGGCAACGTTGAAGGCCATTGCGGAAGCAAAGCAAAAACACCAGGAAAGGATGGAGAGGCAGGAGCGACAACAGGCAGAACGCCAGCAGGCAGAGCGCCAGCAGGCGGCTCGTCCTGCGAGCAGGCCTGGCCAAAACAACTTGGTAAGTACTAATCACCACTCTGCATACGCTCAGCTGCTAACGATCTAGACCAATGCTTTGCAGCAGGAAAAAGCACAAAATCAGCCTCATCCTCGAGCAGATCTCGGTGCTGCGAAGTCTGTCTCCCGAATGCAGACTATTCAAGACCAGACCCGTCCGGTCCCTCCGATCAACCCAGCAAAACCACCGAAGCGGGTTTTCCAGCCCGAGGACGATGAGCCTGTTCAACGACCAGGGATCCAGCGTGCCGGACCATCATTCCAGCAGCAGGATGGCAAACGCCGCAAGACGGTTGACGAAGAAGACGAGTATGAGCAGCACATGCCTTCGGTGAAGGCTCCTCCGATTCGACACTCGAACATGCGCAAGGACGCCGCGAACAGATTTCCCAGCGGTTACATGCAGGCGCCCCAACAAACATCCACGATGTTGAAGACTGCTACTGGTCATGCCTATACCCAGCAGCAGATGAAGTCCAGCCAGACGGGCGAGATGGCGAGATTTGCGAACGGCAAGATTCCCTTCGCTGAGGTTCCGAACCCACCTGCGAGCACCAACCACTACGGACAGAACTACAAGACGCCTGTTCGTGGAATGCTCTCAGCGGCACCAAGCACGACCAAGTCTTCCCCAAGCTCTTTCAATCCTGGCAACGAAATCGAGCTTCCGGACTGTTTCACCGACTCCGAAGACGATGACGATGAGAACGGTTTCGTGAGACCGGACTGGGCCAACACCCCCCAGCTCCAGGAGCTTCTCAAAGCTCAACAGCTCATCGATCCGGAGACGATATTCGGACCCATTCAGCCCTTGAACATGGAGAAGATCTTCAAGGACCACCCAGAGAGGCACGAAAAGTTCAGGAAGCGTACCAGCAGTGCGCGCTGGACGAACGACGAGATCACCGAATCGGAGAAGAAGCGGGACAGAGAGGCCCGAGAGAGGCTTTTTCGGGACGGGCACTGGACTTACCACCCATCGCCTGCTCCTACTTTGAACAAACGTAACTGAGGGTAGTTACTAATGGCACGACTTGTGACGGCGTTTTCGGGGCATCATGAAGCGATTGAGGGGTACGAATTGGTATGGCGTTTGTTACATTATGAGGCGGTTAGGTGGGCTCGGTGGGTCTTGAATTGTACAAAAAGGTGTACATGGCGTGGTTGCTTTGGTTACTTGTTCTGTTTCTTGGGTCTATGTTTTTTTTTGGTTTTTTTTGCTTCTGCATGGCGTTCAGGTATTAGGTACTGCTGGCATGCAGTTTTGATAGGCTTGTTGCCACGTTGAGGTGGCTTGCATACTGTGTTCCTGGTTGGCAGCAGCAGCGTACCGTACTCAATCAAAATTAGATTCATTAAGTTATGTGCTTTGGTGATGTGATGGATATTGGTGCGTTGCTTTGAGCGTTTTGCTGATGTGCTGATACTGTTAGAAGGCCTCCAGTATGGTAGTAGGTTTCACCTTCTAAATCAGCTTAGTGAACATTCACTCTTGCTGCTACATGTAAATCTTATTAGAGTCTAATTCACATCAAGTATGCCATCTTCCTGCACCCCAACGCACACCATCGAGCCACCTCAGACCTATCTTAAAAATCGATAACAGGATGTAACACCTCTTCAATTAGACCAGGTCATATTTGCTCATTCTCCAACACCTGATTTCCACTACAGTGTAAATCA
Organism: Mytilinidion resinicola; assembly: GCF_010093595.1. Classification (NCBI taxonomy): domain Eukaryota; kingdom Fungi; phylum Ascomycota; class Dothideomycetes; order Mytilinidiales; family Mytilinidiaceae; genus Mytilinidion; species Mytilinidion resinicola. The sequence goes on from NW_022985442.1 coordinate 1,607,148, forward strand.
CATCAAGTGTACTCATCATTGTGCACGCCAGTACACCCCGTTGAGCCACCTCCGACACATGTCAGCACGTTGTAAATCAGCTCAATATCTATTCACTCGGTTCAAGGCAGATAAATCAAATCACAGTCTATTTCACATCAACTTCACCACCTTTCTGGGCACCAACCTACGCCATCGAGCCACCTCTACCACATCTCAAAACTCGAGAACAAGACGTAAAGTTCAACACCTCCTAAATTAGACCAGCGTACGTTCACTCACTCTCCCACATCTGATTTCCATCGCAGCGTAGATCACATTAAGTCGACTCATCGTTCTGCACACCAACGTACCCTACTGAGCCACCTCAACGCAATGCCAAAACTTGAGAGCAAGATGAAAAGATCCACGCCTTGCGAATCAGCCCAGCGTAAAAGCACTTGTTCTTACCATATGTGGATTTCTTCACAGCCCATTTCACATCAAATTTACCATCTTCCTGTGCACCAACCTACACCATCAAGCCACCTCAGACACATCTCAAAAATCCAGAACAAGATGTAAGACCCACCACACCACAAATCGGACCTACCTCTCCCGCTCCTTTGGACAATGCGATAACCAACTGAATCACCTCGGGGCCATCTACTCACCTAGCAAAATCGGCATGCAAGAAGTCTAGAAATAAACACCCCTATTCTTTCGAACGGACAAATACCCTAGCATCGGACCCGTCAACATCGTGTGATGCTATTATCTCATAGCCGTCAGGGGAGGAATAAAACAGAAATTGTCATAATTTTCATTGATAGTGTATATGCCATGCCAGAGTCGCCCTGGCTAATCGCCTCCCATATCATCTATCACATCGCATTGCTCAACAGCAGTACTTTCCGTGCTGCAATCAGGGCAAAGCAACACCGCCATCGACCCCGTCATCCAGATCCTCATCAATGGTGGCTGCGTCGCCGTTCGTTGCCACGGGCTCCAGTTCCTCCGCCGCTCCTGGTTCTGCTTTCAGGTCTTCAGGTTCTGCGGCTTCCGCTGGGTTAGTTGCGGGTGTTGGAGTGTCTTCGGTTTTGGGTTTGTTGAAGCGGTTTTTGGAGTGGTCGATTAGAGGGGTGTCGTCGTTGAAGAGACGGAGGAGGAGGGCCCTGTCGTTCGTTAGCAGGAATTCTGCAGGATGTAGGATAAAAGGGTTTCTTACTTTCGCTCCTCCTTCGGAAGCATGAGGTTGAGAGAGGCTACGCTCCGCCACAGCGGAAGGACCATCCGTTCCCTAATCGCCATTAGTCAAAGAACAATTTCTAGGAGGGTAGGGAATTATACTTGAAGCCGTCATCGTCATCGCTCGTCTCAACTCTGAGGACACAGCATCCCATCGCTATATCTCGCACTCTCTCACCGATCTCGCCTAACTCTTTCCAGCCCTCCTTAGCTACCTGAGGGAACATCTCAATGAGAAGCTTTCTCAGCGTTTCTTTCTTGTATAAGCGGACGATCCGCTCTTCGCCGACCCACGGCTCGATAATCAGTAGGCCGTCCGACTGTATTCGCCAGCGACAGGTGTCCTGCCCCTGTGCGTCCTGCTTCATGAACATCTTGACTCCGCAGTGCACAAACTTCATGCCCTTTCCTTCCATCCGAACCAGGATCTCGCGCGCAAGAGCTGATGTGTAGTAGATCGCCTTTACGGGCTGGCCAGTTGCGTTGCGCACCATCCACCTGTCTCGTGGGAACCTGGGAGAGATACTGTAAAAATCGTAAATCTTTGAGAGTTCCTCGTGCTCTGGATCAAGATATTTAAAGGGTTCCTCCTGTGGCTGGTTAGATCGCTTCTTGAACGCGTTTTCTGTCTTGATTCTGGGGCTTTTGGTCTCTTCTTTAGCGACGGTCGGCGCAGCGCTGGTCTCCGGAGGGGCATCAGTCATCGTGACATCTGGAACAAGATCGGTAGATGGGACATTGGTAGTCGGAGTAGCAGGTTCCAGCTCTTCGACAGGAGGCTCAAGGTCTTCAGATTGTCCTACCTTCACGCGCTTCGTAGACGCTTGGTCGTCGTCGTCCTCTTCTAGAGACCTCTTTGCAGGCGATGAAGCTGCCGGTGCCGCGCTGCCATTCTGTTTCACGGCGGGAGCGGGAGGGTTCTTCGGCTCTGCCTCTGGCTTAGCCCGGATTTCAGAAAGCTTCTCGAGGACACAAATGAAGAATCCACCAGTATCCTGAAGATGCGGATAGACTCTCATGCATCTCTCGAGTTGAATTCGCTCTTCAGGACTAGCAGCACTAGGTGGAAACATGCTCTCGGCCAGTCGAGAGAGCCCATCCTCTCCAAACTCCTCCTTCTGCTTCTCCACGTCGCTCCATTCGTTCCAGAAACGGCCGGTTTTGTCCATCACTTTCCAGTCTGTTAGGCCCTCGCGTCGGATCAGCCCGGGTAACTCCTTTGTGCAGTCGACGATGCGGACATTTGCAGCTCCTCCACAACGCTCAATGGCGCTCGCGACTACAGCTTCATTCTCCATTGGGTTGAGACTGCAAGTCGAGTAGACCACGCGGCCACCCTTCTTAAGCATCTGAAGAGCTCGGACCAGAATCCGTCCTTGCAATGCATGAAGACCCAATCCGTTTCCAGCCGTCCAGTCCTTCCAGATACCGGGATTCTTGCGTGCAGTGCCGTCTCCGGAGCATGGAACATCTGCCAGAATCCGGTCGAACTTGAGGTATCTCTTAGGCTTGCCTGGCTCGGACTCGATCTCGATGGAAGGGAACATAGTAGCGTCGTGATTTGTGACAATCAAGTTCGGAGAATTTAGTCTCTTGACTTGATGCACCAGCATGTGCGCGCGTCGGTTATCCACGTCATTGGCAATGAGTAGGCCAGTCGATCTGCCGTCGTCCTGGTAGTCGTCCTCGTTCTCCGCCTGCGACATGTCGGCCTCGATCTTTCGACCGTCTGGGCTCATTTCTCGACCTTGTTCTTGCGCAAGCTTATGGAGCACCTTCCGCACGCGGGCTTCCTCCCCGCCATGGACCATCTCAGCAAGCTGAGCAGACTTGCTTCCAGGCGCAGCGCACAGGTCCAATACCGTCATGCCGGGTTTTATGTCCATTAAAAGCGGTGGAATCATGCTGACCACCTCTTGCCGACTGATATTTCCAACCTGTGTCTCCGAGACCAAGAACTTCTGGAACGATGCGAAAGGAGCAAACTTGCGAATGACCTGCTTCGGGACAGTCATAGACCAAGCCAATTGTTCCGGATACCATGGTAATTGTGTAGGCGGGTCGACGAGCTGGCCATTGAACTTGACACCGGTGATTTCGGGGATGTATAGGTCTTTCAAACGCTGCTGTACAGCGAGCGCATGACTGGAAGAGTTAGCCAATGTGATTTCTCCATGATCTTGCTGATACATACCCTTTGGATCCAGTGAAACGGAAGCTGTTGGGCAGCTCTTTCTTCATGGTAGTCCAGAACTGGTCGCGCTCGTCCTCTCTAATTATGCCAAGCTTGTTGTAGTACCCTTCAAATGCTTCATTCTCCTTCGGAATCTCGGGGTAGCTCGTAGTTGGTCCTCGTCCTCCACCACCGCCTCCACCTCCTCGTCCACCACGGCCTCGATGCTACGGTCCAGTCAGTCTACGTTTGGTGGCCGATAGTGCAACATGTTTGCGCAGCCTACGTTCTTGTTTCCGCGCTTCCCCATGATGTCGCGGAGTGAGTTGCCTGTGTATGAACTTTATGCGACAATCAAGCTCATCCTGCCCGGGTGATGTAAGAATTGGAAACTTGAGTGAAATCTAAACCATTTTTCCGAATCAAGCTTTTTGCGGGCCGAATAGCTTCCGACCCCGCCACGTGCCGTCACCAAACCTCTGTAATCTTCATCTCCTCACTTCCAGACTAATTTCTTCATCGATGTACTCGGCCCCTCACCAGTTCTCGCTTCGCGAATGCCCGCGGGCCTATAAGCTCAACACCGAATCTTATCACGGTTCATCTAGAAATTGAATATATTCACAACCCAGCCTAGATACATTCACCAAAAATGCAGCTGGACTAATCTGATGCCCCCTCATCTTCATCTGCGTCACTAAAAGTCGGGGTCATTTCCTTCGGTCGCAATACCCGTTCTGCAGCCTTCATCCTCTCCCCTAGGCTCTTGTATATACACCGTAATATACGTCATCTAACCGGCTCAAACAGGTTATATATTTTGGCCCATTTCTTGGTGATACAGCGTAGATTAGACATCACCTTCTCTTTATATAGCTTCCTGAATCGGGCCTTAAACGCCTTGGTTTTTCTTATAGCCAATGCAGCGCCTTAAAAGGCCTTCTTATTAAGCCTTTAGACCTTTATTCTACGTGCCTGATGCGCGTATACAGGTCCTTCGGATTTAACTACTCTCTTGCTTAATTGCCTACGGGAATTGTATACATTTTAGGCGGCTTAAGTTTAATATAGCTCTTGTTTATACTGCGCAGCTGCATAGGCCTCGCTAATAGCACCTTTTAGTGTTGATTTCAATAATTGTATAACAATAGGCTCAAGATCAAGCTGCGTAAGGTTATCCGCTTGCCTCTTGAGTGTATGTACGGTGAGCGGAGTATGCCATTTATTGCCTGCTACGTGCGCAGCAGGTGGTGTTATCCCCCGCAACGATGAGTTTGGTCCTACGTTATCGATAAGAGAGCGGCCAATCAGAGGCTCTGGTTCAACCTGATTCTTGGCACCGTGATGGGGCCTGCACAGCACCTTGAGGTTATTCAAATCCGTGATTTCTGTGCATATAACAATATTGTAGCTAGTCCTTGGAGTTAAGCTTTGCCATATGCTCACTCCAACACGGTCCTCGCGTGCAGAACGGAATTTTACAGACCGTACAACCCCATGTAGTTCTTGGAGGCCTTGCCCGACGCTTCCAGCCTTTATCATCCTCCCGTCTCTTTATTGTAGAGTTTATAGATAGATCTGCAAGTGGCTTATAAGCCGCCCGGTGTGGTGTTGTAGTTAAGCGCTTGGCCTTAAGACACGCAGAATAGAAGACCTGTTTTCGCTATATGCGCTTGTGCTGATGCTCCTTAACCGGCCTCTATATAATCTGCTTTATGCTCTTTCTCTTTGGCGTACTATTTGGCTGCCTAGGTGGAACGGAGGCCTCGAAGAGGGCATCTCGGAGGTCGCAACGGTACTGCTTGTGGCTCTGCTCGCGCGAGCACTAGTCGCCGGGCCCGGGCTTATAGGAGGAGAGGAGGAAGGTGTTGTCGACAGTTGTATCCAACAGGAAATAAAATAATGGTTTCCAGGTCTTCCTGTGGACTTAGATTATATTGTAATTGCTGCGGTAGTGGTCTGCGCAGTTAACGGCGCTTATCTAGTAGTTGTACTCGTTAATTAGGTCGGGAATAGGCAGCCGAGCTCTGGGCCCGTCACCGAACATCTTAACAGTTTGTATGTAGCCTGTAGGCAGTTATAGTAGGCCGCTTACAGTTCTTCTTAATGCTGGATTAACCTGGTAATGTATAATATTAGCGGCTCTGCGGCATAGTGTTAAGGCTCTGCGACCTTAATTAAAGCTGCTATACTTACTATTATAGACTGTAGACATAAATAGAACCACCGTGGCGTCCTTCTATATAAACTGCATTACCTGGCCACTCTTAGAAAGGGCCCCGTAGAGCGTCCCCTATGCAATCTGGCCGGAATAGTTCAATTTGAGGTCTATTAGCGATGCTGAGAAGGGCTCTGCAGGCACCTTCTTTTTGCGCGCTGTCCGTCCTTGTGTGTTCTCCTTAAAAGCCTCCTTAATATCTATGGCCTCGTCGCCCAGCTCCTTGCGCCGTGTTCGTGTCGTTCGCACCGTGCCAGCTGCCCCAATCCCTAGGCCTCGGAGCCGCTCGAATAGCTTTACTAAGCTAAAGAGATTGTCTAGCCAGACTACGTGTTTGTGGGGGGGGGGGGGGGGTAGAGGGCCTTTTTAGTGACAGGATTCCGCTGTGTAAGGAGGTCGAGTACAACAGCTTAAGTCTTTATAAAGCCCTTGTTAAGGAAGGACTTATCCAGGTTAACCGGGCCCTTCTTATCGCCCTTAGCATGCCATAGCCAATCCAGAATATAGCCCTGCTAGAACCCAGATTTTAAAGCCTTCGGGCGTAGGCTTCGACGGTATATTAATAATCTTAGGGGCCCTGCCTGTAAAGCGCTGAATAGTCTTATTTATAGCTAGGTGAGGCCCGGGGCTCTAGTACGTGCGGCAGCGTATACGCAGGTGCTCGGAGAGCCTATTAACACGGTCGAATGTAGCCTGGAAACCATCCTCCGGCACAGGGGAGCATCGAAAATGGCGATCTAGCTGCTGAAATCTGTTGCAACTAATGTAGTCGGATACCTTGTGATCCGCTCCACGGGCCCGGGGGCCCTAATAGTCCTCTACTGCAGATTCTACAGTAATTCCTATGTGAATAACTACGCCAATATATGCATACAGCTCCTCTCTGTGTATAGGCAGCCACTTCCTAGGCCTCCCCTTTAGCATGCGCTCATCCAGTGTTGGGTGAGCCTCTGCATGCTGGTTTGTCCACTCCACCATCTTATCCACCATCCTATCGGTAAAGAATAGCTTGAAAAGCAGTAGGGGGTTGTGCCTGTCGAGACCGTGAGGCAGATGGGCTTCTCCGGGGTCCCAATAGTCGTCTATTTGAAGGGGAGTGAATGTAGGTAATGGCCATGGCTCGGGGGGTGGTTTTTTCGATATTCTGGTGTGCGGATCACTCTTCTGTACAAAATCGATATTATTAGATGTTCTGGGCATTCTGTTGCATTGATTTGGGTGGAAATAGCTAACTAATTCGTCTGTTTATATGCTCTGTTGATGCCTCGCGAATATCTGGGCACGGTGTTGCGCCTTGGCGTTGCACCCCATCGTTGCGGGGGATAGGTCTACGGCGTACGCCTTAAGCAGCTGCCCACAATGTTATATTGAAATCGTGAACTCTCGGGTCTAGATTATTAATAAACCTCAATTCTTCCTCGGTAGGCTAAGGGGTGAGTAGAGGCCCTGCTAATAGGCCCGGTAAGGAGGGCCTTATTAAGTTGTGGAGGCCGGCCGGCTTAGTCCTCTCCGCCTGTAATATCAACACCTTTAAAAAAGTATAGATATAGAAGAACCTTCTCTAGATAGAATAGAACAATACCTATACGTCTAAAGCCTAAAGCTATTATACGTTGTATAAATATCTTATATCTAATCTCCTGCAGGGCCGCTAAAAACTATATTTTATTAAATTTATAGCTACTATACTAAGCCGGGTTATTAAGCGCTTAGCTATAGTATTACTTTATCGGCTAAAAATAGCCTATATCTAGTGGCTAGAGGAAGTGTAAAGTATAAAAAGAAAGCGTATATATTTTAATTTTTTTCCTTTCTATATATTTTAGGAACTTATATATATAGTAAGAGCGTAGCTATCTATAAAAGACTTCGACGGCTCGTGTATACTAATACCTTATAACGTATTCCACAAGCGAGCCGTCCACCCAAGCGAGCCGTCCACTTCATCATGAAAACCGGCCTCAAACGTTAATTGCTCCACAACGCCAATAGATATCAACTATATACAACTTGTAGCCTAATCTGCAGCAACCTCTGCATCATTTTTGCACGTACGAATGTTGTGCCCTAGCTCGCCGCAGCGTCCACAGCGCCGCGCGCTCCCGCCAGAATCTGCCCCGCCTTGCTGCCTTTTGCTTTGGGCGTCCTTATCAAGCCTTTGAGCAGCTATTTGAGAGCCTGCTTCCATTATTAGAATTCCTTCTCTCTGGATCCGCTTCTTTTTGCGCGCCTTGCGCTTTGTGGCGGCTTCATTTGCCTTTTGAAGGCTGGCAACTGTATCGCGCAGTAGCGTGGCTTAATGCATCATCGTTGCAGCACCTTTGGAAAGGCTGCTAAGCGCATCAAGAATTGCTGTAGGCGAGCTATTTTGATGCCTTTGAATACGATTATAAATTAAAGCTGATTAAGAGCCTAGCTTATAAGCGTTGCTTAGTATTTTTAATTCCTATTAAGCCTCTACCACGGCAGGAGGCAACAGCGTACAAAGCTAAATATTAAGCTTTAAGAGCACTGCCTCTAGATTAAGCGGTATAAGGCCTGCGCCTTAAAAGCCTGCGTAAATATTACTCTTTATAATTAAGTTATAGAAGGCTGCTTTAAATACTAGTAAGAACTCTAGCTTTATAATATAGTTAATATAGTAGTATATTAAGTTCTTAATTTAGCGCCTGTATACCTTTTTTAACAGTATAAAGCAGCTAATATTAAGCGGCTACAGCAGGTGTAATAAATGCGCTGGCATGCAGAGAGTAATAATATTATTCTCCTTATAAATCTCTTTAAATTTAAGTAAGCGGTGGCTCTTATAGCTATTAATAATTAGCAGCTAATATATACCTATAGTGCGATCCTTTATATACTTATTAAAATACTACAGCTAGGTAATACTAAGCTTATTTATTGTCTAGCTATTATTGCTTACTGCTATAACCTAGTCTAGTAGTATATTATTACCCTTATACTATATAGAGAGGTAGTACTTACCTAAAAAGATAATAAATAGCGGGATAGCCTATCTATAGGTATTAACTCCTTAGATTATTATTATCTATTCGCGATCGCCTGGCTGTATTAATTTTGGACAATTGCACTGCTTAGAGCCTGTTACAACTACACCAGTTAAAATAATACCTATTTAGAAGCCAGCTTTATTAAAGTTATATATATCTTTATCTAGAATACTATACTTTGCTTTTATATTATATATAAGCTTAAACTAATTGCTAATTGCCTTTAAATCCTTATATAAAGCTCTCTAACAATTATACTTTTAATTAAATTATGTTTTAAGCTTAGGTGTTTGCTTAATAAAGTTCTCTGGCCAGTTCTTGCCAACGTGGCCGGCGGCGCGCTCGGCGAGCAATTTGTTGGCCATCTCTCGTACAGCATGCAGGTTGGGCGGAAATCCTCGCGAATCCAGGTCGAGTATATGTTGAACAACAACTGATTCCTCCAGCTTGGAAAGTTTCTTCGAATTAGGCTTAGAATCGCGTCGTGGGGTCGTTCCAGCGCGTTGATCTCGAAGTGTGCTTCTGGGTACATTATATGTCGTAATAGCGCGCCGTTCGCTTTTAAATTGCTGCTGATTGATTGCTGCGATAGCCATGCATATTCGACCTTCATTTTGTATTGATTGCACGTTGTGTTGTCGACGCATGGTGGTTGGAAGTTGACGCGTTGCGTTTTTGTGATGAAGTGGACGGCTCGCTTGGGTGGACGGCTCGCTTGTGGAATACGTTACACAGTTTTCTCTTCCTATACTACTATTTTTAAAAACCTATAACCTTATTAAATTTCCACTAAATTGCCTAAATAATAGCTAGAATTAAAGCTATACTTATAGAGCTTTATTTTAACCCTAATAGGAAGATCTAGAATATTACTACTAAGTATAGTATTAATAAAAGCACCCTTTCTAAGCGCTACTAGGGAAAAACTACTTCTAAAGAAAATAGCTATAATTTTTAATAGTTACTTAAGCTAGGGCAGACTCGGGCTTTTATTAAGTATATTAATAACCTTTTAAAGTATAGGCTTCCTTTAATATAAGCTATAGTATATAATATAGCTTAAAAGATTACTAGTAAAAGGCCCGGTGGAAATTAGGTTTTTTAATAGGTATAATAGGTTATTTCTTCTATACCTTCTAAGTGTTATATACTAAGGCAGGGTATAGGTTAAGTTATTATTAGGGTGCAATAGTCTTTAAAAGGTAAGGTAATAATTAATTAAAATATAAGATAGGGTTATTACTTCTAATAGGTAGTATTAAAGTTTTAAGTTAAATATAAGGTTTTTATCTATATAAAGGAGCGTCCTTATATATAAAAGCTCTGTTCTAAAAAACCTCTTACTTATATAGCTTATAGCCTTAAGCCCCTTAAGCTACTTTTTTAGCTTATAGCCTTAAGCCCCTTAAGCGCTTGCCTAGCTTATTTTCTTAAGCCTTTTAAGCTATTATATAGCTCTGTTCTTATAATATTCTATTTTTAGATTATTTATATTTACTAGCAGTTTATAGGGGAATCTAGGATTTCTATATATTCTATATATAACCCTTTTAGTTCTATAACCTAGTTCTGTATAATTAGTTTTATTTACTTATTTATCTCTATAAGTGCCTCTGCGCTTAGGTTATTTATATTACAGGTTATAATACTTACTCCCCCTTTTAAAGCTTTTAGCCTAAAAGTATTTCTATAGTAGGGTCTTAAATAAGTAGCTAGTAATACCCTATCTATTAAGCTATTATTATGCTACTCTGTTTCTTTTTTTATAATATTTAACACTTTAAAAGCTAAGAAATAAAAAAGCTATTTTATACTTGCTAATTATATTAACGCGTCTAGTTTAAAAGTTATACCTTATTCCCGGTGCAAGTTTTAAAGTTTATTATATATAGTTTCTACACCTAACTTAGATTATTATACCGCCTGCGTTTAGGCGCAACAATTAAACTATAATATTGCTGGCATTTTAGCAGCTGCCTGTAAGCTAGTTACCTTTACTATTACTTTTTTTTCCTTTCCTTTTACTAAATTATCCAGGGCAAAAGTTATCTCGCGAGGAAAAGCGGTTGCGTGCAGAAAAATCCGCCGCTTATACTGCTCTTTATATTGCTATAGCGAAGATTAAACGCCTAGAGTCCTAAAAGGAGTTACTGTATAAGTATAGTAAAAAGATAATATATTATAGTTTTAAAACTTTAGAAGAGCTTAAGGAAAATAATTAGAAAAAGGCTAAGTAGAAAAAACAAGAGTATACTAAGCAGGAAGGTTTGCCTTCTGCCTTAAAAACTATTAGGTACTCTTCTTTCTTTTAGGGTATGCTGGGCACTGCTAGCTATTTTTTCCGTTACTATATATTCTAATTATAAAGCAGTGGCACTTAGCCTTTAGATTTCTTTAATCCTTCCTAGTTAAATAGTGCGCTATTACTGTTTTTTTAGGCTATTCCGGATTCTGGCAGTAAAACTACTGCAGGAGTTCCTAATAGTTTACTAAACTTTTAACCGGTTCCTATATATTTTTAGAGGTGCTGTATTTTTTCTACTTAATTAGGTACTTTTTTTACTAACTATACTATTAGAAATCCAGGATTTGCTTAACCTTATATTTATTATTATTATTAACCTTAATATTATTTTCTAGCTTAGTATTAGGTGGTGCAGGTTCTAGTAGCAATATATAGAAGACTGGGTGTATTTTTATTCTATTAGGTAGCCTAAGCTTATAGTTTACTAGGCTAATAATATTCTATATTTTAAATAGTCTAATCTTAATATAGTCTAACTTTATACTTAGTTATTTTATTTTAATATTTTTACAGAGTAGGTAGACTTTATCCCCCCTTTTAAAGGTTAGTATAATACTCCGGTATTAGTTATAATATCTTGCTAACCTTAGCGTTAGAAATTAGATATCTATTAAAAGCTGTTTCTATAGCTCCTTAATATTTTCAACTAATAGCAGTGCCCTTTAGGCCCTTATACTATTAAGTTAGGGTTTTTAATACGCCTCTAGATTAAAACTATAGTTTATAAAAAAGGGTAATACCTTTATTATTTCTATAAATACGCTATTATAGGCGAACTAGGCTATTAGTAGTAGTAATACCTAATTATCCTGCCTATAATTAATATAGTATTATAGGTACTATTCTAAAGTCTAATTAAGCTTTTCCGTTTAACCGTCCGTTTAAGGGTAAAACGCTATAGAAAGCTTATGCTTTATTCCTAGTTATATAGTAAGGGTCTGCCAGAATTTTAATATAAAGAGCTTATCTTAGTCTAAAATTATCTTTTAGAGTAGCCTATAGTTGCTAATAATATACTTTAAGAAAGCGTAGGCTAGATTTTCTGCCGTTAATACTTTTTAGTAAGGGATAAAGTATATATATTTAGTTAGTCGGTTCGTAACTACTAATATTACGTTGTATTTTATACCTATTATAGGTTTAATAAACTGTAGTAGCTTAACTATAAAGTCCTATATAATAGATTTCTATACTTTTTCTAATATAGAGGGACTTTTTATTAGTCCGTATAGTACGTGTTATACTAACTTATTCTTTATATATTTGTATTTATATATAATTTTTTCTATTAGTTTCCGGAGTCTAGGGAAATAGAATATTTTTATAATTCTTTCCCGTGTTTTTTCTACTTCTTAGTGCCTATACACCGGTGTACTATAGAATTCCTTAATAAGCTCTTTTTATAAGGTCTTAGGTATAAATATCTTATCCTATAAGGTAATAATACTATTTTAGATTTTTCTGTATTCTTAGTTTATAGGTTCTAGGCGCAAACTTTACCAGTTATAACCTACTAAATCCCGGCTTTTTTAGTCTAGTTTTTAGGCTGCCTTAATTTATTTATACTACTTATTATCCTTAGACCTATAAGTAACTGCTGCTTGCGCGTAGTTAAATTTAAGGGTTTCTAGACTTCTCTTCCTAAGTATAAATTACCTGGTTTTTCCGGCTCCTTTTATATAGTCCGGCCTTCGGCTAAATACGTCTATATAAGCGTTTTTAGATCCCTTTTAGTATATAATCCTAAAATTAAAGGTTCCTAGTTTTTCTAACTATTTTACTTATCTTCTATTTAACTTCTTAGTTATAGTAAAGTATATTAGATTTTTATAGTTAGTATACACCTGTATTATATATACTGCTTTTTTAAAGTAAACTTTCTACTAACTAAATACTTCTACTATAGCTAGTAGTTCCTTATTATAGATATTATAGTTTAGCTTAGCTAGGCTTAGCTTCTATAAGTAGAATACTATAGAATATAACTTCCCTTATTTATTTAGTTACTTAAGTATTGCTCCTAATACTTTATCTAACGTATTGCTTTTAATAGTAACTGGTTTCTATAGATTAAAAATTGCTAATACTAGTTTTAAGGCGAATTATACCTTTAACTTATTAAATACGCCCTGCGCTTCTAAGGTCTATCTATACTTAATATCCTTTCTAGTAAGTTCTATAAATAGCTTTGCAATTTTTAAGTAGCCCTTAATAAACTACCTATAGTAATTAGCTAACCCTAGGAATAACTATAGTTCCTTTAAATTTATAGGTTCTAGCTATTCTTAAATAAAGAACACTTTACCTTTTTCTATTTTAATCTATTCTAGACTAATAACGTATTCTAGAAATCTAACTCTCTGCCTATAAAACTTATACTTATCCGGGTTTACTATAAGGTTATATTTTTTAAGTTTTTTAAGCACCTTTTATATATATATTTTATATTTACTTAGCGTTTCTAAGTATATAAGGATATTATTAAGGTATACTACTACAAACCGATCTAAGTAGCCCCTTAGCGCTAAGTTAACTACTGCTTAGAATATTACTAGCGCGTTAGTAAGCCTAAATAGTATTACTATATACTTAAAGTATCTGTATTAAGTTCTAAAAGCCGTTTTCTACTTTTCTTTTTTTCTTATCCTAATTAAATAGTACCCTTTATATAGGTCTATCTTTATAAAGTACTTAGCCTTATATAGTTAGTCTTTAAGTTTGGAGATTAAAGGTAATAAATAGCGGTTTTTAATTATAATTTTATTTAGTTATCTATAGTCTATATAAAGGTATAGCTTACTATTTAGTTTTAGAATAAATATTATAGGGTAACTTGCAAGTAATTCTAATAGTCTAATAAATCCTTGCTTTAGGTTCTTTTCTAGGTATTTTTCCAGCACTTCTAGTTCGCTCTAGGCTAGTAAATAGATTAGTTTAAACTACGGTTATTCGCCTAGTACTAGGGGAATATAGTAATCCTAAGGTTAGTGCTTTAGTAGTATATTCTAAACCTTTTCTATAAAAATTCCTCTAAATTTATTATATTCTTCTAGCACGTTTAGTGCTTTTACTGCCTTAGCTAGCTGCCGGCTGCTTAGGGGTCTAGGCTACTATTAGCTTACTGCCCTATTTTTTTTTTAGGCTTTTTTACCTCTTAAGGTATCTATATTAATATTTTATTTTTACTTAGGCTTATCCTAGCGCAGGGTGCCCTTTAGTCCGCTTTCCGATTAGATTTTTACTTTACTAGACTTCTAATTAACTTAGGGGTTATACTGCTTTAGCTATAGTATACCTAAAATTATATTATATCTCGCTGTGTTAGTTATATCTATACTAATAGTTTCTTAATATTCTTTAATCTATATAACACCTAGTTAAGTTTCTATAGTTACCTGTCCGTTACTATATTATATAGGTGTGCTATCTACTATATATAGTTTATAAGGTCTATTTTTCTATTACTAGGGGATTCGGTTTCTCCTAATAAAGTTATAGAATATAAAATTTCCCTGCGCGCTACTATCTAGTAGTGCTCTTGCCGGGTTCCTACTAATTTTAACTAATAGGATTACGTGTCTATAGTTCTAAATAGGAATAGAGTTAGGCTATATTACCGGGTTCCTTTTTTTTTCTATAATATAGGCTTTTCCTACTAGAGTAGCAATAGTTGCGGTTTATATTCTTTCGTCTTTAGCTGCTCTATAAGACTTTGTTTTTAGCTACTCTAGCTATTCTATTGCTTAAGCGCCTGCTTATTTTTTTAGCTATTCTTATAGCTAATAGTTTACGTGTTTTATTTCGTAATACACTAGATATAAGTCCTAGTAGCATATTTACCAGTTTTAGCCTTTCCTATATTCTATTAGGTACTAAGGGTCTAGAACTATAGTAGCTATTTTTATAAGTTTATCTTTTTTACCTATAATATAGTGCTCTATTTCCTTAAATAGTACTAGTTGTATAATAATATAATATTTTGTCTAATATAGGTACTATTCTTAATATTTCTTATATATTATATACTTATTATATTTATCTTTAATATATAATACCTAAGATATCTATCTATAAAATAGGTGGTTTCTATTTAGCTATTTATTTTCCTTATTATAAACGCCTATTTTACTAATAGAGTATAAAGCTCTATAGATTTTAATCTTAGTTTATTTTCTATATAGCTCTAGCAGTTCCCGCTCTAGTCCTATACTAAATTCTCTATTACTAGACTATTTTTCTAGTTTATAATCTTTATTACTATTATAGTACTCCTTACTATTCTTAATAGGTGATTTATTATTCTATTTTATCTAGATATTGCGGCTTAAGCCTTTAAATATATCCAATTTCGCGCAAGTTTCTATATTAAGGGTTGGCGTTATTATTGTTATTCCTGCGGCTGTAGCTATTTTTTCTTCTTTTTCTTTAATAAGTTGTCCGGTAACTCTTTCTATAGCTTTTAGGAATTAGTAACTTGCTAGTTCTTTTAGCTCTGCGCCTGCTGTAGCATTTTCGGCCTCTTACGCTTTTTATCTTTTATTAAGGCGTGCGAGAATCTCTCTTGCGCTTTATTCGTACGTAGCTATAACTCTGTTAACCTATACTTCTATATTTAGCAACTTAGTTTTACTATTGGTTTATAGCTCGGGTATATTATTTCGGGGTTCTAATCGCGGTTTAATTATTTAGAACGCCTTATCCGTTTCTAATAGGTAGTTAATCTCTATACTTTTAACTTCTATATCCGCGTAGTAGTTGTCTATAAAGTTGCTGTTATACTCTTTATTCCTTATTATAGTAATAGTATATCCTTTTGCCTTTTATATTAAATAGTACCCTATTACCTACTTATTTAACTAATAGGTAAAGCAGTTGTTATTATAGCACGCGGTCTATAATATAGAATTATAGCGGTTTATATTTAGCTTTACTATAACTGCTGCTGTTTAGGTGCTTTTAGAGTACTTACTTGCGAAGTATTTTTATTTTCCGTATAATAGGCATGCACTGTTGCGCTTTCTATCTTACCTTTCTTTATTAGTAATTAGTCTACTCTTTTAGTTATTGCGTTATTTTATAATATTAATCTCTATATAATCTCTATAGTTATAGTTGGTTACTTTTGGCTTTAGTCTAGCTAGTTGGGCGTAGGAATAAAGTCCCCTTTTATCTGCCTATTCTAGTTGTTATTTATACTATTAACTATTAATTTATATTACTATTTCCTTAAGTTTATAGAGTATTAGAGGCCTCTCGCCTTATATAATTTTATCTTTAATATCTTTTTTAAGACCTCTATAGTACTATACTTACAGAGCTTTATCTTCCTATAATAGCTTAGACGTAATTTATATAAATTCTAAAGTATAGCGGCTGGTTAAGCTTTTTTACTTTAGAACTGCTATTTTCTATTCCGCTGTCTATTTTTTATTAGTGTCTCTAAAGGTTATCTAAAGTGCTAACTTAAAGTATCTATAGTTGCTAAATATAATATTAGTTTCTAGTTTCTAATTATCTGTATTAGCGTTGCCGAGCTAGTCTATAAGTATTAGGTTAAACTAGTTAAACGCTTTTTTTTTTAAGAAGGTGGCTGCTATATAGACCTTATCTAATTTAAATTTAAGGTTGCTTTAGTTTATACGCAGGTATAGTTTTCTCTGCGTTATAAATGCTTTTAAAGCTCCTCTTTTACTAGTAAACTCTTCGGGTTTATTTATTTTATAGCCTTTATAGCTAACCGTTCTGCTAGTAGTAAGCTCCTTTTAGATAGTTTAGAGATTTCCTTATAGGGCCGCAATCTTTTTATTTTTAGTGTTACTAGCTTTTTCTAGTACTTATAGCCGTGTAAGCAATACCTATATATATATTACTACCTCGGGTATAGTTAGAGTTAGTCTAGTAGTTATACTGCCCGAAGGGGTTAGTAGGGCTATTCTAATTAATTGTCTATATATAACTCCTTTAATATAGCGGTGTTTAAAGTATAATAGGTTATTTTTTCTATACCTTCTAAGTGTTATATACTAAGGCAGGGTATAGGTTAAGTTATTATTAGGGTGTAATAGTCTTTAAAAAGTAAGGTAATAATTAATTAAAATATAAGACGGGGTTATTACTTCTAATAGGTAGTATTAAAGTTTTAAGTTAAATATAAGGTTTCTATCTATATAAAGGAGCATCCTTATATATAAAAGCTCCGTCCTAAAAAACCTTTTACTTATATAGCTTATAGCCTTAAGCCCCTTAAGCTACTTTCTTAGCTTATAGCCTTAAGCCCCTTAAGCGCTTACCTAGCTTATTTCCTTAAGCTCTTTAAGCTATTATATAGCTCCGTCCTTATAATATCCTATTTTTAGATTATTTCTATCTACTAGCAGTCTATAGGGGAATTTAAGATCTCTATACGTTCTATATATAACTTTTTTAGTCCCGTAACCTAGTTTTACGTAATTAGTTTTATCTGCTTACTTATCTCTGCAAGTGCCTCTACGCTTAGGTTGTTTGTATTACAGGTTGTAATAATAGGTTAAACGTAATAAAAAACACTTTAAATTAGTATACCTTAACCCTATTAATAAAGTAAGGAAAAGGGCTAATTTAGTGCTATATTATAGTATATATTTTAAAATGCTAAGAAAAAAGCTAATAAAGTATAGTATTCTACTTTAGAACACCTATAATATAGATAAAAAAGGATTTCTTATTAAATATCTTTAAAAAATAAAAAGGGTGTTTAGTAGAAAAGTATATAATTTAGGACAGCTTTTCTATATTATATAGAATAGTAATAGAGAGTAGATTATAGTAATAGCAGCTATCTATAGCAATAAAATAGTGCTTTCTTCTACTCTTATCTATTAAGCTGTTTTTAAAGATATATAAAATATATAGCTCTAGGATTTTAACCTAAATAAATACTCCTGCTTTTTTATATCCTTACTAATAGAATAGACTAATAATAGCCTCGGCTACGCTTAGTTAACTACTATATTTAACTAAAAGATAAAGGTAAAGGTATATAATAGAAGAGACTAGCGTTTATTAATTATTAATAGCTACAGCTTTTATATTAATATAAAGTTTATTAAGTATTATAATACTTATAGAATTCTTCTCTATATCTATTCTCCTTACTTAACTTACCGGCTATAGCTATTAGATATCTTTCTTTTTACACCGCTTGCTTATTACTATTCTAATAAATTAGACGCCTACCTTTATAAAAGTAAGGGCCTATTACACTTTATAAAAAGAAACTTCTTTAGGACCTTCTAAATTACTAATATAAAGGCTATAACGCCTAATAATATAGCTAGTAGGTGGAGAAAGACTGGCATTATTCTATAGGATCCTAATATTATTTTAAACCTCTTTAACACTAAGCAGGAACCGGTGCTAGAGGATGCTAAGCGCCTAACTTCTAGCCGGTCTAACAGTGCAGAACTAGGCCCTGGCGATTGGAAGAGTATTAAAAAACGCCTCTAGAAAATAGTAATTAATCTTATTAATTTAAAAGTGGATAATATTAAAAGAGAGGTGCGTGCGCTTGCTTAAGGAGTTACCGAGCTTGCAGCAACTAATATCTTGTTAGAAAGCCGTATTAGAGGCTATTAAGAAACTATAAAGAATAAGCAAAAGAAGAGGAAGCGGTAGGTACCTCTCTTTGCATAATTAGGGGCTTAAGAAGGTAGTAGTGCTATATTTTGGTTACCCACTAAGGTGCGCTAAGCAAGAGACCTTTTCTAAGAAAAGGAAGATATAAAGGCACGTGATATAGCTTCCAAGGCAGAGGAGAAGGTACAGAAGCAACTAGCTAAGGAAGAGAAGGAGAGAAATCTGGAGCGGAACCGTAATCAGAGGGCTATTACAAAAAAGCAAAAGAACGATGCAGAGGTTCTTAAAGGGCAACAGATGGAGGAGGCACGTAAGGCACGTGAGGTGGAGCAACAGCTCAAAGCGGGGATGCAGGCAATGCAGCAGAGGCAGAAGGTTAAGAAGGTTGTATTCACTATTCCTGAGGAGCCTACTGTTGAGCAGAATTGTGGTATTGAAGATGGGGTAGCCAAATCAGCTTCTGGCCGGCCTCAGCGATTGCGCATCACCCCTAAGCGATATGCCAACTCTATAATTACAATAGAATGAAAGAGCGACCCTAGTTGCCTCTCCTCCTTGATTTCTGTGTATAGATCTCGTTGTGTTGTGTTGAAAAGCTTCATGTTGTGAGCCGTGGATTTCTTGGTGAGGCGTGCACGAGGTGTCAGCGTGCACGAGCCGTCGAAGTCTTCTAAAAAGAGGACGCCAGGTGCCTACTACACGTCTTTTTGTTATCTTATGGAAGTGCTTAATGTAGTAAAGGCATTCTAGGTGACATTCACCAGGTAGTCATCAGACAGGTAGTCGCACCAGCCCTCCAATATAGTGCGCGCAGCAACGATAACCATAGAGGGAATAGCCTCACCTGCGCCGCTGATAGCCTCTACTAAGGTGATGAGCTCTCTGTTGTTTCTATGAGGCATACGAACCTGCCGGCCATGCTGCATATACACCAGCTGGTTCTTGGCTACTCATATGCACACGCCACTCTCATCAAAATTCCATATATCCTCATCCAATATACCCCATTCACCGCGCCAGGCATAAAGGCCGGCATACCACTCCGCAATGCGTGCAGGCTGCTGTGCCTGCTTGCGCTGTATATCCATAGGTTTCTGCACAATCTTGTTGTATTTTGCGTGTTTCTTGAGCCATCTCCTGTCCCAATTGATGCCAACTACGGGCGGGTCGTCATACTCGTAGGCCTCAGAGGAAATCGCGTTCGCGGCTGATACAACTTGACGGTGCCGAATACCGAAGCTAATGCGTTCTATATGGTCCAGGAATTGCTCTAGGGCAAGCTCTTGAGCTTCATCAAGTACTTGATTTATTGGAGGACGTGTAGATCGACTATTGCCTCCATGGTAGGCACGTAGGAGGCGGTCGTAGGGTAGGCCATAGTCGCGAGCATACTGCGCAATGTACAAAATTTTGGCGGCATCAGTGATTGATTGTGCTTGTTCGGCATACGTAGGCATGATAGCGGCATTTTATTATTGAAGAGCAGGCTTGGTTGTGGAGGTTCACGGCTTCAAAAGATAATATTGTATTATTCTACGCGTTGAGCTAGTATTTGTGTTGAGCTTGTAGGCCCGCGCTACGCGCGCGCGTTCGCGAAGCGAATTTCGAAAAACCGGTGAGGGGCCGAGTATCGAATCCAGAAGAGAAGGTTCCTGCAATGGAAACGACCGATCGAGATGTGTACTCCAAAGCTGGCGTCTGGAACATCCAGTGCTCGTCCAATAGGTATATTTTCCTCCTATATGCTACTTTGTCTCTCACTCGCCATCTTAATCTTGCGATCGTTGTACAAAAGTTCCCAGCGCCGTTCATTTGCTCAAAATTTGAAACCAAATCAATCTAGGAGTACTAGACGAGTCGTTCTATTCACTGTCCTTTCTGCGATCAGTCTTGGCACGACGTGGTACTATATGTTCTGCTTCTTCTCTCACTCATATCAACAATGGTCATCTAGACAATCTATACACCTTTCGGTAGACGGATCCCTCGAGCTTGGAGCCTGGCTGAGGGACACAAAGCTATTCAAAGAAGCCTGGGGCACCGCGCTCGAAACCCCGGAACGCTTCTGGTGGACGCAGCAGATCTTCTTCTTCACATCTATATGGAGCGTCTTCCTCGGGCAACAAGGTAGCTTGCTTTCTAGAATCCATCCTCAATCTTCTCGTCTACATTGAAAAATTACGACGATGACAGGACTGACCGTCCCCATGTCCAGGCTTCTCCCGCCGCATCCCTCATCTCTGGGCCTACATGCTCCTAGGCCAAGTCGTCGCCATCTCCTTCGCAACAAACCTCTTCTTCCTCGCCGTCTCGCTGAATCCCGCCTCACCACCGGCCTTTCAGCAAGACCCATCGCGCTGGACCCCGCCATTGTCAATTCTCCTCATCCCTTTACTCGCGACCTTCGTCAGCACGGGTATGATGCCCATCTCAGTCTCGAAGCCGTACTTCATGTACATATTGCTTTTGCCTCATTTCGCGCTATTTATGCCGCCTGTGTTGTATAGTGTTGTGCCTCAGTCTTGGGGCACGACCCATAGGTCTCTGAAAGCAGCGGAGCGGTACTATGAACGTGTTTATTCTCTCCTTGTCATGCTGTCAATTGTATTCATAGCGCTAGCGTCGAGAACAGCTTGGGGTGGGGTATTGACGGCGCTGTATGAGCATCCCGCTGTCAGCAGTGTGGGATGGGACGTCATTCTTTGCTGGATAAGCTGGGGGTTCTGGACGCTCGTGCAGCAGTTCGGTGCGAGCGATGTCAGGAGAGAGGGGAAGGGAAAGCAACTTTAGTAGACGTAGGAGACTGTTTTGATGCGACTCTTATCGTCGAGCTACTACAACAACTCCCCTGACGATTCCAGTACGTGCCCACCACCCGAAGAGCCACTTCGCTGCTTTGAGACCGCCGAGCCCTAGTCCAATCGTATCTAGATCGTGTTCCCTCAGATTGAGAAAGTTAGTGAGCGGTGCAAAGACGTGCTCTGTGATATCAATTATCACGATGTCCTCCGCTCTATACCCAACTTCTTGAAGCTTCTGACGGTACACTCCCTCCGTCACAAAGTTCGCGAATGGAGAACGGGACGAGGCGCAAACAAGATAAAGCAAAACTTTCTGAGCCATCGTGACATCCTCTGCCAAAACTAGATCAAACGCCATAACCGAAGCGTCCAACCTATCGTGCGCATGCCGAATAACCGCCCAGCGCGAGGGCGAAAAATGGTAGAACGTATCAAGCGCCAGCACCCATCTCGTCTTCCACTCGGACGTCCCTTGCGTCGCCACCCGCATCGCCTCAGGCCATGCTTCCGGCCTCGCGGCGTCGCCGCAGAATAGCCGCACGTGGTCGTGGACGTAATCGGAAGGCATTACGCGCTGTAGACGAGCCTTGGCGTAGTTGCATTGGGTTTTTGAGAGCGTGATGCCAGTGTAATGGTCGAATACGGGGAATTTTTGCTTGGTTTCGGTCGTCCAAGCCCATTCGTCGGCGTGATATGGTACTCCTGACTTTCCTTCGACTTGTTGCATCAGGAACTCGGTTTGGTCTCCGCAGCCGAACCCCAAGTCAACGAGTTCGAGTGTTTCTAGCTGAACAATGCCGGGTTTGGACCGCATCACATCGGCCGTCTCGAGAACTTTGATAAGGAGAGCGCGGCAGGCGGTTGGGAAGTCGTTCGTGTCCTTGTTTTCATGAGCTAGGTCATGAAGAGTATTCATCTCTTGGAACTTAAAAGCTTGAGCAACTTGAATTATATAAATCGTGGCATACTTCCCAATACCCCATGTTCATCCACATGCTCTTCGGCGGCATCTCGATATTCAACCGACCGTGCTCCAAACCATACACCTCCACGATCGTTTCGCTCTCATGCCAGAGGGCATTTCTGAGTCGTGGTACGAGCATGCGCATAGTAGGAATGAAGATGATACCACATATGAAGACGGCGGCTTGTCGGAGGTCTATCCATGGGACTATGTGGTCGTTTTCTAAGGTAAAGAAGTAGATGAAGGGCACTAATGGCAGCATAAAATTAACGATTTGAGATTTCTGCATGAAGAATAGGATGATTGAAACTGCTAGCCCTAATGACTTGATTCTGTCTATGTTTACGGTATCTGGAATCCGGATTCGAGGAGTGGTGATCAAGGAAGAGAAGCAAGCAGTGCCTAAAAAGCGTCGAGCTATTCTCGCTTGAGACTAGTCTCCTGCGAGTTGTATTTGCAAGATCTTAAAGTGGATATCATGAGTAATCTAAGATGCGTGTGGCTTCGTTGGCTTCATTTACAGTCTTCTTAGTCCCCTTTTGCCTTTCAGATTGCCATATCTACTATGTCTTGAACAAAAATCGAGGGCCCAACTTGGAACATTGCTGGACATCATTTCACCAGCGTATCGCTATGCATAATTTCATCCCTCATGTGCCGGAATTCTACAATCTGTACTACGCTTTTCTCCTCTGGCAGTAACCCTATGAAATCCAGCATGTACGCGATAGCGTTGAGGAGCCCATAAAAGAGCATTGGAATCACTCCAAACAGCAGATTTCCAATCTTCCCTCTCCGCATGATTGTCTCCGCAAGCTCAGTCACTGCAATACGCGGCGCCTCAGGACTCTCAAATGGCCCCACAAGGCGGTAAAAGGTAACAAAAGATGCCCCAAAGCAATAGGCGAGCAAAACACGCCAGCCGTGGCGGCGATAGAGCGTTAGTAGACCGGGAGCCCCGCCAAAGTCCTTGGCAAGCGTGCTCATGTACGCGCTGTGATCTACACCATACTGGATCCGCGAGCCCTTGGATGCGAGGAGGTGGTAGTGAGGAGGACCGGTCGGGAGAGTCATGCGGTTGAGGATGAGAGCGGCCCACCACATTGCCTGCTGTTCTGCGATTGGTGGAATGGCGCCGACGCCGGGTCGGACGAAGCCGATATAGGCAACGGAGGGGCAGGAGGCGTTAACGATGTTGCGGATGTTGGCCGAGGAGGCGGTCGGATAAGATGGATCCAGCCAAGCAAAGTCTTGTTTGTAGCTGTTAAGCATGTCAGAAAAAGTTGTTAGATTTGATATCGCCTGTCTCCGTAGCGCAATCAAAAAGTGGAATAACGTAGAGAACTTACCCAGTGCAGTATACAACACAATCTGGCTTCACAGCCTTGTCTTTCATCCTTTGCCAGTCCTTGCGGTCTGGCCGAGGTTCGAAGATGACGGTGCCTGTCTCATCGATACAGACCGGAAACGTGCATGTGTCGACCCATTTATCTGAGTTTGCGTCTTCCGGCGGGTCTACGTATTTGTTGCCGATAAAATCGAGGAACGCGTTATTCGTTTTGTACGGGCGATTCAGGTAAGGCATCGCCTTGTTACTTTTGTTCAGAAACACGTACGCGCGACCGAGTCTTTCTGGTGGCAAAGCTCCAACGTGCTGATTCATGCCGGCCTGGGTGCCTGTGAGGAACCAGAGGACACGCTTGATAACAAAGTCTGATACGAACCAACGTAGTCGGCTTTGAGCGATCGCCCGATGGACGTATGCGGTCTCGAAGAGATTCGTGATGAGTCCATCGATAGGCAAGCCGCCCTTGAACTGTCGTCCGAAGACTTGGAATCTGCTGAGAGCTTTGGGGAATGATAGGAAGCCTGTCCTGTAGCACATCGTCACCGAGATAGCATTGGCCTTCATTGCTTCATATGCAATGTCTAATGAATCATATTAGCTGTTGCGTAAGTTCTTTACAATGTTCAACGTACCCATTGCAGTCTCTCCACACCCCAGGATGAGGATTTTGCGACCGGTGAGCTGAGAGCGGGTCTTGTAGTTTGACGAATGAAAGACATCGCCATGAATATTCTCAATGCCTTTGATACTCGGGATATTGGCTTGCACATGCAATCCGGTACATATTGCAACATGTGAGCAATCAAAGTTGCGTTCCTCACCGGAGGAGTTGTCGATGTATTTGACGCGGTGCTTCCACTTCTGGCTTGAAGACTCTAGCGGCGAGATGTTTACAACAGGACAACGGAGCTTGATGAATGGAGCCAGGTCAAATCGGTCAACATATGACTTTAGGTAATCGACATATTGCGGGAGAGATATATGATCCGGCTGGTCCAGTGGAAAGCGGAAGTCGGAGAAGGCTGTAAGCTGTTTCGAGCTCACAAGCTCCGCATTCTCGTAGGAGCGGTACTGGAAGGTACCGCCAATGTCCTCTTCGCTGTTTTGAATGAGCAATGGCTTCTACAGATATCGGTAGTACTGATAGTAATTGATGACTTGGACGGAGTAAACAGAGTCGCCAAGATGAAGCCTTGTCATGGCCTTGGAACAAGAAAAGCTCAGCACTCACGCTTCAAAAAGACGAGCTTCAATTGGTCTCTCTGGAGTTGAGGCTTCTAACAGAGTCTTCAACGTGACCAGACCTCCCGGCCTTTATCGTGTCAGCTTTCAGCTTAGTCTAGGATGAAGTTTCTGATGACTGAACTGACCCGGCGCCAACAACAGCAACCCTCAGTACTTCCATGTCCTGTGCAGCTCTTCCGGCAGACCCATTCGCCTCTTTGACTGATAAAGGTGAGGTCGGCGTCGGATATCTCGGACGCTCAACGATGCACCGAAGCGGAGCCCTTCCAGGTGGGGTGGTCTTGGGGGTGGGGGCTGGTTGGTGACTTTCGCGCCTCGTTTATCTCCGTCTTCTAATGCTGTGCCTCTCGACACTTTCGTCCGTAACCTGTGACCAGCCGGTGCCTTGCTTTCGTTTGCGTTGCGCGTTCCAAGCCTTCAGTTTTGCGATCCCATACTTATTGCGCCATGCCTTCGTATCATTCCTCATAGTTCTTCAATTCAATTGCGCTTTGATACCCTCGATACCCACGACCTGGCGTTCAGAATGGAGAAGCAGAAGCAGAAGCAGCTTCGAGTTGCCATTGTCGGCTCGGGCATGGCGGGCCTCGTTACCGCGTATTTGTTGAATCAAGACCCTCGCCAGCAGTATGCCGTTACTTTGTTTGAAGCGGTTCGTTGCCCAGGCCGTCTATTTTCAATACCAGTGTTAACAGGCCTTAGGGCAAAGTCCTCTCCCTCGATTCGGCCTCACTCTCCGTCCAAAGTCCAGATTCCAAGCGTGTAGACCGAGTTGACCTTCCTATGCGCGCATTCGCCGGCGGCTACTACCACAACCTAAGGGCAATGTATGACCACCTCGGGGTCTTATACCACGCCCAGCCGTTCCTATTCGACTTCTCGAAGGTCAATACACGGGATCCAGGGTCAGCGGAGAAGAAAGCTGGAAATTCATACTTTATACACTCATCCAATAACCACCGCGTTCCTCCGGTGAAACCAAATGCAATCGGGACCACGTCACATCTGATAGAGATCGTTTATCTGATGCTGTGGTACACTTGGTTTTCTCTCTGCTGCTTCTTCGTACGACCATACCCGGCCAATGAGACGCAGGAATGCGAAACGATCGACCAGTACTTGAAGAGGATCCGGATGGCGCCCTACTTTGTGTCTCACTACCTTCTGCCGCTGATGTCGGGTGTCTCGACCTGTCCGCACGAGACTCTTCTAGCATTTCCTGCCTCCGACGTGCTCGAGTACAAGCGGCTAACTCATAGAGCGCAACACTACACTGTCTCCAATGGAGTTTGCTCGGTCCAGAATAAGCTAGTGAAAGACGTAAACGCACGTCTAGCTGCTGTGGTAGAAGCCATAGATGCTGAAGATGGCGTTATCCAGGTTACCTGGAGAAGCCTTGATCATGAAAACGATAAAGAGCTAGTTCAGGAGAGGTTTGACAGGGTGATCCTGGCAGTGTCTCCAGATATTGTAGGAAAGATATTTCGACCATTGAGATATGAAATGGAGCCGATTCCTACCGCAGTGGTGGAGAGCGTCATACACACCGACGAAACCACCCTCGGTGAGCCAATCCAGGAGATCTCTAGAGGGTTTAAGCGGTCTGATGCTCAAATAATACACCTCCGGACGAGCACCGCTGAATCCCACATCACCGAATCTGTACACGTGCAACCCTCAGGAGCAATTGTCACAACGTGTCCGTTCAGCTCCATAGATCCCGATCGGATCATCCAGTCGTCGACTTTCACTCGAGTGCTGCGCAATCCGAGGAGTAGAAGAATCGTAAACAATATCTTCAGTAAACACTATTCAGCGCCACAGTCGGAGAAAGAGAGACTAGGCTGGAAGAACGGCGACGGAGGCGTCTGGCTCGCTGGTGGTTGGTGTTGGGATGGCATGGTATTACTAGAAGGATGCGTCGTCTCTGCGATGAGGGTAGCAGACGACTTTGGAGTTCCGATTCCCTGGCGATGCGGTGCTCTTTAAATTCAAGTTCAAATGACTCAAAGGAAGGAGTGCAAGCATGTACATCCATTACATAGTATATACCATCGGGCATCCCTTGCTTGAATTCGCGGAGTAGCGTCGAGGAATGGACCATACAAATCGAGTTCTCGACGGTGAAACTATCCCTAAAGCGGCTACATTCCCTAAGTGCATTGAGAGCTGAAGGGCCCACCGATGGATGCGCTATCGGTTGCGCGGGACGGCTCTGATAGGCGAGGCGACGAAGTAGACCAGATAGAACGAGGGAAAAGTCGCGAATGGTAGCTTTGAAAACGATCTTGCGATTGCAAGCCATGTCGCCTCCTGAATGTAATATCTGCTCCCGTGCGAAAACAATCCTCCAAATTCGGTGAGTAGTCCTACAAGGGTACGGTTCACGCTCGTACTAGCCTCAGAATAGGCTAGTCTAATTCCTTGCCTACTTTATCAACCTCCAACGACTCGCATCCTTGACTCCCACTTTTAAACTCGCAATTGTCTATCAAAAAGAGCTTCATGCGAAAACTCTCGTGGTATGATCGTACCAAGAACTCACCATTCATATCTTCTCAAGGTGCGTGGGCCCGGCCTGGGAGCTGGCGCTACATGGGCTATAGGGTGGTTGTGTTTCGGGGAGTTAGTTATTGAGCGGGACCCTGAAGCGGTTCGCCGATTTGGTATTTGAGGCGGCGGCGGGGATAAGGGGCAAGAAGATTAGTGGGAAGCTGAGGGGCGATATATATGAGAGGTCGACGAATTGATTGGGTCAGCATATGATGGAGCGTTTGGGGCGGTGGAGTATGGGGATAGTAGCGGGACGGCTGCGGGGTGGAATGGGTGTTGTCAAGGCGTATGCTAGGCGGGTATGAGAGATGTGAGATACCCGATCTTACATCTTGAGATGGCGTTAGAAATATGCTTCAGAAGAATGTCGGAAGCCAGAGACGCTAAATCAGCTTGCTAGTTAGAGTTAGTTGACGTAAGGTCTAAAAAGCGGACTGACTCCCGTTCATACTTTTTGAAGTCGTGTGATCCACCCTTTTGGTATGGCCTAATGTAGGGTGTCCGGCAATAATATGCCAAAAACGAGTCCAAATTGCACGGGCTGGCTCCCATTTATACATCTCATGACTCTGTAATTTGACCTTTTCCTATTGCATGATCTAGTGGGTCGTGGAAATTACATGTGAAAAGTTGGTGCAAATGGAGCTTCGGACCTTGGGACGTGGTAATTTGATGGCTTTCACGGTGGCGGAGGCACTTCGAGGGGTTTTCGGACTTGGAATTTCCGAAGTTAATTAGCTATGAAATCAAGCTACTTGTTTAAAGTTGATCGATAACAAACGAGATTTCATATGTAGGAAGAGATGCACTTGAGCAGATGCTACTGAAATTTGACAAAGTAAAAGGCTTCAGCTTAGTACAAGCTTCGAACGGCAAAGGCGAAATACATAAATACAAATACTCAAGAAGTAGAGTCTTCATATCGCGTCCTAGACTATTCAATCAAGCCTCTCAGATCTTTGAGCTTAGTTTGCTTGAAGCTCCACGGCTGTCACCGTAGGTTGAGCGGCAAGCTTCTCGTTCTGTGAAGCCGGAAGCTCGGCAGGCGCGACAGTGACGATAGTGCTAATCTTGTCCGGGTCAAAGCTCGGCAGCTCAGCTGGAGTCACCGGAGAGACTGGGCTGAAGGCAGGCGTTGGCATCTCCACTGGGGACGTTGGAGAGAGCGCATTCGAGGACTGTGCCATGACCTGTTCGACAAATGCCTGCTGGGCCTTTTCGTGATAGGCCGCTCCTGTCTGAGTCGAAGGTGGCACTTCATGACGCCGAATCTCGTCTTCATCCCCATCTTCATCCTCGTCTTCATCCTCGGGGTTGAGATGCTCAGCAATGACGTTCCTGCTGTGTGCCTCATCTGCAACTATCTTGTTATGCCGTCCAGCATGCTTCTGTCGATGCGTCAATAAATCGTTCCTCGACCAGCCCTGAGAGATAGTGTAGTTCGTTGCCGTGCCCTCTGTCAAGTCATCCGGTACCGCACCAGTCGTATTGGTGAAGGCGTCAAACTTCGAGCGCAAGACTAGGCTGAGGTTGTTGTCTGGTTGCTTGGACTTCTTGATGGCTTGCTTCGTGTCTTTGGCTGCTGTCTGGATCGACTTCTGCACAGTCGAGAGGGCATCTGGGGCGAATATGCGGCTGAGCGCGAGATTCATGGATTGCGTGGTTTGAGACCGGACCTGACTTTTGCGAATCTTGATGCCGAAGATGTTATTCCAGCCTTGACTAAAGCCGATGGGCCGGAGGGCTCCGGCGATTGTGCCTAGGGTGCTGACGAGGAATTCGGAGCGCTCGGTCGAGGATAAAAGGGTAGATGGAGGTGTTACTGTGAAGAGCTGAGATAGGAGTGGGAGATGGGCCATTATGTCCGCGGCAGATATTGGAGAAGGCCACGACGGCTTGTCACAGTATCTGGTGATTTCCGTGCCAATCTTGAATTCGATCGACATGCAAATCGCGGTGAAGACCTATGATAGAGGCATTAGCTGTTGCGTTTCGAGAGAGCAACTCGAGGCATTAGTGTTTTCAAACCTTTTCGTTGATGGCATACACCGGGAGGTCGATAGGCTTGGACTCTAGAAGATGGGGAAGTCCATTGTAGACTGTTGTCGATGGGAGCCCTTGCTTGTCCCACTGGCCTACAAGATTCCAGAAAATGCGCGCTTGATCGCTGAACGGTAAACATGAGACAATCGTGTACATGTGATACTCTGTAATCCACTCGAGCTCAGGATGTGGGAGTTTTGATGCCAGGATGTTCGCGGATTTCGATAATCCTTCAGAGACGATGACAGACCCGGAAGACTTTTTGGCATCCGTAACAAGATCCGGCCTGGCTATATATCGACGAAGGGGATAAGCTTTGTTAAGTTTCTTGGCCGCAGCGTGCGAGTTCTTCAGCAGAGTGCTCTCTAGATTGCTGAAACATCCAAAGGCCGGATTCATTTTCGCCGTAAATTTGTGGTATGTATGCGTATTGTCCGGAGCCGATTTGCCAGGCTTCAGATTTTCAAGCAAGCTCGCAAGGTTTTCAGCATTGATGCTTGATGGAGTAGCAGTGCTTGGAGTAGGGAAAGCTAATACCGAGCCCCACTGGTGAAGGCTGTTGGGGTCTGTAGCACTCGCAAACAGGAAATTCGTTCCAGCCTTAGCAAGTCGGCACACTTCCCAAGCATCCATAAGATCCCATGGGTTCCTATTGCCCGCGCGGAAATATGGAAGAGAATTCCCGTAGATGATAATGCTCTTGCCTTCGTATCGGCTGAGTACATTAGTATTGGTCTCCGGATCGATGAAAGACCCAGTCAAACTGATGTTGTATATATCCACATCGAGCTGAAGCCCAGTCCGAATGAACTTGATGATCTGGTGGATGGCCTTATTGGGCGTTCCGGAATTGACCACCAGCAAGTATCTTGATCTGGGATTGTACTGGTATATGCCGGAGATTTGCATTTTGATCAAGTGTGTCATTACCGATCGGGCTGAAAGGACCGATGGCGTGCCTTTCTGAACCTTAGAGGGGTCAGAGAGCATTAGGTCGAGCGTAAGGACACTGTCGCTGTACTCCATAGCCGAACTGGAAACCATCAAGTCCTGGTCAATGGGAACCTCAGCACCTGGAAGAAGCTCATCGATCACGTCATCTGCAGAACTCTCTCCACTAGCATATTTCAGGTTGAAGACGCTATCAGGATCAGTCAGCCGGGTAGCTGCGTAGCGTCCATGTTGCGTTTGGACTCCATAGGGCTTTGTGGAGATGTTTTTCAGCTAGGTCGCCTGTCAGCACAGGCATGATTGAACATGTAGGCTAACTCACTGTCCACGAGAACCTGACGTTATCGCCCTTCGCCACACAGTCAAGATGTCTTGGAGGTGACAGTTGAAGCGGGTACTGGATTTGAATGGGAGCTCCGCCTCCTACATGGAACTCGGGTAGAGCCCTCTCCAATCGCTCAAATGACGCAATTAGAGAAACCTCGTGATGTATGAAAAGACTGGAGCTGGGTGCTCTATTGGCCGTTTCGTTCTTGATCAGAGCCTTGATTTCACCCGGAACCTTCACGCGTGCTCCCACCTGAATCTCCTCCGGTAAAAACGTAGCTGTTACGGGCTCAAGCCATTCCGAACCATGAACAGCAATCTTGATGGGGTTATATTTCGGCGAAGGCATTCCACCTGGAAGGCTGTAAGCGCTTGGAACCCTTGAGGGTGTACCGCGTAAACTATACCAAAGTTCTCGACGATGAGATTTCTAATATAGATGTGCTCTCCAGGCTCGTTTATGGCGTCTTCGTTCTCGTCCACTACATCGAAGCTCACTACCTTCAACATGTATCGCTTGGGATATGTCGCCTCGGTAAGGTCTCGCTTGATCACTCTGACTTGGGAAGACCCTGTCCTTCCACTTTGTCCGCCTGAGAGGTAGGTAGCAGGAGGCATCCCAGGTGGGCCCTGAGGGCCAGAAGCAGCATTTCCTCGTGTTATAGTTCTAGTGTGGTCGCCCACTCGATCGTCCCTGTATGTATTGTTAGCGTCGAGAAGTGTAAGATGCGCAGTAGCTTACCATCTGCCTCCACGGCCTCCTTGACCGCCAACGCCACCCTCTCCGGGCTGCCCATGGGTACCACTGAAGCCGCCCTTGCCACCGTTCAGTTCCCAGAATACTGAAGACAAGGTGTCAAGGTCATCTTCTGCCACTGTTATAAAGATGTTTCCAGCGTCCGCGCCATTGGCCCCGTCAGTCCCGTAGCCGCCACTGCAAAATTATTAGACTCCACAGCGTCATGGAAAGAGGTGGTGTGTTTGTACTTTCCACCAGGCGCACCTGGTCCTCCGGGCTACGAATCACGCATTAGCTTACGTAGATTCAATAAATCGAAAGTACTAACCGTCGCATCCGAGTGTTTGGTGGCATCAAGTCCTCTTGAACCTTGGCCGCCTTGCTGCCCATTCTCTCCTCGACCCCCATTGCCGCCATCACCGCCCTTAACATTTAGGAAGAGGTTTTGATCCCGTCTTACTTCCCATCTGGTACCATTGAGGGTCCCTTCCCCCCCAACTTGGACGCTGTTCTGCTTTTCCGGAGCATAGCTAAGTCGCACTCGTATATCCCCGCCGGGCATCCCACTCGACGGTACGCTTGCGGATCGTCCATCAGCTCCTCGGCGCCCATATTCGGCTGCACACACAATCAGCTTCCTCGGTCTTGTGATTGAACTCTTAAAATAGGCACAGAATTTCAGGGCGACGTGTAGGAGTTTGCGTGCAGATTGAGAGAGCTTAATGATAGCGCCAGTGGTCCTAGGAAATATACTGACCAGTAGCGGCGCGAAGAGGGTAATCTACATTGGCATGGTAGCCATCTAGTCCAGCGGCACTAATAGAAATCTCCTCCCTTGCCTGCATCACTGTTGTATGAATATGAAAGGAAAGTGAGACATGGAAGGGTAAGGCTGGACCTGCCGGGCGCGCGACATAGGAAACATTATGATATAGGTAGATGCGAACCGGTCAGGCTGCGCACGAGGTTCGGCCCTGAGCTTCGGGGCTGTCTCGTGAATGGGCGAGAACAGCGTTCAATACGCCTCGGAGCGCCTGGATTGAATCTATGGCGTCGTTTCGAGTCCTCTGGCGGCCGTGAGTGGTCGTACATACGAGGCAGACTTTTGCCAGCATCTCTCGACATCCTGGACACGCGAGCGTGTCGGGAATGGGCGTTCGAGACCAATAAGACGACCTGGTTTCGCAAGCCTCTTTCCCAGCCTTGCGTGGGGTCTCTCCGGATTCCAAAGTTGGCTTCTCCGGCCTTTTTGCATGAGTCGCGACTGAAGTTGTTCCGAATTCTATGAAGATGTCTTCCTCTGTACTGGCCCCTCACTTAACATTAGCGCTTCTCGATCCTGGGAATTAGACCTCTCGACAATGTTCGTGGGAGGCCAGAGTTCCCTAATAAACGTGGAGAAGAGGCTTGCATGGAGTTGGCCCTCCACATGACGCTATTCCCAGACACTCTTAGCGCCAATGGTCAACCCTGAATTTCTCGTTTCCGGTTCCCCTTTCAAGATTCAACACCAAAGCCACAATACGGAATGGGCTGCAGCTGAGAAGTTCTCGGGACGCACTTCAGCTCCTGCGCCATCAGGCTTTGGAGGCACCTTCGGGCATTTGTTCTCCGGTAGCAACCAACCAATGGGAACATATCGATAGAGCCATGTGTTATGCACTCATCCCCATCCTGGCTGGCCGTCATTGGTGAGGGTGTGTTCTCACCCCTCAGTTCTCATTCGTCTGTTCTGTTCAACTTTTCTTCATTCTCTTATCCTTACTCACAGTTCGAGACAACACGCTTCATAGACCTACACTCTCTTCTCTATCACGTTATTGTCAATCAGCCTTTATCTAGGAATAATACAGGCGCCCAAGGGGCTTCCAACTTCCGAGATGCCCGTCCGTAAATCAAAAACAATAATTACGCTCACAAGCACCGCGCCTCAACGTACAGGCGCGTTCGCTGCTAACTTCGTTCCGCCTCCTTACATCCCCAACTCTAGCCTACCAACCCCTCGCGCACCGGTCACCCGCGACACCTATGCCAGTCCTTCTCTGAATTGCGACCTTGAATACTTCCATGCCATCGCGGCGGGGGAGTATGCCGGACCTATACCAGTAGAGGATCCTATGCTAGTACTGAACCTCTTCCGCGCAACCCTCACGCACATCCAGCCTATCGCCGAACGCCTAACCCTAGGACCGGCGCAAGGTGCACCGTACTACGCTCTCAACACCAACCCCAGCACGACCTCGACCGACGAGTTCAATACACTAGTCGTAACACGCCGGCATCCCGTGACAGCTGTCTACAGCCCGGCCTGCACCGCAGACATCCAGCCAAAGTTGGACCTCGACGTGCCCGGTGTGCGCTGCGTCGCAATTCTTCATAGTAAGGGTGAGCAATACTCGCTTAGCTACGGTGATCGAAGCTCGATTGGCGATATTGGAGACTGCTACGGCCTCTACTACCGCCGCCCAAACATTAGCGACGGCTCTACGACCGAGATACCCCTCGCCTTTCTATACACGGCCGAGTCGTGGCGCACGCTCGAGGAGCTCGCGGATCAGCGTGGCATCATCTACGCCAAACGGCCAGCGTGGGGCCTCGACCCTAGCGGACGTCCAACGGGCGAACAGGCGGATCCGCGGACGGTGGAGGCGAAGCTCGCGTACCTAGACTTCCAGCAGGTGGTTCCACAATTTGTGAGCGTTGATCGCGACGCTCATGCCTTCATGGACGCATTAGCGGCTAGTTTCTTCGTGGTGCTTACGGTGGAGACGAGGAGGGAGCGGTGGAGGCAGGAGATGGGGAGTCTGCCGGCGTATGAGCCGAGACGGGATGCCGTGGGCAAGTAGATAGACTGAGGTCATGGGGACGAGAATTATCACTACCGGCGCTTGAGTCTGTACATCCTCATTTACTACAGCCGCTACGGACTCTTGCAAAAATCTGGACCGGATGTGAAGCTTGATATTGAGGGATCTGAGCTAGTAAAAAGAAGCTAGAAAAGGATCTTCATCGCCTAGCTATTGGAGGTGCTCCTAACAACAGCAACAATCTGCCAAGCATGGTACGATAAATCGTATGCCCAGATCTAGACTAACGAGTAGTGCTGCGCTAGCGCTAGACATGCGACTTCTGCTCGGAAAGATGCCTGAATGGACGTTAGGCACCTATTGGGTTTTGGCATCTATTGAGTGTCTGTCTCTATTGATTTGCCGGATAGTTGGGTACAAGCTAACGTCTGGGCACTTTCGGACGTCATATTTTCATCGGTAGTTGTCTAGCTTCGGATGGTCGGGAGGCAGAGTTTCATCACGTGACGTAGTCGCATGAGTCGCTCAAGCTTTTTACTGATGATAACTAGCGGCCTTAGTCAAACGCTGGATAGTCAGTAAGGCCTCTGCTTGCGGACATTATAGGCTTGCGGATACAGCACGCGAGTGCCCTGCATATTCGAGTTTGCTGAATGTTTCAGTGAACGGGATTTGCCACTTTAGGGCCGCTGAAAAAGACTGCTCGACGATGATCTGCGGCTCTGAGCGATTATCAAGATATCACCCCATATTTCGAGGTGCAACACCAGGAAGATCAGGCCTCGTCGGGATTCTCGCTGCGACTGCGTGCCCAGTTTGATGTCGTCGCCAAGAGCTATAATAGACTCGGCGAGAGGATGGAACTTGGCGGCGAAGTCTATGCAGCAGCCCAGTTGGGTGCGCTGCCCAAACAAAG
The DNA here is from genome assembly GCF_010093595.1 of Mytilinidion resinicola. NCBI lineage: Eukaryota > Fungi > Ascomycota > Dothideomycetes > Mytilinidiales > Mytilinidiaceae > Mytilinidion > Mytilinidion resinicola. The sequence continues at coordinate 1,642,369 of NW_022985442.1, forward strand.
AAACATTACTGCCACCGCCCGTCGAGGATGCAGAACATGGCGACGAGGGCGCTCGGCGGCGGAGTCGCTGAAGCCGTGAGCGCGGTCCATGGTTCGACGCGTTCCGTCGGCCGTGGCCCGCAGGCTCGACCGTTGGCTGCACAGTCGTGCTAGGCGTGTGCTGGGGACCCTGACACCGGGCCTTTGACCTTCACGTTGTTTTTGTGGGGACCGCGAGCCGCCAACGCTTCGTGCTGCCCGTGGAGCCTCGACAGCGCGGGCACCTGACGTTATCACGCGGCGGGAGGCTCGCTTTGCGGCCGCAGGAAATCACACTGGCGGCTGCATCCCGAGCAGCGACATCGCCCATCACCGCATCGCGCACTGCAGGGTGGTGGCAGGATTGTCTTGGGGGCCACGCCGACACTAGCGCGCGAGCGAGGATTTGAAACGTCCCCCTAATCGCCGACAACGTCCACTACCACCTCTATCCCCACCACTGCTCCTCTCGCCGCCTCTTCACGCCCTGAAAGACTCCCGCCGCTGCTGCCCACCGCATCCCATCGCGTTGTGACGCCCCATCACGCTCCTGCGCCGCCCCGCAAGTGCCAGCGCCGGACCCGATCCCGACCACCCTCGAAGCGCTTCCCAGACCCCAGGACCCCAGGGCGCCACCACGTCCCCAGCTCTGTCGTGAACAGCGACGGAGAATGAACTGCTAGGATGGAGGTCGCCCTGCATTCTGGACTTGCGCGCGCTCATACCTCTCACGCGGCGCCCACGACGCACTCTCGCTTGAACTCGGCCAGCGGCCCGTCACCCCTCATGCATACCCAAAGCCACCAGAGCTACGCCAGCCAGTACTCCAACTGGTCCCACAGCACCGCCCGGGACACTCAGTCCAGCGCTGCCACCTCGACCTCGACCCTCTTCAATCCCCCCTTCCCGACCGCGACGCCCGTCAACAATGGCGGCCCAATCGAGGCCTCCGACAGTGTCCTCAACAGGCGGGCCGACAAGGATACCTCGCTTTTCCAGATCTGCCTCAACTTGCAGACACGTCTGAGGAAGGTTCCTGGCTTCGGCCACTGGCTGGTGGACGAGACTGCAGATGCCGACGACGACACAGATCCCGTTACTATCCTCTGGCGGACGTTCAGACGGGGTTATCCTTTGATGGACATCTACAATGCCCTTAACCCGGGAAGCCCTCTGGTGGTGGACGAAGGCAGGATTCCGGAAAAGAAACGACCACAAGCTGCCACTTTCAAGTTCATTCAAGCTTGCATGAATGAGTTCAAGTTCCCGGCAGCTGAGTGCTTCATCATTACCGACCTATACGGTGACGACACGACTGGATTTGTAAAGGTAAGATGAGATTTTCTTTGGCGTATTTTTTCTTCGAAGGTGTTCCCTATATACACCCAAAGCCACTCAACTTGCTTCAACTGACACTCTACTAGGTCGCCAAAGTTGTCAACCGCGTTCTCGACATCCTAGTCCAGTGCAATGTGATAAGCGAGGAGGAGGAACGCTTTGATGAATCAAACGCACCGGGCGTGAAGCGCACCCAGCGGCAACATATTGTGGATGAAATGGTCAAGACCGAGCGAACATACGTGCAGCATCTTGAGCTGCTGCAGGCTTTCAAGACGGAGGTTGAGAGGCGAGGAATCGTCACTGGTGACTGCATTCACGACATCTTCCTGAATCTAAACGCCCTGCTGGACTTCCAACGACGGTTCCTCATCCGCGTGGAACAGACGAACGCACAGCCCGAGGAAGAACAGAACTGGGGAAAGCTTTTTGTCCTGTACAAAGACGCTTTCAAGGTGTATGAGCCTTATATCGCAAATCAGAAGAAATGCGAGGATACGGCCACTCGGGAGTTCGTCAAACTAAAAGACACCGGTGGTTCGGATGAACTGCGTCAGATGGTCGAGTCGAGCACTGTTCTAACATCTTTCCTTTTGAAGCCTTTCCAGCGACTAGCCAAATATCCTCTACTGCTCAAGGTACGTGGCTTCCCAATCACATTCAGCGTGCACTTGCTCACGTAAACAGGAATTGCGCGACAAAGGCGATCTCGATGATTCTCGGAAACAGGATATCTCAAATGGAATCGAAGCAGCATCATCAGTGCTCCAGCGGACGAATGCAGCTATTGATCGTGAAGAGCGGCTTGAGGCGGTTGAAGAGCTCAGAACCCTTGTCGAGGACTGGAAAGGCCATCGTATTGAAGGCTTCGGAGAACTATTGCTTTACGGTACCTTCACCGTGCTAAAAGGCGAGAGTATAAGCACGAAGAATGAGGAACGAGAGGTACTGCCATACGAACTCCAATGCCAAAGCTCCCGCTGACTTGGTGCTTATAGTATAAGATTTATCTTTTCGAGATGATCCTTCTTTGTTGCAAGGAACAAAATCCTAACAAACAGAAGAATCGCATCACGAACAAGTCTCTAACAAATAGCAAAGGCAAAGCTAAATTGCAATTGAAAGGTCGGATTTTTATGCAAAACGTCACAGAAACTATCTCGATATCAAAACCAGGTACGCACAAACCCCTCCTCCTTCAAGTGATCAGCACACTAACGGCTCGTCCTAGGCTCATACACCTGCCAGATATTCTGGAAGGGAGATCCTGGAATCGAGAATTTCGTCATCAGGTTTCAATCCGAAGAGACCATGAAGAAGTGGGCCGCTCAAGTCGACGGACAACGGCGAGTGTGGAGAGACCACGCCAGGAGCAGCAGTAGAACGAACACAAGCGCCTCTGCGACTGAGTTCACGTTCATGCAGAATCAGCCGAACCTCGTAAATCCTTACGCGGAAGAGGAAGAGGATGACGAAGAGGAGCCCGAGGACCATGGTGCCGCTACTCCAGCCACTCAAGAAGGCTATGCCATCAGGTCCAATGGTTCCAGTGTCAGCCTGCGATCCAGGTCAACAACTGGTGATAGCGGTCCTCCAATGGCGGAGGCAGATCCGAGGGTACCTCCACCTAGGTTCCCAATGGGTTATGAGTCCCAACCTGCGCTAACCCTTCGAACTCAGCAGCTCGCTGGTGCTACTACACCTGGAACGCATCCAGAATCGTTCTTCTCGCCCACTGTTGATTCGCCAATATCATCCCGAACAAGCTCATCCTCGGCCGGCATGTTCCCGTTCCCTCGCCAACAAGCGCCTCCCAATGCCTGGCACGGGGAAGATAGCAACCGCTTCACTGCACCAGCAATGGCACGACAAATGTCTCGAGAGGGATCCATGGGTCCCGGTGCCTACCCAGGAGGTCGTAACAATGCTATGCAGAGACCCTCTTTACCTCCCAATGCAGGCTCACAGCACAGCGCGGTTATAGCGCAGAACAGAATGAGGTCGGCGAGCAGTCCTGATATCCATAATCCTCTCAGACAAGGTCAACGCCAAAATGGGCAACAGCCTCCTGTTCCAGAACTTCCACCGTTCCCAACCCACTACGCATATGCACCTGGAATCGTCAACCGAAGTCAGAACAACTCTCCAAATAGTATGCCGCAACCGCAACGAGCTGCCACACAGTCGCCGAACATCGCACGAGAACGCTTCCCACAGCAGCCACGTTCCCAAACAGAGATGGAGCCTTCTAATGGTTCCAATCGGTATGATCCGAGGCACGTTCCAATGCCCCGGACCATGACCCCCGCGTCTTCGTTTGACCGGACCATGACACCAGCCTCTGTGGATTCGCGAACGATGTCCCCCCCTCTGCCTCAATCACAAGATGTCCAAATTCCATCGCAACTGAAAGTCAAGGTGCATTGCCCGTCAGCGGGAAGCACTATGACTCTAGTCGTGAGCACAAATATTAGTTTCCAGTCGCTGAAGGACCGAATCGATGCGAAGCTTCAGCGGTCCACCAACGTGTCACTCAGTGCAGGCCAAGTCAAGCTGAAGTACCTCGATGAGGACGACTATGTCAGCATACAATCCGACGAGGACGTCCAGACGGCGTTTGAGACATGGAAAGAGCAGCAGCGGGATCAGATCATGGCGGGACAATTAGGAGAGATCGAGCTCTTCTGTCAACGTTGAGACGATTGTGACAACAAAAATTTGGCTTCCGGCATGGCCCGCTAGCTGGCGGCGTGGGCATTTTCCTCGGCGTTGGATCGGACCGGGATCCTATCTGCGATTACCTACTTACCTCTACTTATTCGAGGTTTTCCGGGGAGTCTTCATCATCTACCATTACACGGCGCATGGATGGTGTTTTTATTTCAAAGGCCAGGGGTTTTCTTCCGTTTACAGGATTATTTGACACGGGTGTTGTTCACTTCTTCATGTGGGTGGAACCCAACCGGCGCATTTGGGAAATTATACACCTGAATATCGCTGGATCACGATTCCATCAGTCCGGGACAAGATGTTCTCGGCGAGAACAGAATCCAAAAGGCATTGCGGCCGAGCGAAGGCCTTTTTCCCCTTCGTTTCGGGTTCGGGCGACGAGGGATGTTTTTTGACTGTTAGCTTTTCTCTTATATGATTGAGGGATGTAGCAGTTTTTGGTTGTGGGAGCGAGCGAAGCAGAGAGTCGTTGGTTGGGAGTAGTGGAGAGGAGACCATGACTGACGAACTGCGATGAATGGAAAGCAAGGTACTGCCAATATTCCAAGAGGATGGTATATCTTGCGTGAAGAGCTACCCTATCTAGAAGGTTTTTGAATACCAAGACTATACGCAAGCTCTCTTACCTCGAGACTGATCTAATTAGACTGGCCCTGCATCATTCAACTAGAGATGTGCACACCGCTTTTTCATTGGTAGATGTGAGGTGTTTTCGTCAACAACATTTGTCGTGGTGCAAAATATTGGCTTGGTCAGCACAAACCCGTATGTCTATCCTTTCGTTATAGCTAGCTTCCTCCCTCGCTCATCAACTAATGCAATACATACTCCACTGAGCCGCTGCTGAACCACTCTCCTACACCGCCCACCTAACCTCACTCTTGCCTAGACTTTCTCGTCTCTGCTCTGCATATTTCTCGATCTCAAGCATGGTCGCGCAATCCTCTTTTGCCGCCATCCCATACCCTTCCAACGACTAATTAGTACACAAGCAATGCAGCCAACTCCCGTGAACAAGGAAAAGATTGTAAAAAACCACCCTCGTCCCACCGCATGCACCAAAGGTTCAATAACCGCCGCCGAAGCCGCACTCAGCCCGCATCTCATGATCTGGCCCGCGGCATACGCAGTGCTCGGCGCGTCTGGAAACACATCAACGAGCAGAGCACTAGCTGTATGGCTCAAAAGAGTAGAACATGCGCAGATGAAAAACTGCAGGATGGTTGGAACCGAAGGATGAGCGCGTCTTTGAACTGCCCATCCATACCCTACTACTAGCACGATTTCGAGCATTACGAAAGGGATAATTTTTTCGATATCTGGCTCGCTCTATCGGGAAATTGCCCAAGTTTGCCCTTCCTTTATCGCTGATATCGATATTGTGTTTGCGTGCTGCTTTGGCGTAGTTCTTGTCGATGCGCTTGCTAGCGATGATGCCTCCAACGGTCATACCGGCTAGGGCTGATAGGAAAACGAGACCAATCTTCAATTCGTTATGCCCATATGTTTCTTCGAATATTACTGGGATAGCAACCTGGAACATGCAATAGATGGAGTATGATGAGGCTACCATCCAAAAGTATTATGGCGGCATCTGGGTATAGGATAATTTCGAAGAGAGCCGAAGACACTTAACAGGTCCCGGGTTGATTTTCTCAAATGATGCCCCGATTGTAGTCGCGGTTTGCTGTGGAGCTTCGTCGTTTCTCGCGCCATGTAAATTGGACGCCCAAGTTCGCCATAACTATTCCATGAACTGGCTTTGGTCCGTTGCCGACGACGCTGCGAGCCGTCTCCGGGAGTGTCCAACCCCAACCAGGAAGAGGCAAATCAGGGCCACCACCGGCAATGACAAGAGGGCCCAAGTATACCCGTTGGTGCTCAAAGCAATCGCTCCCGCAGTGACTGGTCCCACAGCCGATATGGCGTTGCACGTTGACAGCATAGGACCCAGCATCTTTCCGCGAGCAGATACAATGGCGACATCAGCAACGATGCCGTACGCAATTGGCGGAGTGGCAGGGCCGCTGATACTCTGCAGTGCGCGGAGAGACATCAACGCGGCGTGGCTACTGCGGTTCAAGGCGAGGCCCAAACTCGCGCACGCATACATGGTAATCAAAGCTAGGAGAACAGGACGACGGCCGTACATATCCGCTAAAACCGCAAAGATCCCAGGAGATATTGCCTGGTAGACGGCGTATACGGTTACTGTCAAATTGATAGCTTGAACAGAGACGGAAAAGTGTTTGCTAAGCATTGGTATCAGCCGGAAGTAGATCGTGGCTGTGAGGGTTGAGATGGTCATGATGTAGCCGAGGAGGTAGGCTAAGTAGGTGCGTATGCCGTCTGAGAATACGGAGTACTGCTCTTCTCCTGGAGAGGACGTTTCGCTAGATTGTGAGCTTTCAATCTTGTCTGTTGGTGCAGCCTTTGTACCGGTATCTTGCGTCGGCGATATTTCCTGGTGGTCAGTCATAGTTGTAGAGAAGGGGAATGATGTTCATCCCTTCAAATATTCAAGAGGTAGGAGAGAGGTGGAGGGTATGAAACAAGGTCCTCGTGCCCGGTCCTCTTGCAGCTTTGAGTCATAACTCGTTGGACTGCACCATAGCGGGCCCATTCATGCAACGACATAGGTGGTGATTCCGATCAGTACAAGTAAGGAAATATTTGCGAAGCTTGACGGAGTGTTCCCCATGGACGAAGCCGTGATCGAAGGTAAACTTCATCCAAGGGTACATCACAACTGAAAGCTACTGACATTGTTCTCAGCCTTGCCCGAGGGACGAAAATTCCTCTCCGTAGAGGATTTCGGCACTAGCGCCTGGACTATCACTGGAAGAATCATGGCGTTGGAACCTGACGGCACTGAAAAGGCGTACTTCTTGAAAGTAAGTACCCCCAAGTCTATCGTGGAAGAGCCAGAGCTAATACGAAGGCTACAGGTAGCGTATAGCGAACACGGTCGAATCATGTTCAACGACGAGTGGGAATCTTCCAGGGAGATATACAAGCTCATGCCTGACTTCATTCCTGAGCCCTTCGGCTTTGGAAAGTACAAAGTCGAGAACCCTGCCACGTACTTCTACCTGTCCGAGTTTGTGGATATGGATGTAACGACGGCGCCGCCGCCCGACGAGTTCACTGCAAGGCTAGCAGCCATGCACAGAGACAGCCAGTCTCCCACTGGCAACTTTGGCTTCCAGGTTGCTACCTGCGATGGAAAGATGGCCCATACAGTAGATTGGCAGGAGAGCTGGGCAGATTCTCTACCGAAAGCTGTTCCTCGGCATGTGCAAGTTGAATCTAGAGACCAACGGGCCATGGCCTGAGCTGGAGCGTGCTACTGATCAAGTATGTACTTAACATCCTCGATTCAGCAGCCTTGCATATCACATCCTAGCTCTCATACTTATCATGGCTGGACGAAATACTCCATGCAAGATTGCGATGTTTAGTTCCGGAGACGTCAGCTGCATTGTCGTCCGCGAGGCTGCGCGGCTTCCCGACTTCCAAATAGTCGGTGCGCTCGTGTATCAGGAGAAGCAGGATGGCGTTGATATTGGCACGCTGGCCGGCATCGCGCCTCTCGGAGTGAAGTCCGCACTTACCATGACTTAACGGGAGTGGTCCGCATTGCTTGAGTTTAGGTTGTCAGCCATTGGAAGGGTATGGAATGGCGGCGGAAGAAGGATTGCTTGAAAATAAGAAAGACGGGCACGTGACTAGGCAATAATTGAAATGAGGTGGGCGGTGAAGGGACCGGGTGCCAAGCTTTGAATGCTATTATTCACTCGACAAATGCATGAATGCTGTACCCAACCGTGCCAACCTGATCCAAATCTTCATGTGCCAAGTCATTGAGCGCAACTCTCGGTCTCTTGTCGCATGACAAAGGTTATGATTCTAATTCAGGCGCGGGCTCAAAGAACCTCGGAAGTCGAGATGCCGAACAAAGTGTCGTCAGTGCCCGCCCCATCATTGACGACTGCAATTGAGAACGCAGCACTCACACGGTAGCCCCGCCAGCGTTTTCCCCCGGCCAAGCTGTTCACCGACATGCGCCAAGCAGACACAGGATCATATCCCAGGTGGCGGCTGACGAGAGAGGAGAGGCGGCCAAGTTAAGCACAGAGCCGGTGGCATTACGAAACTTTGAGCGTGTCTAGATGCTCGGGAGAAACCGCGACCGCTATTTGTTCTACCAGGGTCCAAGACCTTACGACTCCTCCGGGACCACGCCTGCAAATCACCTTTAGCTTATATGTAAAGCTCCCTACCCCACCGATTCGAGTCCAATTTGACTTTCCTACTATACGTAGACCCTTCGCCCGAATTTAAATACGGATGGCCTAGTACCACGGTTCACCGCCGACGACCTCCCTATAAACGACCGATCCCGTACATACGACACCATGAATTGCCCTTCGCGCGTCAATCCAGCGCATATGGATGGCTGGAATCAGAATCCCGATTCCCTGAACGCTGATGCGACGACGAGGGCGGATTTGGGCGAAATGGCGAATGCGAGACTGAGGCGGGATAGTTCGGAGATGGGGGAGCTGCAGCAACTACAGATTGAGGAGGGGGGGAAGGATAATGATAATGAGGGGAACAATAATGGGAGCGAGGAGGGGAAGGGGGTGGGCGGGGCTGGGGTTACTGAGAACGGTACTCTGGCTGCTGCTGCAGAGGGTGGTGATGGAGGACGGAAAGATGGAGGTTTGGGGAAGAGACCAACACCGGCGATGGTGAGATTTGGGAAGAAGGCATGGCATATTGGCGCGAAGTATCTCAGTTTCATCGGCCCGGGGTTCATGGTTGCGGTGGCCTATATAGATCCTGGTGAGTGGCGGTGGGGGTTTTTTTTGCGGAGTCTGGGGTCCCGCGACACCTTTCTTTGGAGACTGCTTCACGACGAATGGTGCGAGTGGAAATCAAGCTCTTGCCACTCAGATCTTTTTCTGAAAGATTGGGTTCCTGTAATTGAAAGATCGAAGCTAACGATTCTCTAGGTAACTATGCTACGGACGTTGCTGCTGGAGCTTCCTATAGATTCAGGCTCCTCTTCATCATCCTCATGTCCAACATCTTCGCCATCTTCCTCCAGTCGCTATGCATCAAGCTGGGCTCGGTCACGGGGATGAATCTCGCTGAGAATTGTAGGGCTCATCTTCCGCCTTGGCTGAATTATGTGCTCTACGCTTTTGCGGAGTCGGCGATCATTGCTACTGATATGGCGGAGGTGTGTTCTCTCATTTATGCGCTTAGCATCCTACTAACCTCAGGTGCAGGTCATTGGCACTGCCATTGCTCTTAACGTCCTTCTGAAGATACCCCTGGTTGCTGGCTGTGCCATTTCCATCGTGGATGTACTCATAATCTTGTTCTTTTACCGACCCTCTGGCTCGATACGCGCTCTACGCGCCTTCGAATTTTTTGTAATGGCATTGGTGCTCGGAGTGGTAATATGCTTCTGTTTCCAACTCAGCTTGATCGAAAATACGTCTGTCGGTGAAGTCTTCCGTGGCTACCTGCCATCCTCAGCCATCGTAGAATCCCAAGGGTAAGAAAATCGCTCTTCATATCCATACAGTAGCTAAATCTCTATCAGCTTATTCCAGTCATGCGGAATCCTTGGTGCCACCGTCATGCCACATAGTCTCTATCTCGGATCTGGGATCGTCCAAGCCCGCCTGCGCGACTTCGACAAAAATGAAGGCAATCTTTCCGACCTAGGAACCACCGAATCTCACGACACCACTAGGGACGACCGCGATACCGAATTCGCTAAATACCGCCCCTCTCTTGCCGCAATTCGCTCCTGCATGACCTACAGCATCGTCGAGCTCGCCGTCTCACTGTTCACATTCGCCCTCTTCGTCAACAGCGCCATTCTCATCGTCGCCGGCGCTTCTCTATACAATGTCGATGGCTCAGACAACGCCGACCTCTTCACAATCCACGACCTGCTCTCCAAATCTCTCGCACCCGCCGCCGGCACCATCTTCGCCCTCGCATTGCTCCTCTCCGGCACCTCCGCCGGCATCGTCTGCACCATCGCCGGGCAAATGGTCTCAGAAGGCCAGCTCAACTGGACCGTCAAGCCCTGGGTGCGCCGCCTCATGACGCGCAGCATCAGCATCACGCCTAGCATCATCATTGCAGGCGCGGTGGGGCGGCATGGCTTGAGTCGGGCGCTGGAGGGCAGCCAGGTTGCGCTGAGTGTGATTCTGCCCTTCACTAGTGCGCCGCTCATTTGGTTCACGTGTCGCAGTCAGTATATGAAGGTTTCGGTGGGAGCGGGTGGGGTTGATGAGGGGAGTGGGGAGGATGCGGAGAGGGACAGTCCGCGGGATGTGCAGATGCGGAATCATTGGATTACGGCCAGTTTTGCGGTGGTGATTTGGGCGGTGATTGTGGTTATGAATATTGCGTTGCTTGTGCTTGTTGGTAAGGGGGTTGCGTAAAGCGGGTAGCATGGTTTGGAGTATTAGAGGGTCTGTTCATGGAGTTATTATGGGTCTGGAAAATGGGTGAAGGTCCTTCTTGCTGCAATAATCCCAGATCTTTCTGCCGAATACTGAAATATGCATGGCTGAGTACGGTAGCAAATAATACTCTTCGGTCTCCGAGTCTTCTAGTGCGACTATCTTCACGTTGCAATGTGCTACTTCAGGCACGCCGTAATAGGCCATTGCTCTCATTCGCTAAAAACCAGTCATGCACCAATTCGGAAGGTCAGTAACGGCTACCCACATGCTACCCGCAGTGTCCCAGTCTTGTCCGCAGTTCTCCCTTCTCCAATCCCTTCAAAGGCTGCTTATGAGAATGTTTCAAGGTGTAGTATCATGTTAAGTGACGGTGACTTGCTCTAAGCAGAAGGTGAAAATAGTGGAGTCCCCCTGCACGAGTGCAACGGGCGCTAATTCGACTCATGTTGGCTCATTCGCCAGTTTCGGGTGACACCAAGATGGATATATATTGAGGTACAAAGTGCCCGCGTGACGTTCGAGGTTGTTTGTTGTAGCCGCACTTGACTTGATTTTCTCGACATCAGGACCTAGAAGTTCCTTCCTTCCTATCAACACAGTCAGCTGACGACTACTTCCACTTCGCTTTCAAGCCGCTTCTGGCCGCTTGAGCTTCTAGTCTGCTTCTAATCTGCTTCTACAGATACGACTTCTTCCGACATCCCTGTGTCACTCTTCTGAACTTCTCACGACAAGAGCAACTCGACATGGCTGAATCTAACGAGAAACGCCCTCACTTCAAGCCTGGTGAGGTCATCATTTCGCCGGTAACTGAGGCGGATCTGATCTCCCTCGTAAGTCTTTCTCTACCGCTCATGTCTCATTTCAAGCCCTCTCGATCTCATAATCTCAAATTCTCGTCATTCATCAGTCTAATCATATCGTCTCAAATCTCACATGTTCAACTTCCATCTTCTAAACTCAACCTCACATAATCATTTCAACATGCCACCACTAACACCCCCCACAGTCCGAAGGCTACTACGCCTCCTTCGGGGACGCCTGGTTCGACAAGGTATCTCCACTCCTCCACCCCCCCCATCTCCTCCCCCATCCCCTCCCCTCCCCCACTAACCCCCCCACCAGATCGAACCCGTCTCCATCCGCCCCTCCCCCAGCACCCAAGCCTTCCGCTTCGCCGAGCGCATGAAGCCCTGGCTGCGCGAGCCGCACACCCGCTGGACCAAAGCGACGCTCGCCCCCACTGCCCCGGGCTACGACCCCGCCCACCCCGACCGCGTGATCGGGCACGCCGGCTGGCTGGGCCCCGCGCGCACGGCGATTGAGACGCTGAACTTCTGGCGCAAGGACGCCACCGACGTGCTGGGGTGGCGCGAGAAGATGGGGTGGACGAAAGAGTATGAGGAGGAGCTGTGGAGCGGGACGGATGTGGAGGTCTATACGGGGATTTTCCTGAAGTGGGATCCGGTGAGGGGCGCGAAGATGGAGGGGAAGGGGGGGTATTGGTGAGTGAGATTCGGTTGTGGGAGCTGCTTGATTGTTTTTTTTTTGGGGGGGGGGGATTAGAAGGGGGTTTTATAGGGAGGTGAGAGGAATGGCTGGCTGACGTTTGCGCGTAGGCATCTTGCGCCGCTCTGGGTTGTTCCCGAGTTCCAGGGCCGTGGGGTTGCGAGCTTGTTGATGAAGGATGTGACGGATATTGCGGATTCGCAGACGCCGTCGACGCCGATGTATTTGGAGGCGATGGAGGCGGCGATGCCGATTTATCGGCATTTTGGGTATGAGGATGTGGAGGGCGAGGGAGCGGGGTTTGTGATGATTCGGTATGGACCGCCGAAGGAGGAGGGCACGGGAGAGAAGGAGGGTGCAGAGGAGAAGGAGGCGGAATAGAGAAGAGTAAGGTGACTGTGGAGAGCGGGTAGTGGAGGTGGTGTGAGAATGATATGAATGCGAGCAGAAGTGAGATTGATTGAGAGATGGTTTGGTGGTATATCTTGATCTTTCGATGGCTGGGAAGGGGTTTACGACATAATAGCTGAGAGCTCGAGGATGGAGATCCCTGCTCAGGTGATAGTCACTGGACTTGACCTAAGGCTCTCTTCGGTACCTAGCTAGGAGTATAAAAGACTTGCTTCAAAACGAGCTACACTGGCGAGCATGAGCTGTCCATGGCTGTACCGGTCAAAACTGGCTGCTCGCCTGGTACGATGTGGAGCCGTTGAGTGCTGTCAAAAATCGTCACCAGCTCTACTCATGTCTTGGGAGATCTGGTGGTAGAAGTTGTGTCTGTAGAGGGGTGTTCAAGCCGGGTAGTAATGATGTGCAGCAATTCCGGAGTATCCTGGTGGCCGTTGCCTATCATTATTGAAGTCGGAGCGCAGTATACCCGTATGCTAGCGGTCACTTTTAACGAACCTTTCTAGTAGCGACAAGGAAAGAGTTCAGAGTGAAGCGGTTCGGTAGAAGTAGCTGCTGAAGGTCATCATGGCGGGACCCACGAGCACCTCCACTCATACTTCGGGCGGGATAGGTATGTTAATCCATCCCATTGCACCTAATGAAGCATTCCCTTTCAGAGCACACCACTTCTGCGCACACACCATATTGGTGTCGCTCGTGTACTGTGTGCACCACCCATCAGTCTCCTCCTCCGGTTATTTTCATCTGCCTCCGGGTTCCTCCTTCTCTAGTTCATTGGGAGTGGTACGAGTTGTTCTTTTATATTGGCGAAAGAATCGTTCTGCGCTAGGTGCACGTGGTGTACGTGGTGTGCACGTGTTCTAACAACTACAAAAGCACTTGCGGTTGAAAAGAGAAGATACATCGTCTCTTTACGTCCGGTGGTCTAGCGCTGAACTGAGTCGACCCTGGTATACCTCTTTTCTGGGCTAATACTTAACCGAGTTCAGGATTGATTGGCTAGAAGGTTGCTGGTTTCTCTTAAAGGCACCAGGAGTTGCTCAATGTCAGGATCCTCAATGGCGCGCGTTCGGAGTTTCACTTGTATTCACTACCGTGCTGTCGCTCTACACAACTTCGTCTGCCCTCTTCTTTGGATCCGTTTTCACCAGCGTTTTCTTCCAGACGGCTCTTGCATCAGACCCTCCGGACTCGACAACATATGATGGCGTGATATCCGCGGCAACAGGCCGCTTTCTTCCTGCTGCGTTTGTGGCGCTTTTCATCTATCAGTACTTCGTCCGATACACCTTGCGGAAGCTGAAAGCACCGTTCGAAAGGACTTTCTTGTGGCTAGGTGCCTGCTGGATCGGCGCCATCGGCAACCATGCTTTTGAAAAGATACCCATTTCACGTCTCACGCCTCACGATTTACAGCAGCAACCGGGCGCAATCACAGCGCTGATTTTGATAATACTCTTAATAGTTGGAATAGCAGTCTTTCAGACATGGGCATTCAGAATCGAAGGCAGGCTCGCCCGCTACCTCGCTATATATGCCATTCTTCTAGCGTCAATCCTCCTACTCCTCGCAATTCCGCGTCTGAATCTTCGTATTCATCACTACATTCTAGCTTTGCTTCTGCTGCCTGGAACGACACTGCAGACCCGCCCGAGCCTCCTCTACCAAGGCTTCTTAGTTGGCCTCTTCATTAATGGAATCGGTCGCTGGGGCTTCGACAGCATCCTTCAGACCGCTACGGCCCTACGGTCAGACGCGAAACTCGGCAGTTTCCTACCATCGATCCCAATCCCACTTATAACTAGGGATAACATAACCTTCTCCCTCGATTTAGCAAATGGATACGACGGTATCAGCGCGCTAGTCAATGACGTAGAACGGTTTCGTAGATTTGATGAGCGGAGCACGACATTCACATGGAGTAGAACGGAGGGGGTCGACGTGGAGTATTTTCGGTTCGGCTTCGTTAAGTATGCAAGACTAGGAGGTGTTCTCGTGCAGGACTGCACTAAGGCTGGTGTCTGGAAAGATACTGGATGGATTCAGATGCAGCCCGGGCCGAGTAAATAGTCTTGAACGCAAATCTGATCCTCTTATAGATCTAATACATACAGAAACAAACACACGCAGAAAAGACTTTTCGTTAGACCCCTAAATATAAGCAGACAAGTGCATGCATTTTACACCTAACTGTTAAAGTAGGTATCAACGTTATACAGCCTCCAGGGCATGGTATACTGGGAAATGGAACACTCGAAATCTGGTGCCGGCGTACCACTTTTGATATCTTTACACACCACAACGTAGGATGTACGAGCTGAAAAGTTTACAAGGAGTAAAGTCAGCTCTTTTATACATGCCTTCCAGTTTATAGAATAATTGAATAAGGTTGTGGAGCAGGAAAATTCAAGTTGTAGTCGGGAAGTTTAGTAAGCGAGTGTCCCATTTCCCAGTATACCATGCCTGCCTCTTCCTGCGTCCGGTGACCTAGCGCGGAAACTGAGTCAACCCCTGTAAACCTCCTTTTCTGGGCTAATATCTGACCGGCTTGAAGATTCATTGACTGGAGGGCTGTTATCACCCCTAAAAGCGTCGGAAATGGCTACCTCATACGGTAATTTTGTGGCTTGGTTTTAGCGCTTGGTTACCGGAAAAAAGGGGTTACAGATACCAAAACCCGGGTATAGTCCGAGGGCCGATAGTCAACTCTACGCCCACTAGAAAGTAACCCTAAGACCTGCATAGAATATTCTGAAGGTCTGATGATCTCGTGGTTCTGAAAACCTTTTAGCTTTTGACTATGTACACCATTTGAGGTCACCGGTTCTTGAGGCGAGCATCGCCCGGCTCCAGCTGTCCAAATGAGGTTTTCGAGCCAATATAGTGGCTTGATAAGAAGCCACCACAAGGGCTTGATTAGCATAAGCGTTCTCTTCCAGGGTTGAAACGAAACCTCCAGCTTTCGCTTTCCCTTGCGAGCGCATGGCGCAGTCGTCGTTAATGTTCAACTATCCCCCTTCTACCCGATCTTGCCTGGATTCTCAGGGTCGCGAACTTCGCGTACGAATTCATTTAATGCGGCTGAGGAGCCCCCCAGGCTACAAAGGCCTACAGGTCTGTTGTGGCCGTGTACTTACCTTTCATTTCACTATGCCTTGAATTGAGAACAGCAGCCTTCTTTGTCGTCTGATGTAGACTTGAGATATGGCAGTTACAACACGCTCTCCAATTAGAACCCCGGGCTTCCTGGCATTTATCGTTTGTGCTCTTGGTAAGTGTGCAATTGACTCAGCTCCGAGAGTTGCGGACTAGACTCAGTCGAAGAAGCTTGAGCTAATTATCTCCAAGGTGCCATTGCGCTCTCTATCACCTTGCTGGTCAGCTGTACCAGTTCATCGACGGACACTGTCAGTATCGCCAAAGTAAACGTCACACAATCCATCTACGAGCTTGGAACTTTCATCCTCCCGAACGGCAGCGTCGCATCTACGCCGCAGATATTCACCTCTCTTTCCATTCCGAGCGAGTGGACCACCGCTTTCGCGCTCGATGTTCTCCCCAAGGAATACCTATTCGGCCTCGGTGGTACGTGAACGGGCTCTCCCTCTCTTTTGAGCCACGCGCTAAACCTCCCAGGCCTTTGCCGGCGAGGCACAAACAGCACGACTACATGCAGCAAAAAACTGGGCCTCCCAGCCTACGTCCTCTCAGCCGTGGAATTCGACCTCTCGGGCCATCCCAACTTGACCGACGCCTTGGACAACTGGAAAACCTTGATACACACGGCAGGCTTAAAAGCTAACACGAGCTTCGCTCACGCGAGCGCTTACCTACTCATCGCCGGCGTCGCCGTCACCTTCGTCCTCCTCATCCTCGTAATAGCCGTCTATTTCCTCAAGCGCGAAAAGGTTCACGTCGCTATGCAAACTTTCATCCTGCCCGCAGTCATGTACGCCGTAGCTACTGGACTGTATTATGCCATGCTTAGACAGTGGGCTAGAAATAGCCACGGTTTTGCCAATCCCGTTAGTACTAGCAAAGGGATGATTATCTTTTGGGTACTCGGCGCGGGGAGCGTCGTCGTCGCGTTGATTGTTATCTTTAGCAGTCGTCCTCCGAGGGTCAGACGTAATAACGGGTACTCTGGGGGACGTAGATATTATGGAGGAGGTGGATATTATGTTGGGGGTGGTGGATATTATGGAGATGGCGGTAATGCAGGAGGTTATGGTGGAGATGGAGGAGGAGGTTATGGTGGAGATGGAGGAGGAGGTTATGGCGGAGATGGTGGCGGAGATGGCGGAGGTGGGGGCGATGGTGGTGGAGATGGGGGCGGATAAAGGTCATGAACGTTATGTTACAACGAAAGCATGGTAGTGATAAGCTGTTAAGAGAAAACTTTGTAGCTAATTCCGTTAGTGAGTTTATGGTTTATTGTTCAGTCGTCGTCACACTTAGTCTTGCCATATCATTTCATCTCGTCAGTGCTTTCATCAGCCTTCAATAAAAGATTGCTGAAAATACCTACCCTAGCATTTCACTATAAGCGTGTATTTCTGCTTGTTACTCCACTGCTCAATGGCCTAGGATTTCACCCGCAACACTTGCAGATGAGAAGTTTTTACAACCGTCGCGTGAGCGCGGTCAGGCGTGCCGTTCATATACATAAGCGCATGGTTTGTAGCCCCCATCGTCTCGTCTGTCGGGATGACTCGGTCGTAGGAATTCACACTGCCCTTCATACTGCGCAGCGACGGGTCCCCGATACAAGGATGCAGTTCATTGCAGGCAACAGGAATACCGAATTCTTGTCCAGTTGAGCCTTGTTCCACTCTCCTTTCACAATAGTGCCGTCTCTGTTTCGTACACCCCATCTTTTGGCTCTTTACACTCTCAGAGTCACGAATATATCTGAAGCTTTACCTCCTGTCTAAATCGGGCAAATCATACATGCTGTCTGTTTCGACATTCAAACTGAAATCCATTCCAAAGCAACTCGTAAGCCAGTCAGGTACAGCAGCCTCGGATTTCCCACCCGAAGATCTCGCACAGCAGCTGTCAAACCTTCTTGGTCGGCAAGAGAGTGGATTCGATACATTTATTTCTCCGAGAGTATCCGGACGATTGAGCGGCGAAAGCCAACTGGCTGAACCTGCATATCAGCCACGCGAGGTGAACACCATGGAGACACGCGCTGCAAATAATCACATTTCAGAAAATTTCCCAAGCGAGCCACAGCCTCTGAAGTCAGTCAGAGAAACGATTCGTAGACAACCTTCCTCCGATGAGGTAGTTGTAGCACATTCGACCCATAACCTTAGCAACTCGGAACCCGCCCCGCTTGACGCAAAGTTCGAACATCAATCATTGAGTGAACCATACAACGTCTTATAATACTGGAAGTGGGAGTTTATTGCTCTCCTGTTCGCCTGCCGGCCTTGTCGTGACTATCTTCGGGATACTGTTAGGGTTGACGGACGAAAGCCGCCAAATTAGGGTTCCTCTATCAACATCAGTACTGCTGCTAGCAACCATATTCCGTACTACCACAGTCATAGTGACTGGCAAGATTATTTCACAGGCGAAATGGACTTGGTACTCTGGACATCCAGCACGTTCGCTTCAACACTTTCAAGACTTCGACAACGGTAGCCGCAGTATGCTTGGAGCAGCACCCTTGATACCGAAGGTCCTCAGGCATAACATCATGGTTGGATTGGTCGCTCTGGTAATGATAGCTTCGCTTGCCGTTGGCTCTTTTGTCCAGTGTGGACAGTAGCCAGGAATTGGAGGCTTCGCCATGTTCAGCCTGTCTGGAAGGACAATGTATTACCTGCGACCCTGTACAGAGAACGATTCAGAGCGATCGACGATTCTAGTTTGGGCTCCAATTCCTCAGAAGAAGTATCGACACTAGATTTTCTAGGAGCGGAAAAGGAAGAAAATAGGTTGCTGGAGACCGAAGAGATCAAGCAAGCGGCTAGTAGGGTTTCAATGGCTCGAACATGTCGGCGAAGGATTGTTGGATGCTCCACTTTTGGGGAGAATGTGAAAGCATCCCGTGTGGAATAGTCTACGTAGAAACGTAGAAACGTAGGAATGCAGCTGCACACTTGCATGCCGCTTTCTTACTCAACGTGGCTTTCCTTACTATACGTCACGTTCCTATCCTGTTGAATGCCCATTGCAAAGCAGGATCTTGAACATGCTCTTCCAGCTCTACTTTCCTACGTGCTTGCCTTATGACCAGCTAACAGAATGAACACTTCGAGTTGAACAGCTTCATAAAAGATACGAAGAAGCAAGAGGTGACTTTGAAGTCGAGTAGTTTCGAGTTGAACGAGAGCAATTCAAGCGATGCGACCTAGCAGCGACTGAGCCAAGGTTAAGTTAAGCATAACTTAACGGGCAAATGGGAGGAAATATACGCGTTTAAAACGAAAAATAGCTGTTAGACTCAATGCGGACAAGCGCCGCGCTTTGACCGCGAATGACGTCGAAAGTCAAGAACAGGTGAGATCCCTGCCAACACGCCTTCTTCCCAGGCACGAGAGCTAAATACATAGCGCCAGCATGTTTCACCTCTTTCGTCCCTCTCCTATGCCATTGCTTCTCTCACACCTCTCACACCTCCAGCCATGAAGCCGCGGATACCTCTCCGCGCCGCCCTCTCCCTCCCGATATGTCCACGGTCGTCCTATGTCTGCGGATCCCTCTTCACCGGCGTCTTCAATGGCGTGAATCCAGCTGAACGAAGTAATTTCAGCTCTGGGATACGGTGGAGAATCGAGGGACGGTCACTTGATGATAGCTCCAACGCTACACCCGCGGATCAGCTCAATAGTAAGGTTACCGGGGAAGAGCAGCTGGACTACGATAAGAGAGTGGCAGCAGACAAGGGGAAGCAGATACGAACACCATGGATGCGAGAAGGGTCAGATCAGCCGCCTGTGGCTAGGCAGAGGAATGCCGGGGCAATGACGAAGGGTACGTGACATATCTTTGCCATGGAGACAATTGTCTTTCTAGTGCCATTAGAGACGTCGATTCTTAGAGCTACATCTGATTCGACAGGGAAACTTCTCACCACCCCCTCCCGCATGCTTAAGCTCATCCTACCACTCACGACTATGGACGCCAATTCCGACCGCAGAGACGTCGAGCCCTTAGCACTCCTTGTGCACCCGTCACAACCCCTTTCATACCTCGAGCGCCTCATTCAGTCTGAGCTCCCGACCATCAAAAAGGGCGATAAAGAGAAGATACCAAATGTCTACTTCCGCGCCGAGGACTCAAATCAAGAGACGGAGGAGTCGGAAAACCCAGGCTCTAAGAAGACTCCCGTGCATCAACACGGTGCCGCGCCCACGGAAGCAGACGACGCGGAATTTGAAGCCTCAGACGAAACCAAAATTGATGGCAAGCTCGAAAAAACTGGGAAATTGAACAGGAAGTCGCCTGAAGAAGCGGATGCCCTACGCGGTGGTAAAGGCCAGGGTGGCGTCGAGTCCTACTCCGGTTTGGGCCGTGAAGCCCCCACGACTGGCGAGGAAGAGCGCAAATTCGTACGGTGGTCTAGCTCGACTGAGATTGGGGACTTCATCCGCGACGCGGCGAGGGGGCAGGAATTTGCGGTGGAGATTGAGGGCGCGCCGAATGATATCAGGGTTGGGGTTCCCAGCTTCAACGATCGCACGTATTATCTGCGGATGC
Source organism: Mytilinidion resinicola (assembly GCF_010093595.1). NCBI lineage: Eukaryota > Fungi > Ascomycota > Dothideomycetes > Mytilinidiales > Mytilinidiaceae > Mytilinidion > Mytilinidion resinicola. Next base: position 1,662,585 of record NW_022985442.1, read on the forward strand.
GTTTAAGAAATACAAGCGGCAAGATTTCGAAGATGGCGGATGTCAAGAAAGAATGCGACGCAATTGCTCACCGGGGCGCGCAGAGAGTAGCCATGGGCGGATTTGGCATTCTGTGTGGGTGGTGGTATCTTGTGTATCGGTTGACCTTTGAGACAGATCTGGGGTGGGATGTTATGGAACCTGTTACGGTGAGTTGTGCGGTACTCTCTTATGGGTGCAGAGTGCTAACGTGTATGCTAGTACCTCGTCGGTCTCTCAACCGTCATCGGCGCGTACATCTGGTTCCTCTACCACAATCGCGAAGTCTCATACCAATCCGCCATGAAATTCACCATTTCGAAGCGCCAAAGCAAACTCTACGCCCTCAAAGGCTTCGATCTTCGGAAATGGGAGACCTTAATCGAAGATGGCAATGCACTGAGAGCGGAGATCAAGAAGATCGCGGCCGAGTACGATGTTGAGTGGGATGAGCTCGAAGATGAAAAAGACAAGAAGGTCACTGAGGCTTTGAAAAAGGATCGTGTGAAAAAAGAGAATGGAGGTGGTGATAAGAAGGATAAGAAAGATGATGAGAACGAGGACTGAATGGACCTTCTGAGTATATTATGCTGATACCCGGAGAATTTACTTGCGTATATATGTGCATTGGGCAGCGAGGGAGTTAGCGTGGCGTATATGCAGCAACAATCAATATTTCATGACTTTTGTAATATATCAATAAATGCTGTATTCATCATCATCCAGGTCGGATTTCTCACGCAAGTCTCAGCTAATAAAGCTATTCTCAAGAATAACACCACCAAAGTCCAGTTCAGCTTTTGATCTAAGCATGGAGGGATTTATGCTGAGCTACAACTATCTTAGCGACCTTGACTTCGTGGCTGTAAAGCTCTACGCAGGTCCTACCAGCCCAGGCGTTTTAGAAGTACGGGGAGTGTCAACGGAGGTGCTAGATTAAGGCTGACGACCTAATAGATCAACCATGGAGCTTGTTCTAGTACCACATAACGTTTTGTTCTTCGACCTGATTTGGTAAGGGAAGGCGAAGCGTGCAAGAGCCTCACCCTCTACGCGCCGTGGCGTTCCGCTAGCGTAATCGGACTCAGTCGGGAGCTGAAGTTGAACGAGAGTCCCTGCCAGGTGCACACTGCTGCCTCCCAAGTCCTCCTCTCCCCTCTACCTCGAGAAGGAACGGGATTGTGTCCAATAAAGATCCCCTTCCCCCACCAGCCAACGCGGAATGGATCCTCTTTCAGTTACGGCAACAGTCGCTAGTCTCATAGGCATCTCCATTAGGCTTGGCCAATCTCTCAGTACTTTGCGAGCAAAGTTCAACAGATCTCAACAAACGCTAGCTGGTCTTTGCGGCGAATGCAACACTACTACTGCAGGTTTAGGCCAGCTTCAGAAGTTGATGCTTACTAAATCTGACATTTTCGGTTCTTCAAATCAGTCGCAGCAGCATCTCGTCGAATCTCTCAATGCTACTATGATCAACATAGCACAGACCTTTTCTATCCTTGATAGAGAGCTTGGGAAATTGACTATGGGCAGTGATCCTCTGGACAGTCTAGGACTTGGAACACGAACACGACTACGTTTCATGTGGGTCGAGGACGATCTCAAGGGAATCATTCGAGAAATCCGAGACCAACGGAATGCCCTTGGCTTTCTGATCACATGCATTCAATTGTAAGTCATTTTCAACTCGCTCAACTTTCTCTCGGAAATGTGATGAGAAGTCAAGGAATGATCCATGGTAATGAATGAGGCTTGGACTATGGATGCCTGGCCGGCCAGCACCTGTAGAAGTCTCTGGACGATGTTTGCTCAACATCCATTGCCTATTGATTATTCATTGATTCAAAGACACTTGGGAAGTTGGAAAACTTTAAATCACTGACTGCGTACAGAACGAAGCTTTCTGACATTGAGCGAAACTTGCGGACGGAATCTTCTGGCCTAGAGGCACTTCGCCGGACCGCGACAAGAGCTAAAGCCTTTCGCCCCACACCCCGCGCAACACCCCCAACTGCAGGCTCTTGTGCGGACGACTTAGAGGCAATTCTCAAGAACAACGACATCTCGAGCTTTTCCGTTCCAGATGCACCTCAAGATCCGCAATCACCATTACCAACATCGCCGTCACCAACATCGCCATCACCAGCATCACCAAAATCCCGTAAATATAACGCAAAAGATGCAAGCAATAGTGGAGGCCTTCCTTCAAGATCTCAGAATCCTACTTCTCCGACACCTGGATCTGGGCAGAGAACGCCTTCTGGAACTCTCGTCCACCATGGCCTTCATCTCGCTGTCACAGAGAACAACATCCAACGCGTGCAACAGCTGTTAGCGTCTGGAAGTGATCCCCTTGCACTCCCGATAGACCCTTACAAATCTCTACCAAACGCCAGTAAGACTCCGCTCTGCGTTGCGGCCCTTCTCGGTAGAGAACAGATTCTTCGGATCTTCTTAGAGCGAGGAGCAGGTATAGCATTGAATGAAAAGATTGGCAACGACCTCCCACCTTTACTTGCTGCCTCGTATGCTGGGCATGAAGGTGCGGTGAGGATGTTACTAGACGCAGGGGCCGACATCAGTCTCAAAGGTGCGGGGAACAACACAAGCCTCTTCTGGGCTGCTACACGAGGCCATGCTTCCGTCATCAGGCTTCTGCTCGATCGTGGGGCTAGGCCTGATATCCACCAGAAAAACGACAAAGGCGTCACGCCTCTTATGGTGGCCTCCCAATTTGGTCGGCGAGATGTCGTCAATCTTCTCATCAACGAGGGATCCGACATACACGCGCAGAACCACAAGCTCCAATCTGCTATTCATCTAGCAGCTCATGGTGGCCATGCCTCCACTGTACAAACACTATTGGATCGCCAGGCTCCACTGAATGGGCTCACTAACAGGGGCAAGAGTCCCATCATCTTCGCCGCAGCTTCTGGCCACACTGATATAGTGAACCTTCTTCTGGAACGAGGTGCTGCCATCGACCTTCAAGATACTGATGGCAAGAATCCACTGTACCACGCTGCCTCCGCAGGCCACAGCGCTGTAGTGGAGAAGGTCCTAGAGTACAAAGCCTCTACGGAAATCAAATCCCAGAGAGGCGATACTGCTGTTCATATTGCCTGTGAGAACGGCCACGATAAAGTCGTCAAGCTTCTTTTGCACCATGGAGCCCAAATCGAGGCTACAAGATCGGATGACCAGTACACCCCTTTGCACATTGCATCTCGGTTCGGACAAACTGAATGCGCAAGGCTTCTCTTGCTAGTAGGCGCCGATGCGAATGCCAAATGCATCCTACAAACCACACCCCTATATCATGCCGCAATGAAGGGTAATCCGGAGACGGTCGACCTCCTCCTAGAATCAGGAGTAGACCTCGAAGCCGTCGACAGCAGCGGACAAAGCGTTCTCAGTCTAGCAGTTCGCGAAGCTTCAGAATCAGCAGTCACTTGCCTACTTGCAAAAGGCGCGTCTGCTCGTACCGTTGACAAATATGGCGCCACGCCACTCCACCGCGCAGCACGAGCAAGCAACAAAATCCTAGCCACGCACCTCCTTGCCGCGGGTGCCGACATCGAAGCCGAGGATGGAGGTGGGCATCGCCCGATTCATATTGCCGCGATTTACGGCAGCACTGAAATGGTTGAGTACCTCCTCGGTGAAGGGGCTTTGCTCGAGCCGCTGTCGACTGCGAGACAAAGTCCGCTCATGGTTGCTGCATCAAATGGAAGAGCTGATGTCTTAAAGACGTTGCTAAGGAATGGTGCTTGGCTAGGACCAGAAAAGAAGGATGGTGTGAGGCCAATAGTACTGATTACTGCGGATGGGTGGGCCGAGGTAGTTGAAGAAGCCATCATACAACGGTGTCAAGACATGGCTACAGGATAGAGTAGGAGTAGATGCGGAATCATGGCTTCTTCAATATGGAAATTGAGCCTAACCCCTCCCTCAAAGGAACGAATGGCCAAGCTGGATATCAAAATAGGACCAGTAAGATATATTGACTGCCACGACCAGCATTAAACCCTCACACCACCACCATTTCGGCAGGTTGATCAACCTACAAGACACAGCCTGTTTCCGCTCGTTCGCAATACCGTCTGGCTGGAACAAAGTACGACTGCCCCTGCTGATCCCGACGCGTGATGCCATCTGGGCTGCGTCCAAGCCATCTCCATCCCACTCAACGGTTCTCCGATTAAGGACTTTTTGGTGCCAGGTTCGGACCCCGCCCTCGAGCGCGCCGCAGCTAGCGGTACAGGCTCTACACGGACTCCAATTCCAGAGCCAGAGCCGGACGGAAAATAATTCCGCGGTCGATAATCCCAATGGTGGATCCCGGGTTCACTTTTTCCACGAACGGCGGATCTGGGAATTGGACCTGCGGGCGCAGATACACTATTGATATTATCCAAGATTAAATTCACAGCTTGATGGGACAGCTTAAAGCTTGCGCTTGACTTACATTTGCGACGACGCGTTCCTGGCTTCGGCATCGTTATATACTCTCTCAACCCTAGAAATGGTGTTCCTACGGATTGTCGGCGGGCTCGCCCTAGTCCTGGTTTTGACGCAAGCACAGACCTATCCTAATGCCACAGGCAGTGGCACCAACGGTAATGCTCCATACAAGAATCCGCATTTACCGGTAGAGGTTCGGGTCAAGGAACTGGTGACACGGGGCATTATTAGATGATGAAGAGCATAAATCATTAGCAAATGAGATGATATCCATCATCACATAGTAGAAGTGGTGAAGATCATCATCACAAACCGGCAAAGCCTAGTTAGTAATTTGGTCGAGATTGAAGAAACTTGTCCCTAGTCAGTAACCCGCTCATCTGGTCGACACGACCTCCGAAACCTAGTTAGCAGTTGGTCGGGAGCAGCTGAGGTTTGAAGTTGGGGGGGCAGGGCGAGACTATATACTCCATCCACGAGCGGCTTGGCAAGTGGGCAGGGGGCCCGGATCATGACTGTTGCCTAAAATCCTGGAATGTTGCCTGAAATCACTGGATTGTTGCCTGACTTCACTCACCAAGGCATTGAAGAGAAATGGGCCAACCAACACGTGTTTGTATTCCCTATGAGAATTGGGGATGTGCGCTAAGACAACCAGTGAAGCTGTCCACGGGTGTCAATACTAAAAGATAAAGCAACTACCTTCGTGACCCTGTTCCGACCCCTCCTGAAATACAGTCGAATTCACCAATATCAGACTTTACATACGAGAAGCTGTGTTCCCAAGAAATTCGGATTCTTGTTCTATTCTAGGACCTGGAAATGATGCCGATCCTCTTGATGGCCGTCTTATCACGCGCAGCCTGAAGCACTATATCGAGGCACTTGAAGAAGAAACAACGGATGAAGACAAGGAATCTTTCGAGGCACTTTCGTACTGCTGGAGTTCTCTGAACAGGACTGCCCACTTACAACCCATGACGGCGTAATTCAGAATACAGCCTCACTCCAGCTAGCTTTCTAGCGTCTACGCCACATTGATAGAGAGCGCCTCATACGGGCTGATGGAGCATGTATCAATCAAAACGACTTGGACGAGAGGGCCGAGCAAGTACGTCTCATGGGCGATATCTACCCCACCGCGCGCCAGACCATTGTCTTTCTCGGCAACGAAAGCGACGAGAGTTCGGCTGGTTTCGAGAGGATGATGTCGTGGTGGGAGTATTACATTGCCCCCTACGGAATCAATGGTCGAACAGTGGAAGGCACTGAAACGAGAATCGGAATGGAACTGCCTTCTCTACCATAGAATGCGGTGCCGCCCCCACCTAGTTATTCAACTGAATGGTGGCTGCCAGCGCGCAAGATATGGCTGTGACCCTGGTTCCGAAGGATCTGGGTGGTTCAAGAGTTTGTGCTGACTAGGGATGTCGTTATTGTTTGTGGTAATGCCACACTGTCCTGGCAGCATCTCTATCTGTCCACGTTGAACCAAAACGCGACCTCGGCCGGAGATACTTGGCTTGGTGAACCCGATGTCTATGACATTGTGGTGTCTTTCTCCCCGCTTTGATCCCTTCGAATCATGCGTCAGCAAGCGCAGTATGAAAACACCCTTCTTCTGGGCGACCTAATCAATTTCCTCCCTGGACGCTTCGCATCAGTACCGCAGGATTACTTCTTCGGGCTTCTCGGCATGGCCGCCGACTCTGATCGAGACGAGTTCCGGCCAGACTACAAATCTCCGGCAAGGAAAGTCATCTTGAGAACTGGAAGGTTTTTGCTGAGTCAAAAGGACGAACCCGAACTGTTGTCTCGCGCAGGACTCGGGGAGTTGCAAGACCTCTTCCCCCGATATGGCCTATCTCCCATAAACATCTCGCGGGCGTACCAAATTACCAAGCAGCTGGTTCCAGCGAATTCACGCCTAGGTTTGATCCGAACGACTAAGAGATCCTGATTCTCCCAGGGACTCCGATCGACGCTATTGATCGGATCTTCCCGCTTCATACCCGAGACACGTTCCTTACAAAGAGCTACGAGGCATTCCTAAATTCAGATCTGCAGCTCGGCGGTACTGCGTTCGACACAGCAGTCGCTTGAACCTTGGTCGCAGACAGATTCATATTCTCGGCCTCCGCTACTGGCTGTCCCGAAAACAAGACAGCCTGACGAGCAAGCAAGGCGACACGTTGCCGAACTGTTTCCAGATGCTTCAACCGAAGCTATTCAAGACGCTAGGCTCCCGTTCAATAATTCCTACAGCTTTATGAGGGATAGGCATGATCTGGTTCCTTGCGTGACTGCGGCGAGTATGCTGAGCATGGTGTCGAAGTTCTGTCAGGCAGGCGATCAGGTTTGGGTCATTGCGGGGTGTCCTTGTCCGATTGTGCTTCGTCCGAGCGAAAGGAAGCTGGGATGCTTTAAGGTTCTGGCGAGCGCTTATGTTTTTGGGGTTGTGTATGGAGAGGCTCTGGAAGGTGGTGTGGGCTTGAGGGAAGTGAGATTGGACTAGCGAAGTTTAGTAGAGGGCCTCGTTCATACCGGGAGGATCAAGATTGGACTTAGACGAAGGCTTTGGATCGATGGAAGGAGGAGGATCAACAGCATTGGTTTCGGAAAAGAATGGTTGAGGAAAGGCTGGAAAATTGCAGCATATGTCGACAATGGCAATTGCTGTGGCGGAGATGCTGGCACTTGGTCAAGTTTGGTGGGAATGAGCGTTATAGCAGCGAAGGTAGCCGGCAGCTCCAGGATTGGAAGGTACGTTCCATCGTTAATGTACTGGAGCTCACAGTTCCGATACAGAGATGATAGACACGGGTAATGCAGGCGGAGATGAGCACCATCATTATTCAACATACACGCCGCCACTTCCCATCCCACTCTCTCCATAACGGCATCCTCACTGGCTTGTTGACACCACTCCCCCCGACCGCACTCCCGCTGTCCATTTGAGAGTGAACCAAAGGGTTTTGATCCCGCTCCCTCTCCATCTCTCCATGAGATCTTGGTACCGTTTGGTTGATCCCACAAGCTTCCGACAATCTTTCCCTCTTCATCAGGACGTTAACTCTCGCTTTTTGATCCCACGCCTCTCCACCTCTCCATAAGACCTTTGTAATGTCTGGTTGATCCTACCAGCCTCCAACGGTCTCACCCTCCCCATCGGCAGCAATGGCTTCTTGTTTTGACCCACACCCTCCTCGCCTCTCCATGCAACTTTTGTGACGCCTCAGTTGATCCCACATCCCTCCATCTCTCCATTTTGTCCTGTCCATTGATGTTTGAATACCATACCCACCACACATCAGCGAATCCTGGCAAACTTTTTGATGTCCAGTGTCAAATCTCTGAAGAAGAAAGCGTTTGCGAGCTCGACGGTGGGAGATTTATACCCCCGCCATGCTGAGAAGCACGTGGATGTCACGTGAGCCACGTGCGCTTAGACCTCCTGATCTCGGGGTCTGGGGCGTACAGTAATATGCCACAGTCCGGAGAATATGTCTACCTACCAAAAGCTGAGTTAGGTTAAAAAAAAATGGGGATGTGCAAGCTTGAAGCATGACGCTCGTTGCGGACTAAAGAGAGTCGTTACTCAATATATCTATCTACACCAACGGCCTTGCTCGAACTCAGCAGAAGAAAGTCGTTCCGACACTCAGAAAGGCCCAAGTCGCCAAACACTACCCATGCTCGCCATCCCATCCCACCCCATCTCCATCCTCATTCCCACGCTCTGCTTGCCCCCTCCAACCATCAAGCCACTCGATCCCAATTTCTACGTCCCCTAGGGACCTTAAAGCTCCCCTCTAGACACCAATCTCCTTACCCTCCTCTCCAGCTCCCATCCCCTCGCTTCCCCCCTCCTCCCCCATCCCACTATCCACCTCCACCTCCACTTCCACCTTCCCCATCCCCACCTGCCCCGCCGCCCTCGGAATCCTCACCGCCACCACACAAACTGCAAACCCGACCCCCGCACTCGCCGTCGCCAGCCAAAACACCGCCCGATACGCCCCCAGCTGCCCACCCCCGACCTGCGAAAACACGACATGCGCCAAGCCCAGCGAGAACGCAATCGCCAGATTCACGAGGCTTGAGCAGACGGCGCCCGCGACGCCCTGGAACTCGAGCGGCTGCGACGACGTCAGAAACACGGTGGAGATGGTGAAGGTGAGGTCGAGGCCGAGCGCGGCGCAGACCATGGCGGGGAAGACGAGGGGCCAGTACGAGGCCGTGGGCGTGACGAAGGCGAAGAGGAGGGGCGTCAGGATCCAGGCAAGCCCGGAGAAGAGGAGGAGGAGTGTGAGGGGGATGCGGTGCATGATGAGCCCGGCGAGGAGGGAGATGAGGATGCCGACGAGGCCGAGCGGGGTGAAGTAGAGGAGGAGGGTGAGCGGGGGGGTGGCGGCGATGGTTTGGAGGCTGGGGGCGGGGGAGTTAGATTTGGGAGGATGGAAGGGGGGGAGGGGAGGGGCTTACTAGAAGGTGGCGTAGAAGAGGAAGATGCCGAAGGCACCGTAGAAGAAGAGGCAGGCGAGGATGAAGGGGATTGTGGAGGGGTTGGCGAAGAAGCGTTTTGGTAGGAGGGGGCTTGCGGCGACTTTGAGCTCGATGTAGACGGAGATGCAGAGTAGAAGTAAGCCGATGCCGAGTGGGACTAGAGTGTGCCAGGAGAAGTATCCGTGGGAGTAGTCGGACCCGGTAGAAAGTGAGTAGGTGATTAGTAGGAGCCCGGAGAAAATTGTGAAAGAACCCCACCAGTCCATTCCGATCTTGCAGGGAAGTGGGTCGCGACATGCTTGAGGGCTGGTTAGAATTGTCGCTAGTATGACCACGAATGACAGTAATGCAGCAGTCCAGAAATACCACTGCCAACGATGGAAGTTTGCGGAAAGCGTCCCACTGGCTACTCCAGCAAAGAAACCAAAAGGAGCACAGGCACCGAAGATACCCAACACAATGTTTCTCCGCCTTCCGGCTTTATAGATTGCCCCAATCATGGCCAAACTAGCTGGTTGAATGGCCGCAAGCGCAAAACCATGCATGGCGCGGCATATCGCAAAAATGACCGTATTTTTGCAAAACCCGGCGACGATAGTCCAGACGAGTATCCAGATCATTCCGAAGATGAAGACAGGGTAGCCTCCATGGATATCGGCAGCGCGTGCGAACGGAAGAGTTGCAGAAGCGACGATGACGCTATGGATACACGATGCCCAGGCCATACTCGTGGTTGAAGAGTGAAAGTCTTCTGCCACGGAATTGAAAATTTGCCCAGCGCCGGTCAAGAGATATTCCTGCTCGAGATGTCAGGAAATATGAACGTATTGCTCCGGGAAATTATTCACAGCAAGGGCTTGCGATCCACAAACTGCAAAGCAGAACCCAACTTCAGCCAACGAAGAGTCGAACGGTTTTTTCGGTGGTAAGTCGGCATCACTTAGGTGAGTACTCGATGCTTCTTCGTCCCAGGTAGGTGCTGTAGGCGACGTCTCGCTGGTGGGCTTTCTGGACCATTCCTTGACAGAGCCTCCTAATCTGGAGAGTCTGGCACAAATCGGCCTATACCGGGGTATGGAAAATGACATTTGGGAGGATTCTGGAGAATGAGAACGTTGGGAATAAAGAGGGTCGTTTTTTTCTGCTAACAGGAAGCATTTGACGTAAGTACCCTTTGCGCAAGAAAATATCGGTAAAGACGGTCAGGCCCGATCCGACATATTGGGTATCCATAGTGACAGGTGATACAAGTGGAAGCATGCTCAGGTACAAGTCAAGTTGTGACGTGCATCAAAGATATCGAAGAGCCGAATGCTTCTACCCGCGTGCTTGTTGCAAGTGCCGGCGGGAACGGATGGTCTCTGTAGTTGTATAATCAAAACTAGTAGAGCGGGAGTAGTCTAGTACTTCACATAGAGTGAGTGCAACGTGAGTATTGTTCGGAAAGCGGACATTTGAAGGGCACGAAGAGGGAAGTTGAACGTCCGAGATGTGCTAATGCTTGCCATAAATGCGACCTAAGAAATGAGGAGAGTATGGTGTATCCGGCCATCCCGAGTGATGTTTCCATTGTTTTCCATGGTATTGAGGCAGAGATGTAAAGTTTTATTCGGCCTTTTTTCCGAGGACATACTCGTACGCTCTTGACGAAGCGAAGGGCAAGATGACTTGATGTGCGAACGAGTTTTATAGGATAAGTAACATTACCATGCCACACTTTTATTGAATTTTTCATACACGCGTCAGAGTTTGCAGTTTTAGTTGCGGTGGGCCGTTTCCTCCGATCGTCCGCGGGAAGGTGGTCTGGTCAGCCACCCTTCTCCGGAGCCGTGTGACGGCGTTGCGATAGACAGAGCCAGCAGCGCGGTCGTAGTGTTTGCTCTACCGAATGAAAGATCCACGTGAGATGACTTCTGCTGTTATGATGGCGAGATGGGTTAAGGCTGATGAAGGGCGTCGGAGGTTGTGGTGGCCACCGGGAAGAGTGGAGGTTTGGCCCGACGAATCAGAGAGCGCGTTGCCCACAACACTAAGACTCTTTGTCACAATTTCACTAACACCATACGGCATGCGCTAGAGTTACAGCGTGGGCTCGGTATGTCCAAGTGCGGCTGCAACATTTCTCTGCTTCCGCTCTTGCTACAGCGACTGCACATTCCAAGGCTCGACGGTGACGATCACAGCATCTTGACCGTTGCGTTGCGGCGGCTACTTATCCTCCCGTTTCCGCAGTCTATCTGGTGTCTCGCTATGAATACATAGTCAAGTGGCTGAAGAATCTGCCGTGGAACGAAGCTGCCGTCGAGCCTTATCAGTATGTTTCACAGGTGTATGCCAATCTCTTGAGTGGCGTGGTACATCAAGACTCCCGTGCGCACAGCACCATGCTGAACAAATAAACTTCAAGCGAGCAATCGAATGCAGATCTATAATGCTATCATTGCTCTAGTGATGTTCCATTACCGCTCAAACAAATGAAGACTTTCCACAACGCCCAAAACGCCGAAAGCACCAAATTCCTCGTGAGACTCTAAGCTCCTCGCCCATCTATGATTACGCCATAACAATCAACCACCGTATCAAACGGGCGGCCCGGAGTAGTATCCTAAGTTGTCTCCAGAATTGTCCCTCGAATGGTCCCTCGAGTGGTTGGGGGAGCTATATCCGTCTCTCAAGAACCTGTTTTCGTGCGGTACCTCGAGCTCCACGTCGTTCGTAAGGTTCTGTGAGCTGTACCCGCCGAGGGGCGAGTACTCGGTTCCATACCCAAGCTTGCCAGACTTCCCTGCCGCTTTCATGGCCTTCTTAGTTTCCTTGTTCTCCTTCTTCATCTGCTTCTTCTCTTTGCGAGATGGCAACTCGCTTTCGGGTCCCTTGAGAACCATGCCGGGGTGGATCACACTGAGAATGGTAATGGCTAGCAGCATGGGTGATGCGTCCAGGGCCAAAGGATAGACTTCATGGTATGGGAGAGGATTTGATTCGGTCATACCACGAGAGAATTCGATGAGGCGGAAGATAATGCGCATCTAGTTGAAACATTAGCTAATGTCTCAAGGCGTAACTCAGGGAGTTGACTCACGGTAATCAAAGCCAAGGCTGCATAAAGGGCTCCGGTGAGCAACAACCACTTTCGAGTCCTAGGTATCATCGCCGACTTCTCGAGTCGCATCATCTCGATCTGGAATCGGACAATGAGGATGGTGAACAAAACGATGAAGATCTCTTGCACGCCCACTCCGGTCATGTAGACGTTCTTTCCGAGCTTCTGTTGGTTGGCAGACGCGCTCGGTTGGAGCATAGTGCCTCCGATGCCTTGGACAATGAAGGAGAAGATATCCAGCCAGACGAAGTATTTCCCAATAGACATTGCTTTGATTTTCCATATCTTCCTCTCAGGATGGAAGGTCCAGATAAGACGTCCCGCGGTCATGTAGACATAAGCGTTGATCCCTGTGCAATGCAAAGTCAGCAACGGCTCGAAGGTGACTATCTGGGAATAACCTACATAGTGGAGCGAGTAACAGAAGGAGCTGATTGATCAAAGCGAGAGCTCCAGATTGCTGGTTGTGGGAGCCCAGTGCTCGTGTGACGAAGGATCCCAACTCCCAGGAACATCCCATAATCATGACCCAGCAGAATCCCTTCTTGAAGAGGAAAGCTTGTGTGACCTGGACTGCTGTGACGATGGCGAATAGCACAGAGAAGGCGATGGCGGCGGTGAAGCTTGGGCTAAACGCATAGTTTGCATTGCAGGCGGTAGGGTCGACATAGCCGTACTTGCCGGGTACTGCTGTTGTACAAGACGGGGTAGCTGTGGAAGTTGTCCTGGTTGCGATGTGGGAGATTGTGGAAGTCATGGCGATGGGCGTTATGAGTGTTGATTGGAAGATGAGATGGCAGAATGAATGACGATTGTGAGACAAAATGGTAGAATGAGATGATGCAGTGATTTGATGTTGAACAAAGTGACGAGGTCAGACGCTATATATCTACAAAGCTCCCTGGACCCATGAGGATTAAAGATAGCTACACGTCGACACGAGGAGCTCAGCCTTGGTGCACCTTGCCGATGTACGTAGCTGATCCCGGGCATGAGATTAAGCATGTTGCCCTTAAGGTTCAGATGAAGCAGCGGAGAACGGTGAAGCAAGAGATAGGACCCACGGCGTGCTTAAGATCCGACACAAATTGAGCGAGCGGACGAATCACAGAGCAGCGCCTCAGTGCACTGGCCACTCAAAGCTAAAAGTGGAGCGGGGATGCTACAGGATCAACGTCGCCTAATTCCCAAATAGGGGCTAAGCTGCGATGCATCTTCGCACATCTTCGCCGGGCAAGACTTCGGGAGCGCGGCTGTGAGGGCAGAGCTTGACTGCGGTGCTGGGTAGCTTCAGTCTTGGGCGACTGTCATTCGCCCGCTCGCTTCTCGGGTGTCGGTTGATTTGAGACGCAGTCGTGACGAGGTCCTGTGTGGCTCAGCCCTATCTCAGCCTGGGAGCGCCGACTCCGAGTCGCAGTAAGCAGGGCAGTTTTCATCACACCGAAAACTGCGCCTAATGTCGCGAAAAATGGTTAAAACCTGCAAATACGCGGCTGTGTCAAAGTCAATTCAGCTGGGGCACCAGCCTTGAGGAGTAAAAGCCAGCCTCGGCCACTAGAGCAAGCCGCCGTGACTACTTGGGGTGCTTTGATGCAATTTCAGAAATTTGAATCAGAAAGAAGCTCTTCCCCTTGGGCTATGAGAAATCCCATTGAAGCACTTCAAGCAGTGGTAGACAGCTGTACACACGGCGGCACGAGACAGAGTGCTTGACGCGTGTGCCACTGTCCTCACGCCCAGCATGAAGGGGCTCTCCTGCTGGCATGGCATGTTGATGAAGTCTGCATCCTCAGGCATTTGAGGAAGTTCGGCAGTCATGGTGAGAGCCACGCCTACTATCAGGCTGTTGAGTGCTGACAAGAATGTGATAATAGAACAAGGAGCCGAGATGGCGGCATTATGAGTCTATCACGTAGACATCTGCCGGCGATGACATGTACAAAAGTAGCAGCCGGCCAAAGAGCTGAGTTCGCGACACCATGAGTCTGTCACGAACTACGAAGGTGGGAGGCGGTCAAAGAGCCGAGTTCGCAAGCCATGAGTCTGTCACGAATTACGACGGTGAAAGGCGGTCAAAGAGCCGCACGTTGGCTTTGTTCCACGCAACTGGTACCCGGAATTCGTCTTGGCGATGGTTGAACAGCGTCAGGCATCATTCCGGGGTTGGTGAGGCCGCGATGAGGATGCATGAAGGGTGCAGGAAGATGCATGACGACTGCCAAAAGCGCGCAGGAAGAGGCGGCTGAGTAAGATCACAGTCCCCCCAAAGCCCTCACGGCGGTCAAGCATCCCGGCCTGTTGTCGCAGCGAGCCGTCCCGGGTCCCAGCCCTGACACAGGCGACAAGGCTTCCCCGCATCGCCCACTCTTCGCCTGCCCGTGGTGGTGAGTCTTTCTCGCACGATCGCCGTCTCCTTTGTCCCCTTTCCAGCACTCCAGCGTGCGTTGACGTAAGAGCATGCCACCGCCACCCCGCAACGTCGAGTCTTCTTCGACGTCTGCTTGTCCACGCCACTATGCATCCAGCCGACTCGGGCACTCCAGCCTCACGTCCGACAGCAGTGGTGGACGGCCAAGAGGGGTGCGAAGGCAGGCCAACGATGCACCAAGACAGACGCCACGGAGCCCTCCCGGTGAAGCTACTCAGACAGCGACAGACTGGAGGAAAAGTCTGCGCGCAATCGCCCAAGTTGGGCCAGCGTGAGTGGTCTGATGTGCGCCCCCGCAGGTCGTCTAGGGGAGTTGAGGCCTTTTCCTTCAGCAATCAGGGGAGCGCACCGCCCTGGACGCTGCATCCGCAACCACAATTCGACATGGAGTGCGCCCCACGACGCAGCCTCGTGGCCGTTGCGTGACGCCTGGCCTCTGAAGGCGACGGGGCGCGCGCCGTCGACCTCACCAGGGCCTCGGGTGTTGGCACTAGGCTTGTTCTGCTTACCCTCCCCTCCCTCGCCGTCCTGCGCACCACTGTTCACCGCGAGTTAGATCTTGCTCCTCCATCCCGACTTCGCGGTGCATCGGAGCCTTACCCCGTGCAAAGGTACGCTGGTGCCGGGTATGTATGGCCCCTACTCCGCGTTTTTGCTCTCTTTCTGGGTCCTCCACACTCGACCTGCCCGTCTCTCACTAGACTGCATGCCAAACACCACCTCGTGGTGCGCCACCTTTGATCCTGCTGCTACTGTCGAGTACGGCCACATGGCGTAGAGTGCGCCCGTGAGATTTTAACCATTCCATACATTATAACTCGTGGATGGCTCGCACGCGGGCCTTCGCTGTCTTGTCGCATACCGTCCGCCCGGATCTCAGCCTGACCTCCGCCTCCAACTTGCACATCAAGCATTGATCCAGTTCTACGGTTGCGGTACATCAGATCACAGAACGACTCTGGGTTTAGCATCGTAATAGACATTCTCTATGTGAAGACATCTGCGCGCAGTCCGCTCTCAATCATGGCTCCTTCCAACTTTTTCTCCCCCGTGGCAAAGCGCACTCCTTCCACCGGCGAGGCTGCACCAACGCGCTCTGGTTTGACCCTCGATGGCAGCATCCTCGAGGCTTGGGCCGAAGGGTACAATGTTGGCTCTCTCATCATCCTCATCCTCATCGTCTTCTGCAACTACCGTGCTAAAGTGATGCTGCACAAGCTCATTCTGCTCGAGGTACTACACCTTACCATGGATATGGAACAACATGCTAAACTTATTGTAGCTGGTTCTTGCACTATGGCATGGCACGTTTATTTTTGCCCAAGATCCATACTATGGATGGTATGTGACTCACTACACACTACGGATTGAGCCAAGGCTGATACTTCACTCTCCAGGTATCTAAGCGCAACCGCAACCTTATTGTTCCTCTCATACTTCTTACACAACATAATCTCCTGGCTGAAGATTCGTCCCTTCTTGCCTCGCTGGGGCAGCAGAGTATTCATTGGGACCCTGATTGCGGTCCAGCCGTTTTGGATCGTCGAGTGCTGGTCCAACTGGGAATACTTCAATGGACTCGGCATCAGAGTCAACGTCAGCACCCGGCCATGGGAAGCTCTTGCCCGCGATCCATGGTGGATTTTCACAACATGGAAGCTGATTGATGCCATCAAGAAGACATATGGATTCAAGATCTGGGGACTTATCAAAATCAGCCCTCGCTTCGGAGTTATGATAGGGTGTATGGCGCTATCCATCGTCTTCCTCTTGACGGACGTCATTGTTACGGCTCTACACATCACGCACAACGCAGGCATCAATCCATACTGGCGTGTTAGTATCCTTTTTCTTTCGTATTGATCACAGCTGCTGACTGATAATCCAAGTTCGCGTTGGTATTCAAGTGTGCCTCTGATACGATTTTCCTAGACGACTTCAAATCCGTCCTCGATGACATTGTTGCTCGCTCCTTTAGCAACACAGGCGGTCGCGTGAGCACGGCTCCACGCAGGAAGAACACGGACCCCAATTTCCCAGAATTTATCGAGTGCGGACCTGTTACTACCAGCATCTCGTCTCCGTCTGGCATGCCTGTGCGATCCCGGTCGATCAACCCGTTCTCTAATAGAGATCAGCGCATAAGCCATCCCAAGATCCACGTTCAACAGGAGACTACTGTAACGGTTTCAAAGCCGGGATCGCGTAAACCGAGTACCGACAGCTTTGACAGCAACCGTGACATTCTCTCTAGACCATCTGCGGCCATATCTCCTAGCCACGACGATCTTAACCGGTCCATTTCATGGCCAAGAAATCATGCTGCTTCTATTTCGGAAGTCTGAGCTGCAAATTTAAGTCCCGATTGGGATGAAACACTTGCATCTGAAGCATTAATGCCGAGGACATGAACAAGATACAGTATCCTATCAGCATCCGATGATGGTTCTCATCACGACCTGGACGTCGAAAGAGGAGCGTTCAAGTGTCGGCAAAATCTTGCCCTTCGCTCCGTCCTATCGATCGCCAACCTTAGACTCCATCCGCACCCATCACGTGTAGATACCGGGGTCCTTTTTCCACGGCCAATGGAGTAAAGATAAAAGGTCGTATGATGAAGCTTCTAAAGGTGAGCAACCAAGCACGACATTATCGTGTACGAGTCTAGTCTAATCAATGTCTAAGTCTATAAAGTCTAGTCAGCAAAAAAGATACCGGAGTCTAGCGTCTTCGTCCGATTAGAACACATCAAACCCATAGCGAACTCTGCTTAGAGTCTAGCTCTGAACTTCTCGTTCTCCTCCCGCAAAGGCTCTGCCTCTTCGTTGGCTACGCCGGGCAGTCCCAGCCCATCTAGCTTCTTAGGAGCAGAAGCATACCCCCCTTTCTGATTATCCTCATTCAAGACCTTCCCATCCTCACCTCTCCTCAACCCCAACTCCATCAACTTCGCAAACGCCTTCGCAAAATCCGCATAAAACAGCTCTTTATCCTCCGCATACCTCACCACCCACTCCTTAAATCTCTCATCCGCCAACAACGCCATATCCGACGGCAGCATCATCAGCTCCTTCCTGAGCTCCTCATCCACATGCACAAACTGCCGCACCCCACTCCCCAGCGTCTTCGGCGCCCACTCAAACCGCGCCAGCAACCGAAAATACTGGTTCCCAAACCGCGTCGGGTTGTACACCCACTTCCCCTCAAACCCGGACCGCTTCCCATGGCACCGCCTCAGACTATGCGCCCCGCACAGCGCCACCGCCTTGTGGTCGCTGAGCCCCATCCGCACGAGCACCGCCCGCACGTGTGCTGCGCCCTGCGACGCGTCCGGCAACCCCCCCCGCGGTGGCAAGCGCGTGTCGTCGACGTAGTCGGTGCGGCCGGGCAGCCAGGCGACCGCGGGCCCGCCCAGCGCCTCGATCGCGACGCAGCCCACCAGCGTCCACAGGTCCGCGTAGGTGAGCCATGGGTGCGCGGCTTTGACGGGCTCGAGGAAGACGCGCGCGTGTTGCAGCCCGGCGTTGGCCGGGTCGCCGCCTTCGGCTTCGTAGCGCATGCCGGCGCCGTTGGAGCCGCCCGTGTTGGTCGAGGCGTCGTAGCTGCTGGCGGAGTGCCTGGGGGATGGGTGGGTGGGTTAGTGGGTAGTGGTGGTGGAGGGTTTGGGAGGGGAGTTACCATGCTAGTCGCACGAGTACGGGGCCGACGCTGCCGTCGTCGTATTCTGGGCGCGCGAGGAGCGCGAGGATGGCGGCGCGCACGGAGGTGTAGTCGCCTGGGGCTGGGGGAGTCATTGTTGTTTCAGCAAGTGACAGTAGGAAATATATACACAAGTCTTCAAAGGCGTGGCGCAAATGGAATGTAAGAGAGACGGAAGACAGCTCGAGCTTCCATAAATTTTCACGAACACGACAGACGCCGTTCTCGCCGTGCCTCGGGGCAGGATCGAGGCTGATGTGATTCGTAAAGTGGGTCTTATCGTGTGAAGCGGCTTTTTTTTTTTTTTTTTAATCGCGGATCGGATTTCAGGAACGGGGTTAGCGGCGTGCGCATGTGAGGATGTCGTGAACTTTCTTCCGCTTCAGTGTGTGCTTTGCTTGAACGCTTCTAGGGAAAGGCATGAGGTTGGGATGACGAGGCTTGGCGCCGTTTGTTTGGATGCATGCCTAAGATTTTGGAAGGCTATGGTTTTGGTTGGTTGGTTGGTTAAAGTGTTGCGAGGCAGGGACGGATAGCGGCCTGGCAAATGGAAGTGCTTCAAGGCAGAGGCGTATAATGCATAGCCTTGCGGGCCCAGCACTACTGTCCCTCTCGATCTACGTGAGGCTTGAGATATTTCCAACGTCACGTGACAGGCCGCTTTGGGCACGTGTGACTGAACTCTCCCTAGAGTATAAAAAAAAAAAAAAATCTCCCATCGTGTTCATGGGTGGATTCTTCAGATCGTTTGTGGAGCTTCGCCGGTATCGAACTGGTGTGAACGACCTCTTGATGGTTGGCAAAAAAGCACAGAGGACTACCCTCCATGGTGCGCTTGGAGGCTGGATTGGGGACGTTTGAGTGCAAGTGATGAGGAGACGCAGTGCTATTTAGATTTGGTCGAGTTCAAGTATAAAGTCAATTATTTGCTAGTGTCAGTTGCCGTGGCTTTAGTGGATGAAGCTTGAGAGAGTCTGTAATCCGTAAATATGATAATCATTTAAGTCTTCGATGGCCGTTGTCTGCCCATTGCAATGCGGTCTCCACGGTGTTTGCAGGACCGCCAGTCCACTGATAAGTGCTTTTAGTTGTTGGTTTTGCTCGCGCATCGAGAGACTCCCAGTCCCTTGTTCTACCTTTGTTCCGGTTTCTTCAGTTAAATAGGAGTTGTTAGTCGGTATGACTAATACCTTCGAGTGTTGGGAAGAGCACGTGAAAGGCACCTGATCGACAAATTGACAGCTGAGTGCTGGAAAACCGACACCTATTAGTCTACCCAGCTTCACAAGTTACATGAAGTCTGTATCAGCCCACATCCCCTGCCTCTCCAGCATCCTCCACGGCCACCAGAACACCCCTCAACCTTCCCTCTCAGATCATAAACCTGAAGCATATCCACTAGCCAATCCTCCCTGCATACACAAACCTCACTACCCTACCACCCTACCTACCACCTAGCACAGCCATCTAACCACACTCAGAGACCCAGACACTTAACCCTCTTCAATCATCCCTAAACACCCACTCCGGCCACCTCCCTCCCTCATTCCGCCCCACCTCCCTCACCCGCCCGGCCTCCGTCTCGCTCCACACCATGATCCTGCCCGCGCCCCTCGCAAACGCAGCTGTGACCTGCTTCCACGGCGTCGGGTCGGTGTTGAACGTCTGCACCAGCGGGATCGAGCCCTGGCCATCGGCGTAGAGGATCGTGCGGCGGAGGTAGCGTCCTGATCTTGGTGATGGCGGCATGGGGGATGTATCTGGGGTTGTGTTTGGCGAAGAGGAAAGGAGAGGGGAAGAGGAGGAGGAGTGGTGCGAGTGGTAGGTGCTCCGCATGGGGATAGAGTACGGGGACGAAGACAGGTGGCTGTCGATGGGGGAGCTTGAGAAGGGGGCGTCGCTGCTGCTGCTGCTTCCCAGGTCCGATGTGAAGGATGTGGTTGGCGTAATGACGGCATGCCCAACGGGGCAGGGACTACTGTCCAGTGTGTCGTGCGAGCTATGCAGGTTCATCTCATCGTCTTCGTCCGTCATAGGCGCGTACGCCGATGCGTACACTGGAGCCTCCCGATCGTAGGCGTAATCAATGTTCTCAAATACGCGCGGCGGGAACATGTACAGCTGCATACCCAGCGGGACCGGGTGCTCGTAAGGTCGCTTTCGGCCTGGCGGGGAGATGCGTTGGGCCGGCGAGCCTAGACGCGGGTAGGGGAGTCCGTAGGTGTCGAAGGCGTAGAGCGACTTCTGGCCCTCCGAGTCCGCCATGATGGTTTCAGAGTCGAGGTCATAGATGCGCTCTTCAGAGCGCGTGATCGCGTTGCTCGGGAAGGCGATGATGTGCCACGGTGACATTGCGTGGCTGCGGTCGGTGGGGCTGTTCTGCGGGTGCTCTGCTAGCGTGATGAAGGTCCAGCGACCGGTTGTGTGAGATTGCTCTTGGGCTTCATCTGAGAGCAGGGCGTCTAGTGTAGTTCATTAGTGTCATGGTTTCAAGACTTCGTAACTAGAGGCGATAAAACTCACCCTCCCTAGAGTGACCCTCCCTGAACGTGTGCACCTCGCTATATCGAACTTTCTGGACGTCATCGGGTAGGACCCGCATAAGCTCTGTTGGTGGGTAGGTATCAGTTGCCCAGAAGGACAAGCACAGAACTGGAATGTTCTTTGGGGCACTCAGGCCAAGAATCTGGTCCCACGGAATCTCTCTACGGTCCAAGGCGCCGTGCCAGCTCAGCAGGTTTTCGAGTAAAGAGTATGGTTGGGTGCAACGTCTCTTGGGAGGGGGAGTTGTGCGGAGTGCATCTTTGAGTGGGCTTCCTAAGCTGCGTTTCTCACGCGTGGGCTTGGTGCCAATGCCATCGAGCTTACTGCCGTGGACGGCTTGCGACTTGTAATTCAGGTCCCCGAATTCGTCAGGACGTGGAAGGATTTCTCCTAGCCAACTGATCTCGTTCGCTCGCAGCTCTTTTTCTAGATCCTTGATGGGAAAGTCGATTTCTGTCTCATCGTCGCTGTCTACTGCGGTGTTAGCGATGAAGCTCTTGCAGGACATGTACAATGCTATTGCGCATCGGGGCCCGGCGCTACCGACGACGGACCACGTCGAGAATATCAAGGCGCAGCCACAATCCCGTCCCGTTCCCAGAGCATCGACAGCATGCTGAGCGTCTTGGGAATGTTTCTGTGCTGTGTTTCACTCACCGATATCTGCCTGGCCGTCATAGTTGGAGATCCCCAAGCCATAAGCGACAGGTTGCTGAGATCCTCCCTCGTCCGTACCAGCATCATGCTGACCCAGACCCATGTCTTCGGCCATAAAGATCAAGCTCCGCTGCTGTTCGTGTAGCTCCGCAATGTGAGTCGGCAGCGGTGGCGGTGTCGCGTATAGCTTTGGTGTCGGTGGGCTGAAACCTGTGCCCATCACCGTGATGAGGCTGCGCGACGCGGTGACCACTCTAGGATGGCATCTCCAGTATTCGTTATGATATCCCTCCATCGATGGAGTCGGCTCTGGAGTGCGGTACATGATTAGTACAATGTCTAGTGTGATGAACTGTGGATGCGAGCACTGTGCAGGTGGCCGCGGCGAGATGACGAGGTTAGAGGTTGGGCGTTCTATGAAAAGCAAAGGCCGAGGAAAAATGGCAATCGAAAGAAGTAGAAGGACAAAAACGTGGGAGCAGGCCCGTTTCGGTTAGGCTGTTGAGGCTGCCACGCGGGTGTGGATTTCATGACGTCGTGCCGCTTCTCACGGTTTTTGGCGGCTGGAGTGAATTCAGCCGCTACCTGAGGTCGCCCGGCAAGCTTATAATATTCCCGTGAACAGCGTTCGGGATTTCGAAAAAACTTCGAGGAGCTTCAAACAGCGGCAGACAAGTGTACACGGAGCTGTGGCGAGTTGCTGTAAATGTTGGGTCATTGCGCTTTCATTAGAAACCCCGATCTTCACCAGATTCCCATGCACCTACTCAGTCCAGGCTTTTGGTCTTGAAAGCGCATCGGCTGCTCTTCCCACCCGTTATGAAACCCACTCTAGTTGACCGAGAAACTGTACCTCGCCTCTAGCACGTACGGATCATCACCTGGGCCAAAGATGTTCTTCTTGTCCCGCTGCCACTCGGGCTGGTTGATGGCGTCGATCCAATCTTCAACCTCCATCACGATGCAGCCATACTGCTCCACCACGCGAGGACGGCTACCGTCGGTCAAGCCTTGGGTGGACTTTAGAGGGATTGAGCCTGCATTGCGATCAGCGTGCGCGAAACCCAGTTTTTGAGGGGCACTTACCGTTCTGGCCTCCGCAGCTATAGACTTGGAAAGCGTCCTGATCAGTGAATATGTCCACCTGGATGCCGGTGAAGTTGCTGAAAAGTGACGCCACTGGACCTTCGGTGCGCCAATCGTACGGACCGTTCTGTGCACGGTTGACCAGATAGCAGGTATCGTATCCAGTGCAGTTGGTTCCGCAATTCCCCAACAGATCCGGGGACGAGAAGTTGGCGCCGATCTGCTTTGGCGCGGACCAGAAGTCGTTGACCGAGTACAAGTCGTTCGGGAGAATCGTGCCGTTGGGAATAAGGATTCCATCGGCTCCGATGCGCTGGCCAGAGTATGGCAGGTAGAGCGTGTGGTTCAGTGCTAAAGCTGTGTCGTCATTCTGGAACGCGTCGAGATTCCAGTATGTCTGAAAAATTACCTGATTAGCACCCGTATTTGCAATAGGGCAGTGGACATACGTGAGAGCTCAGCATGATGGGCGTCTTCTTGGTAGTTGACAGAGCGACCATCTTCAGATGCCACTCGTTCGGGGTCATGGTGTATGTGATGTAGCTAACAACTTCTCCGGGGAAACCTTGCTCGCCATCAGGATCCACGAGAGAGAAGGTGATAGAGCTAGTCGTGTGCGCAACGACAGTGAAATTTCGCTGAGCAAAATTAGCAACCATAGACTCAGATCAAACGATGCAGAACGCACATAATCCCATCCGTGGGGGCCTCCATGCAGGGTATCGTTGTTGTTGTTCTCGTTGGGCAGAACATGGTATTCGGTGCCATCAATCATAAAGCTGCTGTTCTTGATGCGGTTGGCATAGCGGCCTAGGAGGAATTAGCTAATTTTCGAAGGCGCTCATTTCACTCAGGTAAGTGTGTGCAACTCACCTGGAACACCGCCAAAATGCGGGTGGTACGGATCCTCAGAGTAATGAGTTGCATTGTCGAATCCTAGGACAATATCGCGCTCGATGCCATTGGTGTCATTGACGAACAGGTTGCTGATGCTGGCGCCGTAGGGAATGAAGAGGCCACGAATCCCCTCGGCGGAGATTTCATACTTGCCATTCTCATCAGGACCCAATGGACCATTGCCGCCATAGTCCTGGGCAATGACGGACGCGGCCAGCAATGCGAGCGTGGTAGGTAGTCTGAAGCTCACCATGTTGGTAGGAGGGTGGTGTAAGCTTTTTGAGGTTGGTGGTGGAGAGGAGAGAGTGTAGTTCGTGGCAGGCACCTAGGTAGTGAGGTGTTTATTTACGTCGGCCGTTCACAAGTCCCATGACCAGGGTTCGATGGATTTGATGGGTGAATGCAACCCTTGAAGTGAGAGCACCGGGGCAACGTTGAACGAAAGCGCTCCCCTCTCCCCGCAGCCAGCTCCACGGCTCCGCCGGGCAGAGCGTCAGGCACGCGGCTGGCGATGACGAACCTACAGGCCGGTCCTTGAGGCAATTGAGCAGCTGATACACGCGCGAGGTGGGGTTTGCATGTCAGATTTTCGGCAGGGCGCTGGATGAGGCAGCGGGAAGGCATTCACCGAAGGCTCCTCCGGGCGTGCGCTGCTGCTCCATGGTTCGCCGGCGAAGGGCCCTTGGGCCAAAGCACTGGCCGCAAAGGAGCCCATGGCACCGTCATTCGCGGAAGAAACGACGGCCAGGAGTCGAGCTTGGTCGGGCGAGGTAAGGATGCGAGGTCGAATTTAAAATGTGGAGAAGACGGTGCCAGGCACGCTCTGCCTTCCCCGCCTCTTCCTCCACCACCACGCCACCAGATCTGCGGAGGGTGCGCCTTCACGGCACCGTCACCCATCGTGCCATCCTTCGCCTATGGCGGCACCGGGACGGAAATGCTGCGCTTTTGGGTATTGCATCCTGCATTGCATACGGGTTGATATCCTGCTATTTACTACCCTACCAACTAGCTACTTCGAATGGTCCCTCAGAGACGGAATACTACCTCGTCGTTGCCACTTCTCCCTTGTTCGGAATGTTGAAGATGCTATGAAGCTCCTCTCGCGGCGCTAAATGAGCGTACAAATTTGCTTGCGCTGGTCACGGGCCGTGTTCAAGGAAGTTCCTCCGCTTGTACGAGACCGTAGGCCCGGGTGCTGGTTCCAGCGGATCGAACAGAGTCTCCTCTCTCACCATATCCTCGCCATTCGAGTACCTCGTACTGGCCACAGTATGAACAACTCGCAGAGCCACCCCAAACCACTCGCACTCGTCCGCCAGTGCTGGTATTCCCACCAGACTTCTCTGCGCAGAACCCCACTCTCCCATCTTCATCGTGATCGATAGAAGCGAGGAATTGATATCTCGAGACTTCCTGATGTATTCGGAGAGATGCCTATGGAAGTTATGCACTATGTAATTGTCAAATTTCGTAAATCTGTCCTCCGTGTAGCTCAGAGAGAGATCTTCCAGGTTTGTTGGCAGGCACTCAGCGAGTATCGTCGTTTCTTGATAGCGAAGCGCATGGCTTCCTAGGAGCATGATCAGGGGAACATCAAGCTTCTTCAGCCTTGTGAATCCCCGCAGCGAGCCAAAATGTGCATCAAATGCTGCCCAGTGTAGTTTTTGATGTCGTTGGGTGGGGGGCAGCCACTGAATCTGGATTTCGTCGTCCGGCATATAAGGCGTGACAAACAGAGTCAAACACTCGAGCGATGGCTCCAAACGCAATAATACTTTCCAGACCTCGGAGCACTTGATATTGACAGGTACGTTATAGCGGGAGAGCGGACCCTCTGCCAGGTAGGAAAGCTCACAGGTGAGAGAGGTTAATTTCGGTGCAAGATGTAATATTCTTTCCAGAGTCAATGGCCTCACCAAGGCCTGACGGACAATCAACGACCTCAGTTTCGACGCGGGTGGCTTTGTTGCTACCCCTGGGATATCATCATAATCCGGCAATGTAATCTCCAAGGTTTCGACGCATGGGAGGTAGAAAAAGGGGACTATGGAGTAATAATCGTCCATAGTGGGCATGTATTTGCTCCTCAACTGGTTTGCATTGTGTACAATGTGTTTGATGTTTCCGAAAGGTCCCACGAAACTGGACGGCGACGTTTCCCACATTATATCGTCATTCATCGTAATCTCTACGAAGAGAGAAGAGCGCAAAAAGCCAGTGCCGAGGTTTAAATATTCCAGATTGTGAAGATGATGAAGCAAAAGTGCAACATATGCGTCTACGGCCCCTTTCGATAATTCAGTCCTCCATCGAAGTGGCTGTGGTAGATCCGCCTTGAGAACGACTTCATTAAGGCGTTTAAAGTCCTCCCAAGACGGTGGCACGTCATACGAGTAGCTCCGGAGACTCTTAACAGCGACACCGTTGTTCATTTGGTATCGTTCCACGTCACTGAATGTCTCGTCAAAGGTGAATTGAATGCTCCGGACCAGGCTAGCCAGTTCAGCACGACCCAAAATCGACATCAGCAAGCGGAATGGTCCCGATGTTTCCTTTTGTAATAGCCTAGCCAGGCCTTCATCGGCTATTGCGTCTCTTGACTCTGTTTGAGTCAGATCGCGCCAGGAGAGTTGGATATTGCGGTAGAGCGCTGGCTCTGTTAGATCGCGGAGGGGCTTGCAGACCAGATTGAGAGAATAGAGGTCAGGTGTTCGGAGGAACTTTAAGATGTGCAAATATATGTCGACTGGTATCGTCGATAAGCTCGCCATAGCTGCTGTATTCTGGAGAAAGGAGAGATGAGCAAGGAGTTGGTGGAAAGGCTGCAGGTGAGGTCTTGGGCGCTTAGACCAGATGCCAAGCCTGTCTTCCCATTGGTCAATTCGTCTTAGCTATTCTTGACGGTTTCTTGAAGCATCCGGGATAGTGGTACGAGCTTCACGTAGATAATAGTTACTCCGAACTAGAGCCATAAGAACACGCATGCTTAACATGATCTATCAAAACCGAAAAAAGTACAAATTGGTATCATTCGTAAAGCCATTCCAACACCAGACCTAACACCAAAACACATAGCTCCCTCCACGCAGAATCATCACATCATGAAACTCATCCCAGACCTGATACACTCTCACATACGCCATGAAACCGCACTCAATGACCCCACGTCACAGAAAACCCAACGTCCCGACGAATGACCTTGCCCAGCTTCTCATCTCTCCTGACATCCTCTCCAGAAATTACACTGAATAGCCTCCTCACAACTGCCTCGAACCCAATCACCTCGCCGTCTGGCCCCGGGTCCACATCACCTCGGTCGATTTCTTTCCCTGTCGTCCGCTCGTACTCCTTAATATCCGACAACGTCAACAATTGACAGAAGGCGGCTGCCAACACTAAGTACTGCTCCGTCATTGTAACATCGTATCCCCAGTTCGAGTACACCGCGCCTAAGAACTTCTTCCGGTCCGGTATGGTCTCCAAGAGTGCGTTGTTGATGCTAGAAGGAGAGGCGGGGGCGAAAGATGTTGGCTTGCGTTTGTGAATTTGGAAGAGAATATCAAGAGTCTTGTAATGCGTTCTTGTCCATGGCTGAACCCGGGGAAGAGGGGAGAATCTAAGAATCATCGGATGTGAGGGTGGGGAAGCAGCCGGGGTTACAGCGGTCCACAAAGTAGTAGTCAGGCGGGAGAAGAGTCCGGTTTTTGCGATCGAGGGACCGGTTGAACTTGATGCCGAGGGAGCAGTCCTAGATACTCTCGGTTCTAGAACCGTAGTTTTAGCAACCCTTTTTCGAGGAGATTGAGTGTTTGAACCATCGAAAAGCGGTGAGTACGCGCGCTTTGGGCTTAGGACGCTTCGTTTGGAGCCTCCGTCATTCAAGACCTCAGGCGGCGAAGACGGTAAAAAGGATACGCTCGGCGCAAATCGTTGCGAGTGTTCGGTAACTTCCTTGATCTCATGGAGAGTACGGCTGTGTGGCTCATACGATCGTGCCTCCGTCTCCGCTCTCAACTGACGAATATCGGATAGTGTGCTACTCTTTCCGTCCACACCAATAGAGCTCCGTGTATTTCGAGAGCTTGCTAGGCTACTTCGAAGACCTCTCTCTGATTCCAGATCCTCTGATCTGAGTTGTTGCTTTAGTGGGCTACCTTTATAAGGCGCGGCTTGGAGCTGTGCGATTCTCGGTGGGACCTTTTGAGCAGGAGAGTTACGGTCGGGAGTCAAGACTGAGCTTTCTTTTGCAGGGCTGCTGTCGCCACCAAGAAGCATGGTGAGATCCAATTTGCTAGTCTGTTCCTCTAGCGATGTCGTTTTGTTGTAGACGGCAGGGAGATTGTTCTCCCAGAACATTCCTGTGTCGTCGCTGCTCTCGCCCTCTTCTTGCTCGTCATACTCTACAATGGGCAAGAACTCCTGTGCCCTTTCTTTGCCCTTGCTCGATCGCGTAGAGGATGTCTGGTCAGCATGCGACACCCGAGGGGCAGTAATCTCTTCCATTTCGACTTCCATTTCGTCGCTGTAATGAAAGTCGCTCGAGCTCTTTCTACGCCAGGTCTTTGGTATTTTTCCACGGGCAGGCGGGAGGGCATTTTCATCAGCAAAAAGCTGATCCTGGAAGTTTGGTTCCTTGTGCGTGACCGTTCGTGCCTTTGGCAATGTCGGTAGATCAGACGAGCGGCTTGCTTCCTCTTGCCATATATCCGACTGGCCATCCTCGTTGACTCCTTCATCTACGGCATTCGCTTCGGGAGACTCGGGATGGGCTGCATCCATGGAGTCCAAGTATTGATGTAGTCTCTGGCCGTGCGGGTCAATGGATTTGACCACTGGAGGCGTATCTACCCGCCAACTCATTTCGTCTTCGCTTCTAGCTGGGCTTGCGAGATGAGTCTTCTCTGCGCGAGCTGCTATATCAGGATATGTGACTTCCGGACTTGCGACTTTCGAAGAGGGCATGGATAGCGAATACTGATCCCTCTCATCTGGAGTAGGAAGACGAGGGTCAAGCCTCTGAGCAGGTCTCGGTTTCAGGCTAGAGCTTCCAAAGACATTTTGTTCGGCGATTGTGACTTGGGGGACTTTAAAGCTGCTCGCTGAAGCTGGTGATGACTTGTTCTCCAATTCTTGAGACATCTTGGCAATCTGTTCTCCAAGACGAAAGTCGGCCCGCAACTCTCGCCTTGTCCCCTCACCAAAACCGTTGAACAGGTTATCTAGGTGATTGTTTTTTTTCTCCATAGGGGCGTCGGAGGAATCCTTTGCTGATGGCTCTTGAGCCGGGTCAACAAGCCCCTGTAGGGCAAATCCAGCCTTGACTGCTCTTGCAAGCTTTGGTGTTGGCGTCTTCCTAGGGGAGGATTGTGAAATTTCGATGCGCGGTGGGACCGATGGCGACTTGATAGCCATAGCTGGGGTGGCTCCTCGAGACTTAGCGACAACTCGTGGAGGAGATTCTATATGCGAAGGGGTGAGTCCGGTGGAAGATATGTATGGAATCGAAACTTGTGAGGGCTCTTCGTAGGACTTGCGGTCGGACCCCTGCAATGGTGTATTTAAGAATCGTCTTTTCCCAATTGCACTCTGCGCCATTCTCGACGTCAATTTGCCGACTCGCTCGGTGCTCATAGCTTGGTAGCTAGGCAGGGAGTCAATGGAGACCATCGTGAAGTTTTCGCTCTCCATTATAGTAGTGTTTCCGTCAAATCCAGCGAGAGTGTGATCCACATGTTCGAATTCGTAAACAGCATCTTGATCTTCGTCTTCCTTCCCATCGTCCATATCATCGCTCTCGGCTTCCGTTTCGATTTGGATGGGCTGTTCTTTGCTTTCTTCATGTTGTGGATCCTGTGACACCATTCCCCTCCACATATCGGCATCATTTCCATCGTCAGATCCCGAAGGCGTATCTCCGTGGTCACTTCCAGAAGATAAGGACGTGGGTTTGTATTTCGATCCGCTTTCAGATGCAGAGGTCGGCTGGTAGAGCGACCCGGTCCCAGATGCACTCATCAGCTTGTATTGCGAATCGGTCTCAGATGCCGTCGTCAGCTTGTGCCTTGATCCAGTATCAGAATGCGATGTCGTTACATAATCTGATCTGCCTTCAGACATGTACGGCGAGTCGCCTTCGCTCTCAGAGGCTGTTGTCGTCGATATCTGCGACCCACTCTCAGATGTAGTAGTAGGCTTGTAACTGTTGTGTGAACCACCCAGTCGGACAGGGGTGCCCTTGCGAACTTTGACTGATTTAGGGGCAACTGAAGGCGTTCCTATAGTCTTCGGCAGTGTCAACGAAGTTGTATCTTCGTGTTGGCCGCCGAATCTTACGGGCGTTCCGCGCCTGACCAGGCGTTGGCTGGGACGATGTTCCTGAGTTGGTTCCGGAGTTCCCAGTTCTGATGAAGAAAAACGAACAGGGACTGTTCTGGTCCTTGCTGACTGCGGGCGTCTGATGTCCACATATCCTTCGTCTTGTGACTCGTCTTGTGTATGGTCGCCCGTTGTTTCCGCACTTGACACATCCACCTCAGGCTGAATGCTCTTCTTCGGTCTTCCCCGTCGTTTCTTAGGCTCCTCCGCGATGTTTTCAGTTGAGATATCAGCGATGCTCATATCCGCGACGCCAATGGTTGATTTCCTCGCCTTAGGCTTCTTCCAAACTGGTGTCGCACTCCGCTTTGGTTTCATAGGAGATGAGCCGATTGACTTCTTCGGTCGGCCGGGGCCTCTTCGCCGAGTAGGAGACGACGCACCGGCATCCTTCAGAGGAACGGTGGTAGTTCTCGCGCGTGCTGTTCGTCCACGACTGGGCGAGCCATATCCAACGTTCTCTGAATCCGACTCCAGCTCTGGCACTGCCTCCACAGTGACCTTGACCTTCCATGGGCTGGCTCCTCCGCCTGATTTGCCGGTGCTCATAATCATGGACTTCGAAGGCGAGGTAAAGGTCGTGTTCATTGTTTGTGTCTGTTTATTGGGAGAGCCTGCTCGGAGGGGCGTCTTGCGCAACGGCTGTTTCGAAGTCGCGCGAGTTCTCGTCGGTCGCCTTGACTCGGTCCATGAGAGTGCAAGAGGGTCTGGGGATGATTCTGCATAGCTGTCGACGTCGAATTCGTCGTCCGAGACGGCGGGGACTCCGGACGCCATCCTAGCAGACTTGCGGGCGCAATAATTGGAGTGTCAGAAGGGCTTTAGCAAAAGGACGTGCTGCTGTCGAGATACCAGTGTTATAAGATGCAAAATAGAAAACATGTGCAATGAATGGACGAAGGGTGTTGATGGTGGGCTTGCATTCTTGTGGTGGAGTCTCCATTCACTTGGCTCGTGCGAATCTGCTGCCATGGCAACGAGCTCCACTTTATTCGCCCCGCAACGTCAAAGTAGGCATCATCATCCTCGAATCTTGACGGCACCGTGGAGAAGCGATGGGCATCAAGGGGTGAGTGCATTGGACCCAAATTGACTGTATCTTGCTAATACTTCCCAGCATATACAAAGAAATCGGGCCAGGGGAGCGAATCGCGCTCTCGAAGCTCGCTGCACAAAAGTTTGAGGAGACAGGGCGGCCGTTGCGCATTGCTATCGACATCTCCATATGGCTCTTTCAGATTCAATCGAGCAAAGGTAGTGTTTCTACTTTTATGCGAAGTTCTCAATGCTAATATTGCGCGATGCGACTAGGTGGCACAAACCCAGCTCTGCGAACCTTTTACTACCGTCTATTACGCCTCATATCACATTGTATACACCCGATATTCGTATTTGACGGCCCAAATAAGCCCCCATTCAAGAGAAATAAGCACACTGGCCACAATGTCGCGTCAGTCCCGGAGTTCCTTGCGAAGCAACTGCTCAAGCAGTTTGGCTTTCCCATGCATCTTGCGCCGGGAGAGGCCGAGGCGGAGTGTGCGTTACTCCAGCGCGAAGGCATAGTGGATGCTGTTCTCAGTGAGGATGTGGATACACTCATGTTTGGGAGTGGCTTGACTTTGCGCAACTGGTCAGCGGAGGCCAAGAGCAGCAAAGTGCCGACCCACGTTAACATTTACGACGCGGACAAGACCAAAAATGGAAAGTCTGGGCTTGATTGTGAGGGAATGATACTCGTTGCGCTTATGAGTGGGGGAGACTATATTCCTGAAGGCATACCGAATTGTGGCCCAAAGACGGCCTGCGAGGCAGCAAGAGCTGGCTTTGGGAAAGATCTTTGCAATATCCGTAAAGGAGACACGAAAAGCTTCCAGGACTGGAGAGAACGACTAGCTCACGAACTGCACACAAATGAGAGTAAACTGTTCACCCGAAAGCACTCTAAGCTGGTTATCCCGGAAGACTTTCCTAGGACGGACATTCTTAAATACTACACTCATCCAGCCATTTCTACAATGGCAGCATTGGATAAGTTGCGCGGAAGCCTAAAATGGGACCAGGATCTTGATTTTCCAGGACTACGCGAGTTTACTGGGGATGCTTTCGATTGGGTTAAATTGGGTGGAGCAAAGAAATTCGTTCGCAACTTGGCTCCCGCTCTCCTTGTCCGGCATCTCCGTTTGAGAGGGCAGGAGGGCGACTCCAGGCCTGATGATCCGGAGGCCATAGAGAAGGAAGAAGCTAAGCTTGTCAAGAGCATTCATGGAAAGAGGAATCACCCCACAACGGATAATTGTACCGAACTACGTATCGCCTTCACGCCAATTGAGCTCGTAGATATCGACCTAGAAAATGAAGACCCTGACGATGAGCTACTCGAAGACGATTCCGAAGATGAAGTGCTTCCTGGAACGGATGCCGGTGATGGGGAAGAAGCGAGTGCACCCAAAAAGCGAGGGCCGTCATTATATGATCCCACCAAGATCGAGAAAGTGTGGATTTTGGAAACTTTTGTACGCGTTGGCGTCCCTCTCAAAGTTCAAGACTGGGAAGAAGGCGTCCGGAAACCCAAGAAGGCGGCGGCGCCTAAAGTATCACTGAAACCAAAGGCAACTGGAGCCAAGGGTAGAAAGGCGAAAGAGGGCGGAATGCCCAAAGGCGCCCTGCATAAGTTCACCAAAGTTACTAAACCTGGAATTTCTGCATCTCAAAGCAGGACTAAAGCTCAAGGTGATGAAGTAACTATTCCCGAGACCACATTGTTGTCGACGAGGGCATCTCAACCTCCTCCGTCGTCGTTTCGGATGCCTCTACTTCATCTAGAGTCCCCAATCCGCAGCCAAAGAACGATTGCAAATCTTCTCTCGTCTCCAGTAACTCAACTCCCTCGAGCCACGTCATCCCAAACTACTATCGAGGAGCCGCTTCCTGCTAGTTTGGAGGATCTTCCTCCCACTGTGACGAAGCGACGGCGCCGAGATCCACTACAACGATCTCAAACTATGCGGACATACACCTCTTCGTCCCCATGCCGGCCCTCAACACCGGAACTGTCCTTCGCTAGACATGATCTGGATTCGTTAAGCTCCCCAGTTCTGCCATCGCCCTCTGACCTCGGACTAAAGAAACCAAGAACGAGAATGACAACTGCCGCTCCACCTAGGCCTAGAACTCCAACCCGAACTCAGCGCCAAACAGCTTTGCTTTGCCTATCATCCACTTCACACCGAAATCGACCGACGACACTGGAAGAATCTTTCTCTCGAGCGTCACAAAGCGTGACACCAACCGCCAATCGTTTCATCAACAGAGCTATCAATTCTCCAATACTAGAACCTACCATTGAAGCCGTCGAGCAAGTCAATCTCTGTGCATCATCGCCACCTCCTGCGCCCGTTCAGCTTCAATCAACGGCAGTCCTAAAAACTAGACCATCTCGCCGCACAAAACCAAAAACCCAACCAACCACTCGACCAGCTCTGCGATCCATATCGTCCAACGCCTCCCAGCGCCCAACACGCTCCGCAGCCAAAAAATCAAACTCCTCAGTACCGGTCCGCCGCTCACCGCGACGATCAACAAGCAACCCGAACTTGCCAATTGAAGAAGTAAACCTTACGGGCTCGCCACCTCGCGATAACACTGCCTTAATACCACGTTCCACAAAAGCTCCCGCAGCCGAGATCGAAGCAGTTGATCTTACGTCCTCGCCAGGAAAGACTCCTGCTGCTCCCACTGCTGCGTTCCCGAAACCCAGCCCGAAGCCTCAAATATCGCTGTTCCCACGTCGTTCGCCCCGTGTTCATGCACCATCGCGCTCGGCTCTAAAACAGCAGGTGGTTAGGAAACGTGCTATACGCATTCGCGATAGCTTCGGTGGTGGATGGGACTATGTGGACGCCAGGGATGTCGGGCTAGAGTCTTCGCCTGTGGCTCCGTCCGTCCCCACTGGGCTGTCAGTTGTCAGTAAGAAGGTGGAGGGGAAGAGGCCGAAGGTATGGCGGGAGAGTTTGATAGAGAGCGTCGACTTGACGGGGACATAAATGCGTCTGGACGGGCTTGTCCACTACAATTACCTTTGCATGGACTGGATTGGCGCTCTGATTTATAGGTAGGATAGTGAAGGCGTTACCGTTCCTTGCTGTTTGATAGTGATGTAGAGGCTGTACAAAACTGAGCATTGTTACCATAAGTAAGCTTAAAAATTAAACGCATTCACGAATACGCTGCGGTTAGTCTTTCCGTAATCTCGCTGTTCAAGAAGTGAGGCTCGAAAGGCTGGTTGGCACGTCACGTGTGATACCTAAGACCGACCTTAAGCCCGTTGTCTTGGCGTTTAGTCGCAGCTGTGGGCAGGGCGGCTTCTCCCCTCAGCTTTTTAACCCGTTCACCACCCACAATACCCACAATACACTCCGACTTTGCGTGTCAATGATGCCCCCTCCTTAGATATTTCAACTGTACCCAACATCCCTCCTCATAGCTTGTACACTCCTCCACCCGCGCAGCGCGCAATACCTACAAGCCTCTCCACCAGACCACTCTCCTCTGCTCCACACCAGCACGATGCCTCCAGCGCGCGCCTCTGCTGCCCCGGTCTCCGACCGCCGTCAATCAGCGCGTCAACCGCGTTCGAGCATCGCTCGCCCGCAGAACTACTATGCTCGCACCTTCGCTGGCCGTCTGTCTGGCCTGGGCGACACCGAGCAGACACCTCCCGCCCCGGGCTTCCTTCCAGCCCTTACACACTTCACAGACGCCGTCGATGCCTTTCCGAAGGAGATGATCAAGCATTTCTCCATGTTCAAAGAGGTTGAGGCCAAAATACACGACCCCGCCACGCTGCTGCAGCTCTTGCTCGACGATATCGCGCAGATGCCCGTCCCGTCCCTCGCCCAGCGACGTCAGACACAACCACACGGGCTGAGCAGAGACAACAGCATGAACGGTAGCACAAATGGTTCCGTTCACACAGATGCCGGTATGCGCCACCAGCAGCTCATGGTTGAGCTCTTCCCCGAGAATTTCGACACCCTCCCTCCCCAAGAGCAGGCGGACCTGCGCCACCGACAAAAGTTCTTCCGACTGCGGGCGATCATGAGCTCCATGCTTCCTACACTCGATGAGAAGCTCGTCGTTCTTACCGCCGCAACGGGCACGAAGGACAAGGGCCTTGCCCGCATGAACAGCTCCTACCCACACATCGACAACGAGATCAGCGAGGAGGCCCGCTACGGCAATCCCAACCACTGGGCATACGCAGATAAGGAGGAAAAGAAGAAGGGTGGCACAACAATTGAGCGATCAAGGCGCGAGGTTGCATCGGCGAACAATCTGGCTGCTGCCGCTGCCGCTATCCACGAGGTGGACGCTGCTGCTCTGCGGAGTGAAGCTCGTCGCGAAGCTATGATGGCCAACAAGCGAAGCCGGAATCAGCATCTTGATTCCGATTTCGACGATTCCAGGCCTGCCAAGAAGACGCAGACAAAAGCTCGCAGAATCGCTGCTGAGGCAGCATCGGCTGCTGAACCAAGGGCATACGGACTGGGTATATCGAGCAATGGAGCTGTACAGCCGCGCAAGCAGAAGAAGACCGAGAAAGCACTGGCCGCGGCAGCTCCGACTATGGAGCGATCGATAAGTAGTGCCTTGAACGCGGCTGCAGCAGGTGGACGAGGTGGAGCAAGTCCACGGGAAACATCAATCACTGATGGGAGGAAGAAACCCAGAGCTGCTCCTGGACCAACTCATGCGAAGAAACGGTTAGCACTCCCACCGTTACCACCTGAGCCCCAGGGACTAACACATCGACTTAGTGCTGCCCTAGGCGCTCACTCACCACCTATCGCCTCGTCACCCCTCGCAGGAACCTTCGCATCATCTCGAGAAGTCATAGCTGCCGCGCAACGACCACAGTCTTCACGTGCGCGACAGAACTCAAATGCCAACTCCGTCCACTCCGCAGTCCAGGACGCTTCTCGCGGCCGCCGTCCCTCCTCCGCTCACTCGAATCGTCCGGCAGCTAATGGAAGCAACGCGATACAAGAGCTAGAGCTAGCTGCAGGTGTCAGCAAACCCGCTCTCTCCGCAAAAGAAGGATACACTCCCAACGAAGCGGCGGAAACCAACGGAGCATTTGACTCTGCGACTTTCAAGCGCGAAGAGGTGGATGTTCCTGACGCGGACACGCCCGACCTTGACCCTCCTCATCCGGCACCTGTTACAACGCGAGCTGGTCGAACCTCCAAAACCGCGACGCCCATCGGCTCAGCCTTCCCAGAGATCCCCATGGCCCGTAGTCGCAGCACTCGTGCGGCGAACAATGGCGGCTCGCACGCCTCGTCCGAAACAACCACGAGTGGGAACCCCTCGAAGCGGTCCCACAAGAAAGGCGCATCGATATCGCAAACTTCTCTTCCTGCTGCTAAGGACTCTATCGAGATAGACGATGAGACAGCGTCAAGCCCGGCTGCTGAGCTTAGCGACGAGGTCGGCGAAGACGGCGACGAGCCGAGGTATTGCTACTGCAATGAAGTTAGCTACGGGGAGATGGTCGCGTGCGACAACGGAAGGTGTCCGAGAGAGTGGTTCCATCTTGGGTGTGTTAACCTGGACAAGCCGCCGAATTCACGGACCAAGTGGTATTGCAGTGATGAATGCAAGGACGCGATTGCAGCGCGGAAAGAGAAGAAGAGTCGGCCAGGCAGCAGAGCTTAGTGGTCGCCTCGGTTTTGTTGGCTTCTATAGGCGCTTGGTTTACTCGAGGAACACCGGCTGGGTTTCGTTTTCGGGGAATATATTTGATCATAATGCGAAGATGAGCAAAGGCGTTGGGAGCGCTACCTAGGAAAGGCGGCGCGGTTCACGACATGTGGCTGGCACGGTATCCTCCATCTCTATTCCATTTCCTTAACTGCATGTACTGGAGTTTCTAGTGTATCTCACTCATTCTAAGCCGAAGGATGCTGGCGGAGAAGGCGTAGCGATTGGCCCTGCGATATTTGTAACCATAGAGTTCAGCAATGAGATACTTTGAATCATATAACACTTTAGCCCTTAGTCTTGTTGAAACAGTGCCTCATCATAGAAATCCGTACACTCACTTACCGCTGCATGAGGAGCCTCATGGCATTTTCAGCATTTCGAATCAGAGAGAGGTTCCCCATTTTGGACAAGTAGTAAACTCGCGAGGCTACCTCAGACAGCGTCAGTAGGGCATACGTAGACTGGAAGTGTACTTGCTGCTCCCGGTTTCTGTTAGTACGTTGGAGCCCCACAAACCAGGGCAGGACAATGTACGGATATTTATGGGTGTACGTATATCTATGGCATAAGGTTGTGAATGGGCAGAATGGGGGAGCACTGAAGGTTAGCTCCCAGGCGTCGGCTGGATGTGCGCTAGTTCAAGGCCTGAATGAGTAGGGCGCTTTCAACGGCACTTCATCACGTAGAATTGAAATGGCATCAGTACCAGCTCGCTTTCCTGAATATACCCAAAATCTTTGGTGATTCGTGACGACGGTGAAAATCCCCATTCTGTCCGCTAAAAGATGGTGGGAACTAGAACTGGGGAACAGTACTAGCGACACCAGCGCTGCGAGCAGAAAGCGGCGTAGCACAACTACTCATTGTCCGCCAGCCACAAGCAGATGCCCATCCTCATTCCTTTGAGGAAGAAGCGTCGAGGCGTGCACTTTAGACCTGCCATGGCCACCCCGCAAGCTCCTTCCCAGTCACCCTCCGCCAGACTGCAGGAACTTCTCACCACATCACAACGAATCGAAGAGCTCTCTGATTCTGAAGGCTTCGAAGACGCAATGGAGCCCGCGTCCGCACAAGCACCGCCTTCGTTTCCGAAGCTGCAGATGTTTACTTCGCCGTTGCGGGATGAGTTGGTGACCGACAGCTCCGCGATTGAAGCCGAGACGTTGGACGACATACTGCCATTCCTTGAGGACAATCCGTACGACTTCGAGCTGAACTCCTTCGGTGTACCGAAGCTGCAGCGCGCCCAGCATGTCGCATTTCTCCGCAGAGCACTGGGCAACTATCCGGCGCAGTTTGCTGCTATGGATGCTGCCCGGCCTTGGCTTCTTTATTGGAGCTTGCAAGGCCTGACATGTCTTGGAGAGGACGTCTCCGAGTATCGCGAACGGTAGGCCAGTCTTCTATTGCTTTCTTTCAACATGCAGTATTTCATCCCTGCCCTCTCATTCCCTATATCAAGCTTGTTCAAGTTCTGCGCGTCGATTTCCATCACTCTCCAACAACGATCAGACCAGATTCATGTCCATAGAAAGAAGCTCCTAACTTTTTCAATAGTGTAACGTACACTTTCTCAGCAGCTCAGCACCCCATGGGCGGCTTCGGAGGCGGCCACGGCCAACTCCCGCATCTGGCAGGTTCATACGCCGCAGTTCTCAGCTTGGTCATCGTCGGCGGTAAAGAAGCATACGACATGATAGACCGAAAGGCCATGTAATACAGTCACATATCCTAACATCCTGACCTCTCTAACACCAGACCAGGTGGCACTATCTAGGCAACATGAAGCAACCCGACGGCGGCTTCACCATGGCTCCCGGCGGCGAAGAAGACGTCCGTGGCGCTTTCTGCGCAATGGTCATCTTGACCCTCCTCAACCTCCCTCTGGACCTCCCACCAACATCACCCGCCAAAATAAAAGGCGACGAAACGTTCCTCACCAAGCTTCCCGAATGGATATCGCGCTGCCAAACCTTCGAGGGCGGCATCGGCGCTGCCCCTACTAACGAAGCCCACGGCGGCTACGCTTTCTGTGCCCTAGGATGCCTTGCCCTCATCGGCTCTCCTAAAGAAATGCTACACAAGCATCTCGACGTCCCCGCATTGTTGTCCTGGCTTGCGAGCCGGCAAACGCAGCCAGAGGGCGGTTTCCAGGGGCGGACGAACAAGCTCGTAGATGGGTGCTACAGCCACTGGGTCGGCGGGTGCTGGGGGATCGTCGAGGCGGCCGTGCAAGGGAGTAACGATGGCGTGGGGGCGAGGCTGTGGCGGAGGGAGGACCTGGTCCGATATATTCTTGCGTGTTGCCAGGGGCAGAAGGGGGGGCTGAGAGATAAGCCTGGGAAGTGAGTCGTCCATCTTTCTCTATTTATACCCTGAGGTTCGGGGTAGCAGATGGAATGGAGCTAACGCATTCGAATAGGCACCCAGACGCCTACCACACCTGCTATAACCTCGCTGGTCTGAGCGCGGCGCAGCATCGGTACGTGTACGACTATGAGAAAAGCACTGGAGCTGCTGCTGCGCCGTTGAGTGCGGCGTTCAATTGGACGGTGGCGGACGTAGTCGAGGAGGAGGGGAAGATCTGGGACGAAGACGACACGGTCAATATTATCCACCCGGTATTTGTCGTTCCGTGGGGACAGGCGGAGGCGGTGAGAAAGTACTTTGAGGAAAAGGCTTAGTTTTGAGGAATGGGTTGTTGAGAGAGAAGGGTACTTAAAGCCTTATTCTCAAGACTGGATTACATCACTACTGACGATAGACCGTAGGACAGCAACACTAAGTAATAAAAAAGGTAGAGGGTCTCACTTTCCTGTTCACAGCTTTACAAATTGGTGACGTGCGAGGAATGATCCATCTTTTATCCAAAGCTGATGATAGGATCAATCCAAAGCCTTTCAGCGACTCGTTCTCAATGATAAGAAATAAGACATGAATCGAGTTTGCGACGAAAAACTCAATGGGCTTGAGTATGTAGAGACTTGGTTCCTAGGCATTTCCCCGCCCTGCATAAAATTCTAGTCAAAACACCTCGTCTGGTCTCATCTATCTACCTACATCAGACCAATCAGACGGCCTTGCTCTTTTTTATCTGTTTCTTAACCCCAAATCGCCAACGTGGCTTCAGCAGGGAGTGCATAATATCCGCTATATTGCTTCTGGCCGGCGGCTGCCCTTTAGCCGACCAAGTCTCCACGTTTCTTCTAATGCCTCACGACGAAAAATATGGAGAGAATCTGCTTGCATGTCATCCACTTCGTGTAGATCCTAGCAAGAGTTTGGTGTCTCCACCTCGCCGTATTAGCTTTGGAGTATGTTTGTGAAGCGGAACGTGAGAGTCGTGGTCGTGGTCGTGGGGGTTTCATATTTCTTTACCTCGCTCCTATTTCTGCAAGCGTATCTGTTTGCGAGACATGAGAGCTCCATTGCTCGGAGGACTAGTCGTGAGAGGGAATGGACAGATAGCAAGACTACGGAGGTAGGAAACGGGACTCTTGGAGTACGCGTGCTTTTCTATAGTTTGTGACTTAAATTTCCGGGCGTATGACACGCTGCTAACTAAACCGCGCAGTTAGAAAAGAGCTTCGTCCTGAATCTCCCATCCCGAACCGACCGACACGACTCGATGAGCCTTGCGGCGACTCTGAGCGACCTGCAGATTGAGTACATCGACGGGGTACCAGACGACGACGTCTTAGAGAAGGTCCTTCCACCAAACGACCACAAGACAATGGCGAAAGGCAATATCGGAAGCTGGCGGGCACACATGAACGCCCTACTTGTATGAAGTCCTACCAAAAGGCCATATGTTCAGCATAGCGCTGACAGACCCGCCGAATGGCCAAGCAAAACATATCCACAGCCCTCATCCTCGAAGACGACGCAGACTGGGACCTCCGCCTACAACCCCAGCTCTCGACCTTCGCGACCGCATCTCTCAATCTCCAAACCGCTCTCAACGACTCCACTACCACATTCCCCTCCCCATTACGCAGAGACGCAGACACCTCGACACCACACCCCGCCGCCAACTCCCGTGCCTCCATCTCCCTCACGCCTGTCCCGCGCCTTCACTCCCCAAATCCAGCCCCTACGGCCCCGACTGGGCCATCTTCTGGCTCCGCTAGTGCGGCACCCAGCTCCCCGCCCCATCGCCCTCAAGCCGCGTGGCTAGCTAAAATGACGCGACCGTTCCGGCGCCGCAGCATCTGAAGCCGCACCCGTTCGCCGCACACGACGCCATGGTGAGCTCATACCCGCCACACATGCGGGTGGTGCATCGGAGCAACAAGACCATCTGCAGCGTCGCCTACGCGGTTACGCAAGCCAGTGCGCGGAAGCTGCTGTGGGGATTTGAGATTAGGGAATTAGATCGGGGGTATGATTTCGCGCTGCGGGATTGGTGCGATGGGATTATTGGGGGGGGTTGATGAGGGGAAGAGAGGCGAGATATCGGAGAGTAGAGATGAGGTGGAGTACGGAGGTGCGGTGGAAAAGGGAAGGGGGGAGGGGGGTAGGCCGATGTGCATTACGGTGCAGTCGCCGCTTTTCAGTCACTATTTTCAGCCCAAGGCGACGTCGGGTATTGTGGGTCATGGGGGTGGGTATGTGGCGGAGGTGGAGAGTGAGTATCTGAGGTGGAGTGTGAAGATGAATCTGGGGAGGTTGGTTTGGGGGAGGGAGGTGGTGGATCAGTGGCCGGATGGGGAGGGGGAGATGGGGAAGGGGGGAATGTGAGGGCGAAGGGATTGGAGGTGAGGAAATATGAAGACGCCCGATTCGGACCATTAACCGCTCTACCAGGTTTACACACTCAGAATCAGACCCGAAGATGCTCTTCATTGTCTGTCCTCATGCCCCCTCAGAAGCCCTTCCCATCATTATCTCACACACCAAGACCATTGCACTTCCTGGCCGATTTCGAACCTCGTTCGTCTCGTTGAAAGAATGCACTACGCCAAGCGACCGCAGTGTGGGGCTCCACGTACCCTCCGCATCTATGAAGAAGTGGTTCACGCGGTTAAATCCGGGACTTTTTGTAACTGAAAAGCGGGCATTCGCTGCGGAAGCTCTCCAGCTGCCCATTCTTGGTCTTTTGGCGATGGGCTAATTTAGGGCGTCTTGCTTTTGTAACGAAAATTGATAGGAAAAAGGGACACGCGGAGGGTGACGCGGTGGTCCTCTGCGTCTAACATCCTCTGTTTCACGCGGTTAGATATGTGAAACTTTGTAACTGAACGGAACGGTCTGACTGCGGAGGCGCCTCAGCAGCTCGGAAGCTATCTTTTGGAAGGAAGCTGATTTATGCTGTGTTGCTTGTGCATAGAAAAGGGACGTGGTAATGGGGGACGCCGGGTACCCCTCTGCGTGCCCTCCGCGTCTATCAAAAATGTTCTTACGCGGTTAGATCCGTAACTCCAAGCAAAAAAAGCGGGCGAAGCCTCCACGAAAGCACCTCGGCGTCTCTTAATCCTTGCTGTACTGAGCTCGGTTTTGTCGACTCGATTCCCGATCCCTTCCTCAATCCTTTCTTTAAGCGGCCAAAATGACACCCACCCGAATGGTTTTTAGCATAGGCCCGATGATAGCTGGAGCATCTCAGCATTCATTCCACCCCTCTCACACTTCCTCCCCCTGCACACCCCTCCACCAGACTCCCCCCTTCCATACCTCCCCCTCTTTACCCCCCACAACCCACTCCCACCGCTTCAGAAACCATCCC
Source organism: Mytilinidion resinicola (assembly GCF_010093595.1). Classification (NCBI taxonomy): domain Eukaryota; kingdom Fungi; phylum Ascomycota; class Dothideomycetes; order Mytilinidiales; family Mytilinidiaceae; genus Mytilinidion; species Mytilinidion resinicola. The sequence continues at coordinate 1,704,858 of NW_022985442.1, forward strand.
TTGGCCTCCCAACTACGCCCCTCCCACGGCATACCCCCTTCCACAAACCCGCTCCCACCACGCCAACAAATCATTCCATTGGCCAACAAATCCCGCTTCAGCTTCGCAAACTCCAACTTATCCCCCTGCACCAGCTCCAGCAACCGCTCGCGCATTACGGGGAACGGCAGCAGATCGATAACCGGATGGTGTCTTACGGTGAGCTGGGTCGCGATCGGGCGCAGGTCGGGTGGAATATGCGCATAGCTCGCTAACACACCTGGAAGTTCTTCGGGGGTGATGGAAGAGTTGTGGAAAGGGCTGGGGCAGCCCGAGGACGCGAGCAAGGGGACGGAGGGGAAAATGATGGCCGCATTGGTGGCGTAGGCGGTCATGGCGGGGTAGGGCGTTAGGCGGATGGTTGGGTGGTGGGAGGGGAAGAGGGGCAAGAGGGAGGAGGAGGTGGTGGTTTGGGATACGGTGGAAGGGGCGGGTGTGGGTGGTTGAGGCTGAGAAGCGTCTTGGAGGGAGCGCAGGCCCGCGAGGAGGAGGTCTTGGATGCCGAGCTTGCGGGAGATGGCAGTGTGGATGAGGGCTGTAGTTTCTGGGGTTTGTGGGAGGGGAAATAGGGTGAAGAGGGCGCTGAGGGCGGTGTCGGAGGTATCTGGTAGCGTAGAAGAAGATGGGGTGTCTGTGGGCTCTTGCTGGTAGTGGCTGAGATCTATAGATCTCTGTTCTCGGGCTGCGTCGTGTACTCGGGAGCAATAGATGTGTGAAGCCCTGTCTGCTTCTTCTCGATCGAACGCGTCTTCACGCGCTGTGGGCGATCCGGGTGCTTCATCCGGGTGGTCATCGGCCTCAGATTGGTCTGCTGGGTCTAAGTGTACGTAATCAAAACATCGGAAACGTTTTGGTCCGTTGAGCTGACGTGATGGGTCTTCTGGCGTATCCGTCGTGTCCGGCGGAAGGCTTTTGAAATGGTGTGCCATTGCTGGACATAAGGACTCTAGCCCTGACTGCGGGTCTTCCACGGCCAGGGACTCTTCAGCATGCTGTTCCACATTGGTGCTACTGTCTGGGCGAGGTTGAGTCTCAACAGCCTCTTCAGTCTCAGCTCTCTCAGCGCGAGCTTCCTGCTCTGCGACTCGTTCTGGCAAGGAGTCATATTGAGAATGTGGACCCGACGGAGTTTGCGCGTTTGCGGCTACAAGATTCTCTAGTTCCTGGACCCTTTTTTTCTGTCTCTCGCCTGAATCTCGTCAATGTTTTCCTTAGATTAGCTCCCACTTGTTAATAGCTTACGATACGTCCGCTGAGCTTCTCTATTTTGAATCCTCCTCTCCTCCGTCAGTTTCCTCGGGTATCGAGCCTTTCTTCTTACTCCGCCCGACGACGTATTATCTGCTCTATGATTCATCTTCGGAAAATCCATGGTTGGGATGATAGACGAACAGCGGAAGCCTTGGAGGGTAGACGTTGAAAGTTGGGAGGCTCATGGCTTACGTGAGCCTAAGTCGCCCCGATGTAAAGCACGTGATTTGAGTGAGAAGGACAGGAGAAAAAGAAAGTTCTATAGAGCGTGGACGGAAAACGGGAGCATATAACTGTACTAGAAGGTAAGCCGTGAGCGAGAGGTTTGATGGGGGGAAATGAGTTTTTTCACTTTTTGTATATAGAAAATAGGAGCACGTGACTTTAGCGAGGTCAGAGAGGGGGCAGCGAGGAATCTTATATGTAATCTGTACCATTGTAACTTGATCCAAACCTCTCCATCACCACGTCTATTGAAGCTATTTTGCTGCATTACTTCATGCCATAGTTACGAGCCTGGCGGACTCCATGATGCCGTGGACAGGTCATTATCGGCCGGCCACGCGCAAGCCACATGTTAGCCAAAGGCGCCGGAGGCGGCACATGCAGGTACAAGCAATACCGTCGCGCGCGCCAGACTCCGGGAGGCACGATAGCGTGGTGTCTCGCCGTTTTCGATCATGGCGGGATGGCTTCACTGGTGGCATTACCCACGGGCATGGCTGGTTGGGCGTGATCAGCGAGTCGAGCCGGTGGCCATGAACAGCAGGGTATAGCGCCACGCCGCATTCGGTTTCAGCACTGGGCAGTGCATCCCCTGAATTGACCCCAGCGTCCATCTTCAATCATCCATCAGGCCATCAACCTCCTTGGCCAGACCCCCGGGGACTTCGTCGATTGTTGTCGCTTTCCGAGTCAAGAACCGCATCTAGACATGTCTCGTTCACGGCTGGCGAGAGTCGATACTTTTCCTCGCTTGTTCAATTCCAATCCGTTCTGACCGACGGGGAGAGAAGAAAATGTCCACTTTCAGGTCGCTTATCCCGTGATAACTCATGTCCACAGATTGCAGCCGCCGGCCGCCGCCACTACGCTTATTAGCCCGTGTACCTTTCGGTGCCATGTGCCGTGGTAGCCGTGCTTAGGCACCGTCTGGTTGGGTCCTTTTGGAATCTCTATCTACCTAGGTGCTAACCGATTCTCCTTGAGGAGACCGCTTGAGGGCTACAAACGCTACAAACGCCACAAACGCCACAAATACTCCAAAAGTGTGAACCTTGTCTTTGTATGCTTCATCTGGCCCACCAGACGCGTAACCCTGTATTCTATCGCACCCTATTCTCATGGACGTAAACACATAAATCTCGGTGACCTACCAGTAGGTGCTCTTTTCAGCTGTCACTCATAATTTGTTCTTGAACAACCACACTCGCTTGCCACGTTGTGTACGTATATCATGAAGTCATTCCTTATGCCTCACTTCTCTTTTGCGCAAATTGCGCTACTGGCTATTGCACCAACTTTCATGGCCGCGTCTCCCCTCAAAGCCCGCCAGACGGATTCAACTGTGTCTTGTCCTGATTCGGACGGACAGACTGTCAACGTTGGCACCTCTTCATTCGCCATCACTTGCGACTACGACTACTAGTGGGTAACTTGAGAAGTGAACAACCTTAGCAATAGCTAACAGTGAGTAGTGGCAACGATTTTGGAGTATCATGGGTATCGAGTTTTGAGGAATGTCTCGCCACTTGCGACAGTACTACGGGCTGTGTTGCAGTCTCCTACAATGGAGGCGCATGCTATCCAAAGAGTTCCATTGCTGGTGGTGAGACTGCCACCGGCGTCTGGGCTGCGAAGAAGGTCATCTCATGTCCTGACTCCGACGGAACGACGTACACCGCCACCGATGGTACCGTCTTTACCATTGAGTGCTCCATTGATCGGTATGGAAACGACCTGGCAACGACTTGGGAGTCTAACCTAGAGAACTGTATTGAGGTGAGTGAACTCAATTAATACTGCCGGCCTGGTACCTAACATTTCCAATAGGCTTGTGAGGCGACGTCAGGATGTGTCGATGTCTCATACATCCCAGGAAGTCCCGGCCCTTGCTACCTCAAGAGCACTGCTGGTGCAGCACAAGCGAATGCAGACGTCTGGGGAGCAGTCAACAAGGCCGCTCTCCCATCGTCCACCTCCTCAGCCGTTATCTCAACGTCCACCGTATCCACATCATCGACAATCTCCGTAGCAAATCCAACCTCAACTCCCGGCGCCTGCACCGGCGGCTTCACAACCGGCCCACTCTCTTGTCCTGCATCAGATGCCTCGTGCTATATCGACAGCACTGGCTCCGTGTATCTCATCGAGTGCTTCATCGACCGGTACGACGGAGATTTGGCCATATCCTGGGAATCTAGCCTGGAGAGCTGTATCTCGGTGAGTAGGCATGAACGCTCTACGGTAAAACATGTAGCTGACTAGTACAATAGACTTGCAGTGCAACCGCAGGCTGCATTGATGTCTCATATATTCCCGGAACTCCAGGGCCTTGCTACATGAAGTCCGTAGTAAACGATGCACAATCTAACACGGCCGTCTTGGGCGCGAAGCTCATCTCTTCCGGCTCGGCCTCCCCTACTTCCACCTCTTCAACCACGTCGGCCGAGCCCATAACAACCTCAAGCAGTTCGTCGGCTGAACCCACATCAATCTCATCATCCTCAACCAGTTCATCAGCTGAGCCCACAGCATCTTCAACATTCTCAGACAGTTCATCAGCTGAACCCACAACGACCTCAGAAACCTCGAGCAGCTCATTAGCTGAACCCACAACAACCTCAACACCCTCAAACGATTCCTCGGCTGAACCCACAACAAGCTCATCATCTTCAAGCAGCTCATCAGCCGAACCTACAATATCTTCAACATCCTCAGACAGTTCATCGGCCGAACCCGCAACAACTGCAGCAGCATCAAGCACATCATCAGCAACGCCTACACCAACCCCAACCCCATCGCCTAGTTGTGGATTGATCGAGGACGCCGGTTTCGAAACTCCCGGCACCACTCCCGACTGGGCTCTCCTCAGCTCACAACTGGCCACCAGCTATACGCCATTCTCAATAATAACTGCCTCCACTCAAGGTTTCACAGCAGAAGACGGAGCCCATGCCGGATTCTTCGTGATGCATGGAAAGACGGACACCGCCACCGTCGGCACCACCATTCAGCAGCTGACAGCTGGCGTCTCGTATACCGTCACATTCTGGGTTATACGACACCCGTCCGCGACGAGCATCGCAACCATCGACGGAACGACCATCCTGACTATACCCGTTCAGAGTGGCAAGAATACTCAAATGTGGCAGTACTCGTTCCCTTTTGTGGCTGGAGGTGATACTGCTATTATCGCTTTCAAAACTTCGTGTCCCGGAATCGCCACCGCTTGTGGGCTTGGGCTTGATGCCTTTAGTATTGCTCCTACAAGCGGCACTTGTACCAACTGAGGCTTTATATTGTAATACACTCGTCCGTAAGTAGAAGAGACGCCTAGCGGGTCGTGGCAATCCCCCGCATGTTTATTTCTACGTCCAAGAAGGCTACTTCTAACTGTGTAATTTACGACTTAAGAATTCGCTAGAAGAGTAAAAATAGGATTAGAAAACATTAATTAGATCCGACACGCGAATCCAACATATCGATAAACTCAGCAATCTCGCTCCCAATTCGATGCGGATGATCCTCCTGCAAATAATGCAACCCCTCCCCCAAAAACACGGCCTTCAGATTCTTCAGCTTTTCCACATACCACTTCGCCTGCTCGTCTCTCACAAACACTCCCGGCGACGCCCAAAACAGGAGCTTCGGAACAGCACTTCCCAACAACCACTCGTGATACTCCTCCGCAATCGCGTACACATCCTCTGGCGATCCCTCAATCGGCAACTCATTTGGCCACCGATAAACCGGTTCGCGGGACTTCTCGTCTAGATACGGCGCTTCGTAGTACACCTGCTCTTCGGGAGCCAATCCGCGCACCACGCCGCCAGGCAGTATGGCCTTGATGAAGAGATTATCCTCAACGAGGAGTTTCCGACCCACGCCCGGCGTGCGGAATGCCTTGAATGTCTCCTGTCCGGGCCCCCTCTCCCCGGCATCATCCCACGTCGCAAACGGCCGTATGAACTCCATAAACGCGATCCCACTCACCCGCTCTTGATGACGACGCGCCCAATGGAATCCCAAGGCGGAACCCCAGTCTTGGATTACGAACACCATCTTGCCTTCTGGAACGACAGCGTCGAGAAAGGCGTCGAGATAGCGCGCGTGGTCTACGAAACGGTAGGCGATGTCGGGTTTGCCGGATTTGCCCATGCCGATTAAGTCGGGGGCGATGCAGCGAAGTTTGAGGCCCACATGGGGGATTATGTTGCGCCAGATGTAGGAGGATGTTGGGTTTCCGTGGAGGAAGATGGCGGTGGTGGTGATGTGGCGGGTGTCGCGGGTGTCAATGTACGCGATTTTTGAATCGAGGACGGCGATGGTTTGGAAGGTGAAGGGGAAATCTGAGGAGACGTTGGATTCGGGTGGGTTGGCCATCGTTGCTGTTGGGTTGGAGTTCTTGGAGATCCAGTAATTTCTGCTGATATTCAATGTGAAAGAAAAGCGACAGGAGATGACTAGAAGAAGGAATGCTGATATCCTGAGGGGCTCTATGGTGGAAACGTGATTATATTCTATAGTCAAAGTAGGCTTACACGTTAAAAGACGCGTAGTCAGATGCTTCCCGAGGTGCCGAGATAGGTGCGTTAGTGCATGTGTCGGTGGAACTCCACCGTTAAACTTTCGAGATCGTCAAGGTCCCTGTTGAGTGGCCAATGAACGTAAAGAGAGATTCAGGGGATAGCCAATCATCTATGTCTATACTTATACAGCCCCTGCATAGTAGTTGGCATACTAGGCTATCGATAGATTATTGGCTACGAACTATGGATCTTAATGCCTACCTCTCACTATCTCCGCAATTTGAAATACAACTTTGGAATTGCGAAATCATCGATTAGCTATACACTACGAACCTAAGGCCAGCCTCTCACTATCTCCGGATGAGTCAATAGGCAGGGTAAGGAACGTATTACTACCCACAGTGTCAATGCAGAAGAACCTGCTTGGTTTGTAGAGATTTTGCAAGCTGCCAGCTCTGGCGGTGAAGCGTGTGACGGGTGATGGGCGCACGCCCTGTGGCGTTTTCACTTGAAACTTTCATGAGCGGCACAGCTAGCCCATTTGACGTAAATATCTACCATCCGCTGGCACATTGTTCAATTTACGTCTCGTCTTCTCCAACACCTCTCCTCCTCACGCGCAGTCCCCGCAGCACCCACGATTCAACTCAACGCAACCTGCCGATATGACTTTGTTCGATGAGAAGATTGGGGATGATCAGTGGGAAGAGTGGAAAAGACGGGTCCTCGACGCAAAAAAAGAGATTGCGGCCTTTGTCGCCAGTCGCCGGCCAGGACGTGGAGCCGAAGTCCTCGATTGGTTCCAGGGCTCCTTCAGCTGGGGACTGACCGAAGACAGCCCACAGCATTTTGGACCGTTCATCATCTCAGACTTCGTAGAAGGAATTCACCTCTCTGATATCCTCCGGGATCCTGCTGATAAGAAGCGACTCTGCTTGAATCCTCAAATTGACGGAAAAACATTAGAGAATGTGTTCTCTCAAATCGCTGATATCACACTTCAACTCTTCAAGTTCAATTTCGATCACATCGGAGCCATTTCAAATGCCTCTTCTACGGGCTCTTGGTCTGTCATAAGGAGACCTCTAACCTACAGCATGAATGAGCTGGCAACTACAGCATTTTACCCTGTGGACAAGTTCCCCACGGCACCGTTTGCATCTGCAGGCGAATATTTCCGGTCTCTGGTGTCTAAACAGAAAACGCATCTCTAGACCCAGCGTAACCTCTGTAGCAATCCGGTGGAGGCTCATGCCCGATATATCTCCCGCCATTTGTTTGCGCAGTCAGTGACAGGCATTGTATTGACGACCGCGGTCCTTTCAAAGTCTTTTGTAACGACTTCCGACCTCAAAATATTTTTGTGGATCCGTATCAAGGCTGTTCTTAACCTCGAATTCACGAACGCCATGCCTAGCCAGTACGCTTCCGAACCGCCCTGGTGGTTGCTACTGGCGGGGCCTAACTCGTATCTTCTTCGAGATCGGACCATCGAAGAATTCGTGGAGGCTTACGAATCTCGCTTGGAGCAATTTTTGCAAGCGATGGAACGAGCTGAGAGGGCAAGAGAAGGCTCAGATGGTGAGAAGCCTCTTTCTTGTCTTATGCGTGAGTCGTGGGCCACGAAACGTTTCTGGTTCAATTATGCGGCTCGGAAACCGTTCGATGTCGAAGTTCTCTTTGGCAGCTGCTTGAAGGAGGGTAGTGCCGGTGTTGAGTCGCTGGATGAAGAGGGACGTGCGGGCTTGGAGCCCTTCGTTGAGAAGCATTTGAAGGCATATGACAATGAATGCGCGAAATCTCTTCAGTACGCTTACCATCATATCCGGTGTTCAAGCACAGCAATAAGAGCCTCGTGGCCTCGTAAACTCGATTCTACGTTCGAGCAGAGTTTCGACTCGCTGTATGTACATCTAGGAATGATCCTGGGAAGCGGATCGGTAATTTGTGATGGGTTCCGAGCCAAACTACCATATCGTTCAACGGGCTGATGTCTAAAATGATGGAATTGTCGATGTCCACGCAATCATGTAACAACGAGCCGCTTTGGTAAATTAAAGTAGGTACATAAACAGGCTCAAAGGTCGCTATCTCTATGGTAATCTGTAAGATAAGTATAAGAGGGGGGCTCGAGATTTTTGAGACACAGCAGGCTATAAATGGGGGCTTATTAATCAAAAGACCAGGAGACTTCTAGTAACCTTGTTTCGGTGTTGCCCTTGTATCGGAGGACTCAAGCAGACACGAACAAGCTGGCTCTCCGAGAGTCGCGGGACTCCTTTTCGCAACTTTAATGTCTTGCTGGAATAGGATTGGGAACTAGTTGCTCGAGAAGCTTGCACGCGATCGCTGGTCTAGGATTTATAACTGTCCAGCGACCAAAGCAATTCATTTGTTGCACTAGAGTGATAGTAGAGAGTGGAGCTATAGTAAAAAAAATCTTTATATAAGGTGTAGATGAAGCTGCAGAGATACGTCTTTCGATTGACGCCGACCCGCGCTATCTTCTTGTGACGGCATAGTCTTGCTTGACAAAATCCCTCCATTATTCGCTGTAGATACTTCACATGCGTGGGACAGCAAATCGATCTCTACAATGGTTAGGATGATCACTTTGACTGATTGTGTGGCATGGAGAAAATAAGATGCGTCGCAAAGAGTCGGAACATGACTCTCTGATTACGATAATCGACTGGGGGTCCGGATGACTCCCCACGAGCTGAGCAGGAAGGGACATTCCTACCTACAGGCCATAGCACAACTGTCAGTCACGCCATTAGTATAGGTTCACAAAAATGGGCTACAGAACATGAGCATACAACGCCCGGCAGCACTTACATGGTACTTCGGTAGACGCGAGTGAGTCCAGTAGGTTTAAGCAGGCTCTCGAGTGGGAGACTGCCTTGGTACAGAATCGGGGCTAGGACGAGATATACCCCGCGTCTCCTGAAATCCCTCCTACGTGGTTGAATCTATAGGTATTTGCAACTAAGACGCGCAGAGCTTGGCTGAGGTGCCCCTCATACTCTTTCTTGAGACCTCAGACCGTAGATATGATTCTACCTTTGCAGTCACGGAGAGGAAGACGACGATGCTCAGTGCACGCAGAATTTACTCCTCGTCTACCGAGTTTGACCTCATTCGGTTGATTCTATGGATCCTCGCAACTATTTGTAACATCATAGATAAGAAGCATCTCAGGACGTATAGATCAATCTAAGGCTTCCTAGAGGTTGAGATAGATCCAACGGTGCCAGAGCAGGATGTTTTAACGATTTCTAGCGGACTGTCATTTGACCACTACGTTCCGTCTTTTACTTCTCTTCGGAGCAGTGCTGTATAAGTTTCTTAGGAAGGACTTCTTCTCTGACGGATTAGGACCGTTGCATATGACTCTGGCATTGACAATCTTGAGCTTTGGCTTATGATAGTTATGACCGGACGAGTCTCCACGTTTGAAAAGCCCTGGCGAAACCATGAGCTGGACCATGTCCCGCTTGCTTGATCTCCTGAGATCTTCCATATGCTCAGGCACAAACTCGTAGCCATACAGAGCGTCGCCCCAAGAGCCAAAGAAGAAGTCCGCTTTTTGTTTTTTAAAATCCACGTCCAAGGCCATCGCGTCGCGGACGATATCACGCAGGTTGTCCTTAGCAAGAGTTTTATTTGCGCGTGTGACGTAGGATTTCAGGTCTTTCCATATCTTGTGAGTGACCATATTTCGCTGGCCAATCACCTCTTTCATGTCGATTCGAGGCGTTGTTTCCCGTCCTCTCCCTGGAAACAGAAGATTATACGTTAAGGATCTCCATTCGTGATACTCTTCATATTCAATAGTATCGGATCGAGTTTCTAGATCATTCAGCATATAAGTGTAGCTTGTCACAAACACAAACGCATACCTTTTCGAAGAATCGAATCCAGGGATACCAGGTTGTCCCTTCGGGGCCCACGGTCGCGGATGTGCCGCTTTCGCTTTCCTAATCGCCCAGCCCAAACATAACCAAACCGCTCGCTAGGATGTGGGTTAATCACGAAATCTAGAAGTAGATCCCATACTCGAGCCTCAATAAGGAACCGACGGTTCGGCTTAGAGAGCAACCACACTTCGTGATTCTCAGTAAGGTGCTGAAAACTCTTCGCAGCTGGTTTGGTAACGTAGCCTTCCTGGTTGGTAAAATGTGTCCTCGCCCATTCCTTGATATTTCTTTGTAACTGAATCATTTCAGCCCTGAAGTACTCGTCATCGAGACGGTAACTCCTCTTCCGCTTCTCAAGGCCGAGCTCATTCTTTGCCTCCCTCAGTATTTGCTCCTTTTCGTGTAATTGTTTTCGGAGGCGATGAACCTCATCAATAAGCTCGTCCTGATTCAAATCTTCGGGTAGCGCCGACGGTTTGATGGAAGTCGAAAGGTCGCTGACGAGATCGACTGTTATGCCAGGGTTTTTGCTGTATTCGAAATCTAGGGAATGGCGGCCGGGGTGGGGTATATTTCTTGGTGGAGTCAAGGCTTTCCGGTCTTCATCTGAATCATCTTCCCAGCTCTCCACGTCAGCGAAGGGATTCTCGTGAATGATGTCCGTCGAGAACCGGGTGTTTTCCGCTTGAACTCGAGGGCTGTCAAGCTCCAGGTATGCCATAGCTTGGATAGATACTGCTTCTTCTGCCGTCTTCAAGATACCTGCTCTCGTCTCTGTCCGCAGCTGCGACCTTAGGGCTACTCTTGCGTCAGCCTTTCCAGCCTCAAGGGTGTGGATGCTGCAGACCTACCGGCTTCCCGCTCGTCCAGCCCGGGGCTAAATCTACGAGGTTGCATTTACATTAACTTGTGGTGAAGTACGTATACACGGTTTGTCTTTCCACGCGCTTGTTACGGATTGATACTACTGGGAGGCTAATGATTGACAACACGCATCTTGACATGGATCAGGCTCGGGTTGCCAAGCCGGCATCTAGAACTAGTGGGACGAGCCCCATCAATCCAACCCAACTCATCTCCTCACATTTTTGAATCACGCAAAACTCCTATAAAAGTCTGATACGATATAGACAAGGAGATCACGCTCATATTAGCGCCCATGGGCCCCGATGTTGCAGTACCGACCTAAGCGGTCGCATACTGTTATCTTTTTTTGCATGTCACATATTCACTCTGTTTCAATGGAAATACCCCCTTGTGCGAAATCTCTGTTCGGCCATTGGTACTCCTAAAATAGGCTTAGCGTTCATCCTTGATCTGGACGTGTCTCGCGACCTACCGTGGGAAGAAGGTCGCCGTTGAAATAAATAGCAAAGTAGAGATCACTTCCTCGCGGCGACATAGCGATGTCGATTTCAAGCCTTCGATATGGAACCAAATCTTCTCCAATATATTCTGGGAGGTCACCAAATCGCAGACTCCTCGGTAAATGGCACACGATAGTGCACAGTTTGTGTACATCTGCGACAGAACAAACATAAGCAGCCGACTCAGAGTGCCAGAATGGATACTTGGTTACCATGTGTCTGCCGTCTTGGAGCTGGGTCGAAGCCCGAGTGCCAGATATCAACATAAATTCTCCTATTGGCGATCTCTGCCTCATATCGGAATTTGTTTTGGCAAGGCACGACCACTGGGCGAAGATGTCCAATTGTATCACCCTATTGTAGATTGTGTTAGCTTTAGAGGAAATCAAAGTCGAAGGAGGTAAGATAAGTACTTACTCTTTTCACGACCCATTTCATTTGACCAACAGCGAGGTTTGTGCCTTCCGCCCGGTCATAGACCAGTTCTTGGATGGTGTGAATATCAGGATTGAAGGTATCTACCCAACAAAATCCATAGTGATAACGAGAAATTCTAGAGCTAACAGCTCGTTGGGCGGTTGCCATCACTGCTCCCCGGCTAACAGCCGTCCACCTCGCGAAAGTAAGCACATGTCAACGCAGATCATCACTGGCCACTCACGGTTGGGCTCCGGAAGGCTGACGAATTTCGATATCTTGCCTCGCGTATTGCAGCTTCAGCAAAGATGCGAGGTATTTTGAGGTCCCAAGACCGCCAACAAGGATAATTGCCTTATTAACGTCAACTGTTAGTACAAATCATGACAGCAGTCGCACATCACTACCCACCTTCGGATTTTTCTTCGTCTTCTTACGTATCTCGCACACTTGCTCATGAATCAAACCTCTAGCTCCGTTACAAGCCGGTTGAAAAACATGGTCAATTTGATCACTACACAATTAGCATCTTCCCAGCGAAATGCTTTGCATGCTTACCTAGAGAATTCATGTAATCCGATTGTTGGGATTTCAACTTCGTAGGTGGGCGTTGCTATCTTAGGATCGAAGGGGTCGAAAATTCGTTTTATACTGTGCTCCCATCCGTTGCCTTTGAACCTCCGCTTAAGGTGCGGTTCCAATGCGAGCCATTCAGCAATCTCAGTTTCAAGAAGGATATCGAACTCCTCATCTATGAAGATAGAACCACAAAGACCACCTATCGAGTTTGTTAAATCGAAATCCAGACATCTTTCCAAATCTAGCTCCCTACCTTTTCCAACAACACACTCTTCCAACTCCAATGGCTTGAGTCTCTTGACAGTATAGCTAATTACATCCTACCTAAATTAGAGATGATTTTTTGGTCTGATAAGAGTGCTTACGACTGTTCCACCGCCGGCATCGGCTATTAGAAAGACATCACCGGTCTGCGTTTCACCAGTCAGAAATGGACCATAACATGCTAGACATTTAAGACGTACGTGAGTCAAATCTGGCCTCAAAACCACGTTAGGCGCTCCAAGAACTGCATGCGCAGCGGCTTCTGGCTCGGAAATCATCTCGATGGAGACTTCCCTGAAAGGAGATCTGCGTGTCCCGGAGGGGTCTTTGCGTGCGGGCGGATCTATAGCATTTCTGGCTGCCCGCTTAGTTCTGCTGCATGCTTGCTGGCTCCACATTGCTGGTTTAGTGAGCACGACTTTGCAAACCTCATCGGCTATGAAAGCGTGACCAAGCTCTCTCTCAATCTCTTGCTTAGCGAGCTCCCATAGGTGTCTTAGATAATGAGAAGTGACTTGTATAGCGGTCTCAAATGGATCGCCATTCCCTTGAGCTTTTAGCTTGTTGAAAACCGACTGCACTCTCGAAGAATCCCTGATCGCTGGAGGGAGGTTTTCGTAATCCAGTATAAGTTTGAACCAGCTTAGCGTCAGCTTGTCGTCTTCGGAGAGGTTAAAACCCCACGCATTTGGTACACCGTGGCGGTAGCGAATTACGGACGGAACTTTCGCGTCCTCGGCGATTCCATTCCATCCATTTCGAGCAGCACCCCAAGATTGTATGTTACGGATGTTTGCCAAATCACCAGACCATGTCCAAGACACCCCGGAAAAGCTGTTTTCGAGGTTAGCACCGCTAGATATCGGGTTTCATAATAGCAGTCAAGTACGTTGTTCCAAAGTCGATAGCGACAATAAAATACAAATCTGATAGTGGGTTACGCGTCCCTTCCCTTGCCATCATTGAAGCTGCATGCGAATAACCGAAAGAAGCCCCGTGAATGAGAGAAATTGACGAAGATAATGCAGTAAGGCTGAACAAGAATGACCTTGTGCGGTCCGGGTCCTTCCAGAACGCCAAGCTCTGTGGCTGCATTCTCCCCCGCACACCGAAGTCGAAAGCAGCCTTATCGCCTTCATACTGAGCTCTCTCTCTTATGAGTATCTTTAAATTGCCAATATGGTGAAATGGAGAATCAGGAGCTTCAGACCAGCCGTTTCGGCGCGACGAATTAGTTCTGGTGGGGACCTCCAGGACAACCCAGCCTCGACTCGTCCCCGGGTAAGATCGTCAAGCCAGCGTCCAGAGGATCGGACTTTATCTTTCGATGTCCCCGGCCCAGAATACATGATCCTGGTGATGGGGGTTACTGGATCGGGCAAAAGCTCTTTCATCAACTTGCTCGAGGATGACTCGGTGTCCGTTGGTCGTAATCTAAGATCGCGTAATGCGTCAATGTCCTCGCCGTTACATGACCTAGTGACGCTGATCGTTCCAGATACCAAATCTTGCACGGCTGTGAAGACTAAAATTGGGCAAACCATCGTCACTGTGGTTGATACGCCTGGCTTCAACGATGACGAAGACTCTGACGGCAAGATCTTTGGTCCGTTATCTACGTCCACCCTCCGCCTACGCACTTGCTCATGTTATTATACAGCAAAGATTACCCGCTTTCTAAGTACCCAATACCGCCTGGGGATCCTTCTTAAGGGAATCATCTGGTTGCAAAAGATCGACGACAACAAATTCACCGGTTCTGCTAGGCGATATATGGACATCTTAACCCAAATGTGCGGTGACGATGCCTCTCCCAATATCGCACTTGTGACCACTATGTGGGAAAAAGTAAAGGGGACAGATGGCCTAGGACTTGGCCTTGAAAGAGACGAAGAGCTCCGCCAACACTACTGGTCCACTCTGGTCGACGGTGGTTCATGCGTCTTCCAGATGTACACCAGGAGTCGAGATCGCGCCGAGGCTATCGTGGCCACCCTTCTCAAAAAGGCTGATGTAGTTCTACAAATTCAGCGCGAACTTTTCGACGATCACCAACGCCTAGATCGTACTTGTGCGGGAAAGATGGTTAGTTCCGCACTCGAGGAACGGATCTTCGAAAAGTTGCAGACGATTCGTACCCTGCGAGAGCAGCTTGAAGACGCGGAGAGAAGGAAAAATGATCGGAAGCGGGACCGCATTCGAAAGCAATTGGATGCTCAACTAGATGAGCATGCGATACAGATGCGGACCCGGGAGGAGTTAAGATGCCAACCTGATGATGAGACCGATGAGAAGATAAAAGAGGCTAATGACAAGAAGGAGGGTGGATGGAAGAGTCGGATTCAACTATTTGCAGGTGTCATGGGCCCATTGGTTTCGTTGGCAGTGAATCTAGCACTAAATTTCGCAGGTGCTTAGAATGCTATAGACTTTATTATACCACTGGTTGATATACTACACTAGGCAGTCTGTAGACTATAGTGCTAATCTAGTGTCAATACTGAAGCTTGGTGAAGCCAGAGCACATAATTGCAAGGCATTCCCAGCGTCAACGACGAACTGTCTCCAATGCTACAGACGTGGAAAGCCGGTGTCCACACTTGTCACTGGCAACGAAACGATTGTCACACGATGTGAAGCTTAGAAAAGGACCGAATCTGCTTGGCGAAGGCTTAGTTAGAGTGGTTAGGACGTACGCGCATCCTTCTCGATACCATAGTTAGTATCTGCTTATGGATATTTGGAATGTGTCTGAAAGGAAAAGCGACACGAGATGTAAGATTGCTGACGTGAGATCTTGGAACTGATAAAGTCTAGGGTCTCCCTACCCGTATTCTTGAACGCCGAGAAACAAAGACGATTAATACAACTTTTCTGAGACATGATGTGCGGATGTGGTATTAACAAAATAGACTACCCTTATAGTGAGACGGTTTTCCGGATATTTGAAATGATTCTTGACTCCTGCCTTCCCAGCTGCAATTGCTGTTGACTGAAAGAAATTTCGCTATTAGGGTAGCTTCAGAACACGAACCGCCCTCGTCATAGATTTTCTGGGTTCGCAGCGACTGCAAGGACGCTGGTAGGAATAGAGAGCATGCCAACAGCAACATCAGTGACGAGTATTGACGTTGGTTTTCTTTGCTCTATTTGGGTTTCGGATGCAGGGGTCTCTGTCACTTGGTCTTTGTAAAGTAATGGTACGCTATAGCGTCCCGTCATCACTGGTCTTTTACAATTGATTCCTGAATTGTACTCAATTTCCCAGCCTCCCTCCAATTCTGAAGATTGATGAAAGCGTTTCCCTGACACTCTTCCACACCTGCAAAAGTTTTAGCTTCAAATTTCTCCTTCAGAACAGCCGCCTTTTCGTCCATATCCCTACAAAGCCGTAGTTTGTTCTCATCGTCTGGGACAAAATTGTCGCTATCCGGGTCATAACCATAGAGAGTTGTGTCAAATTCTGACACTACAAGCCCACCGCTGCTCGACCACGCTACTCTCACCCACAATCTCTCTTTTAGCTCCGGTGCCGGCTCTTCACCTTCTTCAAGCAAAAAGATGCAATCCTCTTCGTGCAGCTCCGCGCCTTTCAACAGCGAAAAGCGAGAGTACGAGCTCCACCACTTCGCACCAAGAAGTAGCATCTGCTCACAGAACGCGTCTTCGTCGTCTGGGCTCTCATATCGTTTCATGACTGGGTGCAAGCGATCGAGACCGAGATGTTCAAAATCCGGCGCTGTGGCGTTGTCGAGATTATGACGCCGCATTGGATGGCCAGCCGTAGATCGTGATGTCTGGAGTCGCGAAACAACACCGGCGAGTAAAATCGCGGCTAGCATCATAGGTGTTCGTGAGTACACCAAGTCCCTTTCGAGGGTTGTCTGAAATTTCGCTAGGCGCTGGTGGTGTCATGACTGTGGCGGTGATTTTGCTGACGAGGTCAGAAATCTGACTGGCGTTTGAAAATGATGTTCTACTGAGAAGCGGCGGTCGATATAGGTTGCTGATTAGACTCTGGAGTGTTCAGTATTAGGAGACTTAGAAGAATGTATTTCATCGCAATACTAACATGAAACTGGCGAGAATGATAGCTGTACTGATATATCGTGCTTCACTGACCCAACCTACCTGTTGCAGATTATCAGTGGCGGAAGTGGGCACATTGTAGAGGCAATCTTTGAATGCGGCACAGCAGGCTGACAGTGAGTTCATTGATAATCAGACTAGGAAACGTGAAGATAGACCGTTATATTGCTCCTAGTGCATCTCGGAATACCTGTGCTTTATGCTTTGTATACATAGCTGCTGCAGACACGGATTGATGAAAGGGAATAGTTAGTAGATTGAGGAGAGAGTACGAAGGTAGGTGGTAGGTATGGGTGTCCGCCTCATCCCTTCGTTGTTACGTAAGCAACCTGGGCATCTTCCTTTCATGCCGTCTCTTGGGTTCATTTAGAGACCGGGAACCATAGCGCATTTCAAAAAACCTGGTAAGATTATTGATAGAGAGAACGCCTATTTGAGCGGCCTTCTTGCACAATTACTCCAATGTGCACAATTACTCCAATGTGCACAATCTCTGACCCCTGCTGGTCACGTGACCTTGAGCTCGGGTCAGATCTACCTACCCTTGCTCACCTTTGCTCACCATCTCCATCTTTCAAACTTACACGCATTAGCAATATGAACGGATCCTGAATTTTCGAATTCCGCATCACGTCGTTCGGGATAGAAAATCGTCTTGTAGAATCACATGGAAGCCTCGGCGCATCCAGGCAGCAAAAGCAAACGTTAGATGTCTCAGCCTTCTTGCCTTCTTTACTTCTCCCACAAAATCGTCGTATCTCATGAGTCATTTCACGTCTTCAAAACCTTCTTTGACATGCTCAAGGCGAACTATGTCCCTTCCTTGCGTTATAGCACGCTTGCGATCGGTTTTCTAGGCCCAGTTGCATGATGGCATCAAAGCAGAAGCAGTCGCATTCGGCCGTGGATCAAGATTCTGAAGAAATGATTAGGATGAAAAGTAAATCGGGCGGTTTAGTGAGCAATTCCCAATTCCGATAAGTTTGTTGACGACTCTGGGGTCACTCATGAGGTAGGTTTGGGCAAAAGATTTGCATGACATCCACCTGTAGCCGGGGCATCGGTCGTGTCTAGTTGAATGTAATTCTACTGCTACCACGCAGCAGAAGATCACACGGCCGCCCCAGTCATAGGCAGTATGACTAAAGTTGTTCAAGTGACAGATACTTGGTCGTCAGATTTTGATCTCTGAGAGGGTGACGAAATTTGTCCAAGTTAACATGCGAGAGTCCAGTTTACGTGCGGAACTAATTCATATCTTTATTCAGACCCCGAGATGCAACATATGCGACAAAATTGTGGAAATCTTACACACGAGTGTCAAGAGCCTGGACGCCTTCTACGAACTCGGTACTTGGGCACAACTCGTAGATTCTACTGGATGCGCTACTCACCGGAATCTATTTCTTAAGTGCTTTCAACGAACAAAAGCAACCAGTCTAGAGAAGTTTTTCATACATCATTACCAAGGCCATTGTTACAAAAAGATTGTGTATCGGAAAACCCCAGGGAATCATAATTCGATCGCGTTGGAGTTACTCAAGTCAACACTCGGACCGCAGTTTTGTGTGAGACAAAAAGGAGTCAATCCGTTTTGGATTGACATGGAGCAAATCCAGGGTTGGAAAAATACCTGCAAGCAGAATCACTTGACACAGTGTTCTGAGCCCTTAACGACGAGAGACCTGCCGGCTACGTACCCTGCCAGGTTTGTGGACACAATGCGACGATGTCTAGTACCTGCGACTCAAGGGCTTCAGTATGTAGCATTGAGCTACGTCTGGGGTGAGACTAATACTTTTAAAACATTGCGGAGTAATGTACAACATCTCCAACGCGAAGGCGCCCTCCAGTCACCGCAATATCTATCCCGCCTTCCTCGAACGATACATGATGCTATTAAGCTTACAGAAGCCCTTCAAGAGCGATATATATGGATTGATTCGCTGTGTATTGTACAAGACGATGCACTTGAATGCCACACCCAGATGAGCATTATGGGGTCAATATTCGATAACTCAGCTTTCACTATCATTGCGGCTGAAGGTGAACACGCAGATTTTGGCTTGCCCGGCTTAGAAGGCATATCCCGCCCTAGGAAACACGACTTGGAAACATTTACCTTCCAAACAGATGACGGGGAGATCCTAGATATTTATATTCGGAGACGATCAAAGACGAAATGGGCAAGACGGGCATGGACATTTCAAGAGGATACCTTCTCCAAAAGAAGACTGAAATTTGACAGATACGGCGTGCGATGGGAATGCGGTACTACTGTTTGTGAAGAACATCGGGAATCGGATGACTTTCTCGTTGGAAAGGGTAGAGGATGGTCTGAGAAGTCTCATTTCTTTCGGCCCTACCCATCCATACCTGATTTCGCCTTCTTGGTATGGTCGTACAACAAACGAGAACTGACCTATGGAGAAGACGGACTTCGAGCATTTGCGGGAATATTAACCGCTCTCGGCCATAAATTCCAGGGCGGCTTCATCCACGGCCTTCCGGTCATGTTTCTAGACGTTGCGCTTCTGTGGCAAATGAGTGGTGCATGTAAACGAAGGGCCGCTTCAAAACTAAATGCCGAATCGAAGTGTCCTCCAAGTTGGTCATGGGCTGGTTGGAAAGGCGAGATTCGATACATGCTATGGGGCGCCAAGTGCGATTATCTGAGACGGGGAAACGCAATAGAAAGAACAATCCCGATGGTTGAATGGTTCAGCCAGGAAAGCAAGGACTCGACCCCGGTGTTGATTACCCATCAAAACTCCTGGTGCCTAGACCGAACCAAATACCTTAGTGGAGCGAATGACCTCCCTCCAGGATGGACGAAGCACGAAATCGATTCTGCCGACCAAGAACCAAGACTGATCTCTCCTCAAACTCATTATTACCAACACAATTCCATCCCCGAAACCCAGTTCTGGTATCCGATACCATTACCTGCCCCTCATCAGGACCCAATAATTCAGTCATGGGGTAGATTACTATCCTGCCGCGCCCAAAGCGCCACCCTACGAGTCTGCTGGAACGAGATAGACGGCAACAGAGCTGTTATTATACGCGGTCTGGATGGATCACCGGCGGGAGTAGCTGTTATCCTCCGCGCTTTGGATGGATCACTGGCGGGGATACTGCATTATCCACGAGAAGATCTCGCCAGCCGGCCGCTAGAAAATCGGACTTTGGTCGCTATATCCCAGGGGTGTCTCCTCGACGGCTACGTGATACCTTCCGGATATCCGGAGCTGCTTCTGTCGGAGTGCCCTTACGGAACAGACTTGCGTCATAAGAAGTTCCCTGAGAG
This sequence comes from Mytilinidion resinicola, assembly GCF_010093595.1. Lineage (NCBI taxonomy): Eukaryota > Fungi > Ascomycota > Dothideomycetes > Mytilinidiales > Mytilinidiaceae > Mytilinidion > Mytilinidion resinicola. The sequence continues at coordinate 1,724,845 of NW_022985442.1, forward strand.
ATCGGGAACATACGAGTTCTATAATGTTTTGCTGGTTGAGTGGGAAGACGGCATCGCATACAGGAAGGCTCTCGGTCGAGTTATGAAGGAAGTGTGGGAACATCAAGATATCGAAATGATCGATTTAATTTTGGGATGAATGCCATTTTCTCTCTGGGGTTGCTTGCTCGAGTTTAGGTTCGTGCGCAGATTTAGTTCGGCCTGTAATTCCTTTAGTCCTAACTTATTTACGGTGCTGCAAGATCTTCTCAATAAATACCTAATGTTGCATCTTGAAACGGTTAAGATCTGGTCCTTTCTCAGGGACACTAGACCTCCTTCACACCGGTATTTTCCTTGATATCATCTAAGACCGTGCAATGCTCATTTATATTCCTCCCAATAGTTTGATAATGTTCTTGGAAAGACTAGCCTGGAGAAAGTTGAACCATATATCGTTCCTTAATAACTTTACCGAACTGTCCATCGCAGCCTCGTAACGGGCTTGGTAGGTCCGATATGGGGCTTTCGAGGATGCCACGAGTAGTTGCTGCTGAGGGTTTGGGGAAGACATCAATACCGTTACCGTTGCTGATATCGCGCACACGCAACGCGCTGTTACGTGAAATTGAGGTAGGAAGATCAGGACCATTATAGCCGACCTTTGACGAGCAGTAGTACGTAAGATATGGCAAGCATGAGGAAGGTATATCTAGGGTGTCAGGTAATACCCGAGCGCAAGATCATTTTACGTAGCGCTGCGGTAATAGGCAATTGGTTCGTGACAATCCTCTTTGCTAGCTACAGACAGGCATACGAAAGCACACCTAAGTAGATAGGTATTGCGGCACAGTGAAGCCAGTTCTGTCGTTCAAGTACCAACGTAGAAACCATCCTTTCCATCACCTAACGATCAAATTAACAAAAAAAAAGTAGCGCATACATCAAGAACAGCATTTTCAAAAAGAGCTACCTACCTTTCACTGGGTATTTCGCGTTGCTTGCAGTGTCCTTGGCTATTTTGTTAATTCCTTACGGGATTGGTACAAAAAGTTGATGCCTGAACGACACGACTGGCTTCGCCTATTGCGGTGTCGGGTGTAACTCTCTAAAAAGTAGACAGCACCGCAGCCGGATGACGTGGCAGCACCTCTGGTTACGTCGCTATTTCAGCTCGATCTCTATCACGACTATCCCACAGATACGAGTTTCTGCAAGTAAACGCAGAGTTTTTGGAGCATGAATGGCGGGAGGGCGGTCCATCGCATCCTGGAACACGGTCGAGGCTGCGCACTCGTCGACAGCCAAGGTGACTGACTCCCGCTCACCGTCCTGGTTCAAGGGATATACGGAAATTAACCAAGCCACCAGGGATAGATGAATGCAATTGCTACATTTCAGTGAACGCAGAGGACCTAGGCCCCACAAGGCTACTGTTTCAACCAGTCACTAGCGATGGCATTCCGGGAGTCTTAGGGCAATTGGACGAGACAGCAAATGCTGCTATTCGTCAATATATTGCTTCTAAGAAAGCAGGATCAGTCGACCGAGAACGTGAGCGACACAGCAATAGTGTATATTCGTGCCTAGATCAAAGCGAAATCCGCATCCTAGAACTCCACCCCGGTACTTTTGAGAGCGATCTCCATGGGGCCTTGCATGTTGCTTCTATTGATTTTGAGTATGGCCAAGTAGATAACTTCACCAGACTCACGAATCACGCCATTTCTCTCGTTCACGAGAAGCCGATCTGGTACACAGCCCTATCCTATGTCTGGGGAGCGCCCATATTCGATGTTCCAATCTATTTCACCAACGGATTTGTAATCAAGATTTCAAGAAGCCTAGAAAGTGCGATGCGCCATCTCAGGGCAGAAAAACAAAGTGTCTGGCTATGGATCGATCAGATCTGCATAAATCAAGCGGATACCACTGAGAAAGAGCACCAAATTCCCTTGATGCGCTTGATATACAGCCATGCATCCAACACTGTGGTATGGCTGGGTGACGACGGGGAAGATTCGCCATCTATAGCCTTTGAAACGCTAATGACGTTGCACTCGAGCCTTCAATTCAACGACAATCAATTTGGACCGGAAGACTTCGAAAGATTGTATTTGCCTCATTCTGAAGCACAGGCCTGGCGAGAAGTCAAGCAGCTCTTCCGACGACCTTGGTTTGGAAGGTTGTGGGTCATCCAGGAGCTCTTACTCTCGAGTGAAGTCTACGTAAAATGCGGCAAGGTGGAAGCATCCTGGGAAGACTTCGCAGCATGGTGCATTGATCTGAACATATCAGGGGTCCAGCGTTGGCTAGAGGCAGATACTGAGAACGACACGACTGCTGCCGACGACGACCTACCACAGCTACCGTCACTAGGTGGTAAGATTGCCTATGAGCTTTGGCTCCAGAGGCATCAACTTCAAGCATTTCAATCACTACCACCTCTACTTAGTACTTTGGTCACGTCTCGGTACGCACAGGCTACGGAACCGAAGGACAAAATCTATGGCATATTGGGTATTGCCTTCTCGGAGGCGGACTACTCTAATTTCACGCTCAGTTACTCTAGCGATGTCACCGTCAGAGAAGTCTACCTCGAAGCATCTCTGAGAACATTTCCGAACAGCAGCATCCTTCGTCTGTTGACTTCCGTCGACCATGAGGTACTTCTAACACCTTCATGGGTTCCCGACTGGAGCGTCCCCCGAGTAACAGATTCCTTTGGATATTCAACCAGCTCATGGTCTGTTTATTCTGCCGGTGGAGAGTACGCCAGTGCCAGGAATCCTGAGACTGGAAAATGGAAGGGCATCACTTATCGATTGAGCGATGACAAAAAAGCCGTAACTTTTCCCGGAAAAGTTTTCGATAGCATTGTTACGCTCGGATGCGTTACGACACAGCCTGTCCTTGACATCGACAACCCGGCGCAAGGGAATAGCCAATGGACGACATACGTGGATATAGCAAAAGCCTCTCAATCATACCCCACCGAAACCACCATATTCGACGCCTTTTGGCAGACTCTCGTAGCCGGGGCAGATGGTTCAGGCCATAAGAAACCGCCGCCAGAGTACAGCGACGCCTTCAGTCTAATCCTAGACGAGAGCACCGGAAATATGCCATCCCTTCCTGGACAAGTGTACAGTGTGCGCCGCCAAAAAGGGCACTTCACGCTTAAGAGTCTTCGTTCACGAAATCCACAAAGAACACTTGAAGATTTGCGGAAAAGCTTTCGTAGAGCATTGAGAAATCGCAGATTTGCTGTGACTAGCGGGGGGTATTTTGGGCTGGTCCCCCGAGGGACGATGGTTCGGGATAAGATTTGCGTATTTGAGCTTGGTCACGTGCCATTTGTGGTCAGGCCTGTGGAGGATCGAGAAGATTTTCAGCTTGTTGGTGAGTGCTATGTTCATGGGATCATGCATGGCGAGGTGATGGAACGGGGCGATATTGAAATTGGACCAGTAACACTTGTGTGAAGTATGGAGACGGAACAAAGGTACTTAAATGTTAAGATTTGTCCATAACATGAAGCGCTTTACCTACCCTAGCACAGCTACAGCTCAGGCTAGAGAACGAGCAGCTTAGTGCCCCGAACGGGAGAAGAAAGTGCTTGTATGCACATTGGGAGGTCATACTGCGTGGTACAGAATTACTATTAGAATCTCTACTATACTATCCATATTTCATATCTAAAGTCCTCCAGAAGCGTCAAGAGATCTGTTTTGTAATTCCGTCTCCCTCCCAGACGCCCGCGTTAGCAACACAGCTTCCGTGGGTAATCACAACCGACGGCCGTTGTTCATAGTACTTGAAACTACTATCCCCGTCATTGGTGTCTTCGTTGGCTCTCTCGATACCTCAACCAAAGCCTCAACCGAAGAACGGTCAAGGCTCGTAAGCTTCTCTTCCTCAACCTTGAAATCCTCTCGAACTTCCGTGTTCCGTTCTCGACTTCCATGCTCGTTCATGTCTTTGATTTTTTGCCAAACATCCTTCGGCAGAACCCACCCCGAGATCAAGAACGCCAGCGTGTCCACTACCAGACTCAGCGGCGACATAAGGACCATCTGAACCAGCCGCGCAAGATGCGTATCATTGGCTTGAAAGCATAAGCCCCAGAACGACCGAATCTCGGGGCGTATCAACCTCGTAGATGACTATGCAAGGGCTGCTCGCAAAATAGCCCACAAGAAGCAGACTAGAAGACCAACACCGGCATCTCGCTTCGAGTCCAACGGTAGGTTGAGGAGGCAGGTAGAGTATATGATGATGAACATCGTGTTCCTGCGTAGTAGGAGCCGGATCCATTCGGCTTGCGACACTAGCACGACGCCGAGGAAGAGATGGATGAGAGCCTCATTCTTGGTCTTTGCTTCGATAGGGTCTGATGCACAATGATAGTTGATTGTGCTTGCGATACTTCCGAGCCATACTGTTGCGATTCCGAGCGCTGTGGTATAGTAGACATTCAGAGGGTATGAGTGCTGGTGGATCTTATAAGCCTGTCCGAAGACGAAGACGAGCAAAGCGATGAAAGTCGGGCCTTCGATGTAGGGGTGGAGCGATTTGATGCGTCAGTTGTTCACCCGTAAGATGAGGGTGTAGGTGAAGACCGCACTGGCTGCGGCAAGCCAGTGAACGAGCTGGCGCTTGAGCGACAACATCGCAGAAATGACGTTCAGAGAATGTTTCTGATGGCAAGATGACGATAGAACACCGAAGTAGCGGAAAAGGAACTTTCTTAGCAGTCCGAGTAAGATCCTATTGAGGCAAGTCTTGGCAGAGGGCCGAAGTGTGGAGGATGTAGTGGTGATACGATGGAGTTGTTCTAGTTGAGCATAGCTGTAGCCTCCGTTGAGATGGGGACTCTGTATGCCGGATCTTTCGACATCACATCGGGCTGAACGGGGTGATCTAATAACGAGACGGCTTTCTGCGGTACAGAGATTTGGAAGCAACGTGATTCGATCGCGATCTCCGTGGAATCTAAAGGGTGGAGCGAGTGAAGCTTGCCGATTAGCCCCTAAAGCACGTTCCTGTCAGAAAGCCCTTCCAATGGCAGCCGAACAATGAACTCACCGGCCGTAGTACGTTTGGGGGGTGCGCCCCGAAGGACTCTGCCGTGCCAGAGTACGAGGCTTGTCGGCCGCGCCCCTCCCCTCACGACTATTCTGACCTGTTGTCACGACCCGTATAACCGTCGAGAGATTTACACCCGCTTCCGGATTTCAAACCGGGGGAGCTCATCTCGATCTAGGTATCTTGGGTCGCTTGGCTCGGTATGTCCATCGTACCAGATCTTGTACAAGACGCCGGCCCATGCTATGGCATATCTCGAGGTAACGCGGACAATGATGTCCGCGCATGTAAATTCCTTGACATTGCCAAGTATAACATGGTGATAGACAGTGCCGAGGCAGGCCGGAACAGCCGCGAGGACTGCCGGATGGTAGAACGAGGTAAGAATAGTGGATATGATGGGGTGGATAAAAAATGGAGAGTTTCCTGTCGAGAGGTGGATGCGGTAAAGAAGAGAAAAGAGGAAAGGAAGCATTATGTGGTTTACTCTACGTGGCTGCGTCGTTTTTGCTTGTGTTTAAAGAGGAAAGAGCACTTTTGGGGAAAGAACACCACGCTCAGCACTCTTGCACCCCTGCATAGAGCTCGACGCATCTTCTGAAAGCTAGGAAAGCCGTTATTGCAAGCAGAATCCTCTGCATCTGCGCTCTAAGCTTAGAGTATGAACCTAGAGAGTTTCTAGTCGGGAGGATGAAGCTAGGGAAAGCGCTGTTTGAGGACACATGACTGACGCACGAGACTGATTGTCGTTGCTTTTTGGGGCGTTCTTGCTTATTAGTTTCGAGACGGGTGAGGGCGCCCTCATCATGACTTCTGACTATGTGCTGGAGGTGGCAGACCTTGTCTAGAGGCTTCAGAAGCATGCCCAAGCGAGAAAACATAGACTAGAGCAGATCTGGATTGATGAAAAGCCAGGTTGGTGCGATAGATGTTAATTTCTTAGGTGTACGAGGCCAGTCGAGTTAGGATTGTTAAGGGGTCTATTCTACTCCCTTTCAAATGAAGCTTAGGAGATAAGCTAAGATTTCTCTCGATACTAAATTAGGCACCAGCTTCGGATAAGAAAGAAAGTATTGAAGTTAGGGGAGATTGATGAGAGCTTCCTGCACAAGAGAAATTCCCTCACGAACTACTCCATTGAACTGAAGCATGTGTGTACAAACCAGAAGCATCAAAAATGAAATTGAAGAGCCTGACGCAAGTGGAGAGGACCAAACCAATGACCTCAGAGTACTTTTTTGTACACAAAGAGGACAGTAGAGAATGCCATAATGGTCACTTTCAACCCTTTCCGACTTATTGTCACAATTCATATCCTCGTTGAGGAGTCTGACGTTCTTTGCCAGGCGGTCAGCAACTGGCTGACGACGTCGGGCGTGGCTCAACAAGTCAGCAAATCATTCAAAATGATAGCCTCCATAATCGTTGGGATTTTGAAAGTGTGTCGAAGCGGCCTTGACAGTGCTAAGAGTCTGTACACTAATGATGCAGCAATGAAGAAAACGCGCCCGCTTCGCAACCCCCATAAGCTTGATTAGTATATCACACAAGGCGTACGCACGCCATTGCGCCTACTGAAACAATGCGGACGGTTAAGAGGAAAAAAGTAAGCCAAAGAGGGACTGGGGGTTGAGATGTTGGCTTATGAGAGCCACTAGAATCGGCCCGACGTTGGATTACCTCCCGATTCGTCCACCGGCCGAGCATTGGCCCGACCTTGCTGAGGTCATTCGACAATGCTACCGACTCTGCGTTGAGAGAGATGTAAGACGCGGATTTCGTCGGATTCTTCGAATGCCGCTCCTACATTGCTGATACAAATATAGTCTCAGGCTGTAGTGCAGCGGCATTGAAAGAACCCCACGGGGGCCCGAGTAAGCCAAATGAACCCACAAATTTTTATATTCCTCCGACCGTCCCAGCAGATCAATGGCGATGGAAGCAATGGAAATGTATAAGAGACTTGGGGAACGCCTCTCCTTTGTATCTCAACACCCATCACTGTCTCGTTCTCCAGATTCTCAATCTTACTCGTCAATATGTCCAACCAAGCAGCATGGATCCCATCCAAAGGCGCCCGCTTCGAAGTCAAAGAAAGCCCCTTGACGAAGCCAGCACCAGGTGAAATCTTGATTAAGAACCATGTTATAGCGCTCAATCCTGGTATGCACCCTTCTACATTTCATGACATTTTATTCCATGTGAGCTGATGTAGAAGAAAGCTGATCACAAGATGCAAGATCATGGCCGCATGGTGCCAACATTCCCATTTGTAAGTAATCAACCCCCCCATAAGGCACGAAACAAGCGAGCTCACATTGTGCTCGAGATCCTTGGGTTCGAAATCGCAGGCGAAGTAGTCGATGTGGGAGAAGGTGTGACGCGCTTCAAGAAGGGCGACCGTGTAGTCGGGTATGTCCTATATCTGCAATTTATACATAACCTTCAAGGCTAATCGTATGGCCTAGCCTCGCCATTGCCCCCAGGACCCAGAACCTCGCCCACGCCGGCTACCAGCTCTTCACCATTGTTAGCGAAGTCGCTGCAGCGCATATCCCAGAGGGGATTCCTTATGCTAATGCCGTTGTGCTGCCCATCGGACTAGCGACTGCAGCTGCAGGTCTCTATGAGCCAAACTACCTAGCCCAGCCGGCGCCAGGCAAATCTACGAGCAATGCTAGTAGTGGCAAGAAGTCCATTCTCATCTGGGGCGGCAGTTCTGTAGTCGGGATATCTGCAATCCAGCTTGCGGCGGCTTCTGGATGGACCATCGTATCGACAGCGTCCCCGAAGAACCACGAACTTGTCCGTTCGCTCGGAGCAACGCATGTTTTCGACTACTCGGATCCGGATGTGGTTGCGAATATCTTGAAGGCAGTGGAAGGAACGACGCTGATCGGCGTGTTTGATGCGATCTCCGATCCTGATACAAGCGTGAAGAGCGCCGAGGTGGTGCATGCCTCCGGTGGGGGAAAGCTGATTGCGACGACGAGTGGGGGGTATGAGCGAAGTACTGTGTTGTTGGGGGATGTGGCGAGGACTCTTGGTAAGTACTGGCTTCACCTTCTTTATCCTGATTCAGCGGTATGTGAGAGTAAGTTCAGAAGGTGCGGAAGGCTGACGGCGATACTTTGCAGTTTATGCGCCTACCCCAACGCCGGGTCAGGAGCTGCCTGTCTGGATGGGAGTGTGGCTTGAATTCTTTGAAGAAGGGCTCAAGGATGGGAGATTGAAGGCGAAGCCGGAACCGACCATAATTGAAGGAGGTCTTGAGAAAATTCAGGAGGCGTTAGACTTGCTCAAGAAGGGGGTGTCGGCTACGAAAGTCGTTGTGCAGTTGTGAAGACCGAAAATGGCCTCCGATCCATCTTGGAGCATAGCACAGACATTCCCTCATACTTCTTGACTACTAGAGCTCATAACTGTGAAGCCTTCGTATAGGCGTAGAAATACAAAGTACTTGGATGAGGATGCTCACAAGTAAAACTCCAAGAGGTAAAGATGAAAAGCGACGATGAATTGATGAGCTAAGGTAAAATCAACAGCAAAAAGAAAGCAAGAAATCGACTCCGACCTTACGACTTCCTCTAGACCTCACAGCTATCCCATCCATATGGACGTACCCACTGTTTACAACGCCCTCAAACCAGCCCCCAAAACTCGGTGATAACCAACTCCCCATACTCCACCCCTTGCTCCGTTACACAAATCACTGACATCCTCCATTCCAGCTCAGCCTCGCCCGCAGGCCTCCCCCGTCCGATCGCACCTCGTCAGCACTTAACCCCAAGCTTATCAAGTCCAGCAAATGCCCACCCTGCCACCAGGACAGCTCAGGATCATCGCGCGGAGGCCAGGCGGCTGTCCGTGGGGCGGGCGCTAGAAGGGCGGCTCCAGCTGGGCCAAGGGACCTCCGTCCGAGGCACCCGCACCCACTCGCTTGGGCCTGTCGCGAGCAGGATGTCGTACCCGGTCCATGGATCCAGGCCAGTCCCGCCGTTGTTTTGCGCGGCTCCTCCCTCTACAGCATCTCTTCACGTCCGGTGAACCAGCGCGGAAACTGAGTCGACCCCTGTAAACCTCCTTTTCTGGGCTAATAGTCAGCTGGCTTGAAGATTCATTGGCTAGGCAGTTGTTAATCCTCCCTAAGGGCGTCCGGAATTGCTACCTTATACGGTAAGTCTGTGGCTTGATTTTAGCGCTAGTTCACCGGACGTAAAGACATGCTGTAGCACTTTAGCGCCAACACAAGCTGTCCCGCCAACGTCTGCGACTGGCGACGGCTGGAAAAGCCGAGGCGTGCGGGGCCTGTAAGGTAAATAGCATGGAACTGATACGCGTAAGCTACGTGTATTGTTGTGCGAGACACGAGACCTGGAGAGCTGGAGACGAAGAGGCTAGGGGCTCTGGGGTGGTGCCAAGGTCGAGTCAATGTAAAGGGCTTCCTTGGGCGCAAGGGTGGGAGAGGATTGGAAGCTCGGACTAGGGTTTAATTCGACCGCTTCGTCACGGGTTGGAGCTAGACTTCGACAGGGGGTCCACCTTGACCGGAATCGATAGATCTGCCCATCTCGGACCGTCGCTTAGGTATACTCAATTGCGCAACGGTAACAAACACTAGAAACCGAGGTAGATGATGAGTAGCCAAGAAGTGTAATAGTAGTACGTCTTTGTTTAGGATTTAGGAGAGTATGGTGCGATTAAATACGATTAAAATTTGCTCGAGTATGGCTCTGCAAAATACAGTATCTACAGCTGAGGAAATGCTATTCTTCTGTCCCATTCATCTAGCCCCAATCCAAGAGGCCTCCATGCCATGCTACCGGTCCAAAGACTCCGCTAAATAGCTATAATATAGCAGAAGAAAAACTTTCAGAGACTAACTCATTCCAAATAGCGCATGCGGCGGGCGTGACGAATTATCCAAACAACGCCGAAAAGCAGATCCAAAGATAGATTGGAGGACTGCGACATCTCCGTGTGTAAACAGAGAGGGTATGGTGGAAACGAGGGGCGCTTAAGCGAATTTTTGATGTTTGTAATAGTGACGAGAATCCAAAGCGAGTGAGGGCGCCTACGGGGCCTCGTACACCTGGTGCTGTGGCGCGTGTGGTTGTTGCGGTGCGGGCTGGATGGGGGTACCAGCAGCTTCGGAAATGCCTTGTGGTGGGCCTTGGTTAAACGGTGCGCTGTATTGCGGAGCGGGGCTCATCGGAGGGCTGTACGGTGCTTGCGAATTGCCGCCAATTTCCTGGCCAGGAACACCCACTTGCGGTTGGTTGTTGAAGCCTGGTTTGATATCCTGCTGGTAGTAGCCTCCCTGTTGTTGTGGTGGTGGTTGGTAGCCGCCTTGCTGGGGCGCAAATCCACCGGGCTGCGGCTTGAACTCAGCGACGCCGGGAGCGGGACCCTGGGTATTTGGAGGTGGAGCGGCGGCGGCAGCGTTCTTCGCCTTCTTCTTCTTCAACAAGGCAAAGACAATGCCGAAGATGATAGCACCAATAACAACGAGACCGCCAATAACGCCTCCCACAATCGCGCCAACATGCGACTTGGACTTCTTCTTTGTCGTTGGGAGGGAGATGTTGCTAGAGGTGGCGATAGCGGTCGCGGCAGTGCCGGTGACACTGGGGGATGTGGGAATCGAAGAAGACGAAACGGACGACGAAGAGGGGACAACGGTGATGACCTTGGTGGAGATGGGAATGACGGCTTCGGAGCTGGTTGCAGCAGCGCTGTTGAGATCACCGCTGAAGGTTCGCTGGACGGAAATGGTGAAGGCGGATTCGGCGCATCCGAATTCAGTCATGACAGTACGTGTAGAGTACACATATCGCCATTCGTAGCAGTACGGCGAATCGGTAAGTGTACTACGCGATTGTAAGCGTCAAGCCCGGAAGTTTCACGGATTGGCGAGGTAACTTACCACTTGGCTATGTAGTTGTTAGAGGAGCAAGCCGCGTCCGTGCAGGAGGCGGCCAGATCGCTGCTGGCGATACATGTAGTGGGAATGCTGCATGAGGCAAGACTGTTGGGATCGCAACATCCGTGGACGCCGTAGTACGTGTTGGTTGCGCAAACGTAGTTGGAGTCATTGCAAGTCAACGAAGAAGCTGAAGAAGTATTAACAAGCTGTGTGTACTTGTCTATCCAACTCCCGTCACTTACCAGAAGAACCGCTAATATAACCACAAGTATTGTCACCAGCAGCTCGCTTCTTGAAAAGCTCGAGTAGACCAAGCTCTGGGGCCTTTGTGGGGGCAGGGCTCCAGTTGTCTCCCTCGGGCATCACGAGCGTGGGCTCTGGACCCGCCCAGGGGAAGGCCATGGCAGATACCATGGCGGGTGCCAGGAAGGCGAGTGTCGAGCGGAGCATGATGAAGATCAGTGATGCGAGGGACTGAGAGGTATGAAGAATTAGGAGCAAGTGACTGGATATATATCCAAAGAAAGGAACAGGCGCGAGGACCGCAGAAAAGTACTGTGCAGAGTCGAGACGAGAAACGAGCACAGCCCTGGGGAGAAGGGAACCTCTTCTAGTGCAGGCTCCGGGGAGCTTCACCAAATGAATCCAGGGTCGAGCTAACGAAAAGGCGCGCAGGCTGAGTCGGCGCGGCGCATCTGGTGAAGAGAGAGCTCACGCAGCGATGCCTGGGTGGGTCGCGACCAGCCCATGCTGCCATCGCCTCGTGTTCCAGGAAGGCCGTGTTCTCGCGCTGGGATCCGTAGAGCTCGAAAGGGCAAAGCGAGCTGCGTCCCGCCGCCGCCCGTTCTGCATCGTGGCCAATCGAGGGGGTTGTTTCTCAGCCCTCTGAGGCTAGACGTGATGGCCGCTGTGGCAGCCAACCAGCGCGTCCTGTGGCTTGAGGCCGGCGGCGTGCTGGGAGATGAAGGTGACCACGGCTAAGGAGCGGCTGAGGTGCAGTGGTGCCTTGTTGGGCATGGCGGTGCCGAACAAGCAAATTTGGGGGCTGTAAACGAAAGCAGGGGTTGACAAATATAGCCACGCCGCCGGCCGTCACAAGCTTCACACCGGCGATCAACAACCGCGTCGAGTCAGTCGGGCCGTGGCCGTGGTGTGTGCTGGCGATAAAACCACCCTCTGCTGTTCCACTGTTGACGTCGATTGCGGGGGGCTTTTCTCTCACGGCACTTGTCCAGCGGGGGTATGAGGTACCCAGTTGATATTATAGCGCTGACTGAACCTCATCCGTGCTCTCTGCTCTAGAAAACACTGTAAAACTCGGGACCATGCGCGCCATCACGCTGCGGGAAGCTGTTTCCGATACAGGTTGGCGCAATATTTGCCTCTGTTAATCCGAAATCGAGAGCGATCTAGAAGTTTGCTGTCTCGAAGTGCCTTATACAAGAGCATCAGTCGACCCGGAGTCCTTGTCGTCGAGTCCAGACTGTCACCTCTGCCGCATCCTTTCTGCGTGGGACAGCGCACCTCCAGGGTTAGGCTGATCCAGCTCCGCTCTTCACGGACTTTAGATAGTAAACAATGTGATTCTCCACTGTTATTCAGTTCGGAATATCACGCGTACGGCATTTCCCATAGAGGTATCAAACCGACAGTTTAGACAGATATAGATTCTCTCGTCCTTTTCCGACAATGGTAAAGAGGAGGATGTCAGTGTATTCCGTGTCGTAGGCCCAAACTTTGCGTATTGTACCATGGTTCCCTTCCCTTCAACAACATGCAGACTTAGTGGTGAAAACTATCTTCTTGATGCCTGAACCACATCTAAGGCAGCTCACCGAAGCTTTATTGATGGTGCTTCATCTGTTTGTATATAGAAGTCTTACAAAGGATTTTGTTTCTTTCAACAGCTGGCAGAAGCTCGATGAAGAACCTGATCTGCGCAACCTTGATCTTTGTCCCAGATCTCCCTCATAAAGAAGGGTTTATGTTTTGCCGACTGGCGACTCGACGACCGACCAAGTTGGACCTCCTCGAAGGACCACATGGAGTATATTGATTCGAATGCGGTGTCAAACTCAACGGCTCCCCGGTGGCTGTGCGCAGCACCTCAATATTCTGCATGCAGGAGCATTTGGAGGCGTGCGGGCTGAGTCCTGCAGCCGCTCGCGGCAACCAATCGTGCTGTTCCTGATGATCACACATCAAATCCAGCTGTGGCTTGCCATGCCATGCAGGTCTGCTCGGTTGCAGAAAGCCAATATTTTGAGGGGTGTGACCTACGGTTTTGACTCTTGATGCTGCATCTTGATGTCGGTCAGGGTTCGCACATCGCAAAGACAACTCGCTTATGAGTACTCTGACAGGTTTGTTTATCAGAGCTTGGATAGCAAGCTGTAGCAGTTTCGAGGTCTAATAAGGCTGACTTGCTACGAATGTAGTCCAATTCAGCCAGGTTAAGTGTTGCTTAACTTGCATTCCGGGACTGTTACCATTTGAAGCTCGTTTCGCGTTTTCGCAACCGGATATGCGCTGAGGTGGTGTGTTGGTGTTCCATTTGGTATTTACATAGTATACAAATCATCCAAACGCCGTAGAGTGTCGCGGTCCGGTATGGCGAACTCCTCCCATGCAATCGCTTTCAGCCGTAATCCACCAACGTCCATTTCGTAGTGGTATGCACTTCCCAGTATCCTACATCTCCTCGAAATCGAAGTTCTCTTTTTTCGCGACGCTCAGTCTCGTCTATGTGGTCCTTTGATCTTAGGATACATTCGCGAGAGATGATAATTGATCATGTTTTCTTTTCCTTTTGCAGGTCTCTGTAAAGCAAAGTTTTTAGTCCAATTCATCGAGAGTGGGGGAGATAATATTCGAAGATATGCTCGAAGTCTTGCGACTCGGTCGCAGCTATTTCCGTGATGCATGTAATTGAGAGTGAACGTACCGGCGCATCCATGCATGCGCGCAACTTTTGCTCAAGCTGGGCACAACCTGTAACACTGTATCCTGAAGAGGCCCAACAACCTGAAAGTAGAAATGTAAGCATAACACTCTGTAGATGGTGTATATTCTCGCGCCAATGTGATCCCAGCCAAGCGCATTCTCCGCCTCTATCCACCAACATGTCCATCCGACGTGCTTATCCGGACAATGAAATCATCTCCAAACATACCCAGAACTGATGTCATGACACCCAGACATGGATTCACTTCAGGCTTGTTTGGTCTCCGGACTCGGAGCTTCGGTAGGGGAGGTAGGGGACGAGACCCGATGGATTTGGCGGAGGACGCGGCGGGTTTGGGCACCATTGTGGTGATCTGAGAACAGCCTGGGCACTACAGCTCGGCGTTGACTGCAGAGTATTCGTGTTGATGATATGTTGGGGATCGAGAGTGTGAATCGTAGTTGATGCTTAAGTTTTCGAAGGGTCGGATTGAACGTGTCGGCAAATCCCGTCACTAGCGTCGATTTCTATGTTTTGGGGTTTGTTTAGGTCTCCCGCCAGAACATCACAGGCACACCGCACCTCCAGATTCCCCAACGCCATTCTTTCGACTTGGACTCTCCCACCTATAATACCCGTGGAGGCGCTGGGGCTCCAAGTATCCTTACACTTGCAGTTAAATACGCCAGGTTCATCACCTAATGGCGCCCTCACCTCGGAAAACAGCGTCGACTTTCGACCAGACATGGCACGAGACCGATGTGAACTTCCTCAACCCAGCCTCTCTACCACTCCAAAAGATCCCCCGGGCCTGGGAACGCGCACCAAAGTCACCCTACGCGCGCGACCGAGGATACAAGAAAGTTTGGCATAAACATGGGCTAAGATCGCACTCGACGGGCGAGCAAACGTCGACCACGAACGCCGGAGACGAAGAGCAGGATATGTCCCGATCGCCTACACGCGCTGTGAAAAAGTTGCGACTGAAGAATGAGGACGCTTTAGGGAACAATGTCACAATCGAGACCAAGAAACCAGCTTTTAGTGCTACGCGCTGGGATCGAAGGAAGAGTGGACTTCCCAGTATGCCAAGATTCCGCGTGCCATTGAGTACCGATACTGACGACTATATGTAGGGAAAAAGCCACATCAGACGACCCTGGACCTGGAGGATCTGGAACCAGCTGATGGACAAGTGGAAGATGCCGCTTCTGAACCCGATGACCAAGAGGGAGCAGAAAGTGCCGCATTTGAGCACGATAGCATGCTACAGCCTGAAAATGCGACGATTAACCAAGCCGCAACTGCGCATGCTGCCTCCTCACGCGTCTCCTTATCGAGTACCGCGAACGACTCGACATTCTCCTTCATTTTCGGCGAGCACGATGAGGAACCATCTACCCGTGACAATGGCAGCTATGTGGAGTTGGATCACATCTGCAACTCCAGTTCACCCTCCGCAGCGGGAGAGAACGAGTTAGGTACCGATGAAACCGAATTCACCATTTCCACGGACGAGGTGGTAATGAACAGCGATGTCCTTCCAATCGAGACCCCAATTTCACCAATTCCTCAGCACCCTCAGTCACCACCACACCAAATCTTAGCAGACACTTGCGACGCTGTGGACATTACGGGGGTTTCTGTGGGCACCAGTGTATTAGAACAGGCAACATCGTTTTCTGCCACAGTAACGAGCCCATTGGACCAATCAGAACCTTTCCTAGAACAATCAGAAGTCGGAAACATGGAGGAAGAGACTTCTGCCATCGGGCTTGAAGCAATGATGGAAACCAGCATTCTAGTCCAGGCAACAGCGTCGATTGTTCCCGAACATGTAACGTGGGGCCAGCCTGAGCAATCAGAGCCAGCACTCATCGACAACATCGAAGAGGATGCCATCG
The DNA here is from genome assembly GCF_010093595.1 of Mytilinidion resinicola. NCBI lineage: Eukaryota > Fungi > Ascomycota > Dothideomycetes > Mytilinidiales > Mytilinidiaceae > Mytilinidion > Mytilinidion resinicola. The sequence continues at coordinate 1,740,686 of NW_022985442.1, forward strand.
TGGCTGAACACGACTGTCAAAGGGAAGTCTCTGAAGCTACTGAGGAAAAAATCAAAGAGTCTTGCAACCACCCACAGACTCTAGATGAATCCGAGATTGACTGGGAGTCGGACAACGACGTTGATGCAGTTGATTCCGAGTCTGCTATTCAGGATACGACCGTTGTCCAAGAAGTAGAACTCGTCGGCGACGGTCCAGCAGCAGATATCGAAGAGCCATGCAGCGAGCCTCAGTCTTTGGACGACTCCGATATTAACTGGGAGTCAGACAGCGAGATCGAGGCGGTTGTTCCCGAATCCACTATCCAGGATAAGACCGTTACTAGAGATGCAGAAACTCAAGGTGCGACTATTTCAGAAAATGACAGTCCTTCTAAGGATGACCATGGACTCGAGATCACCGAGAGTCCTGATGTTGCCGAGCATGCGAACGAATCTACTACCGAAGTGCTGGAGGAGTCTACTATTGAGGAGACGTTGAATATTGAGAATGAAACAATGGAACTGGCCGAAAGGCAGGTGTCCACCGAGACATCAGACGAATCCAGAGCATCTCATGTGGCCGGCGGAAATGTTGAAGAGCTAGTATTACCTACGACCACTACAAACGCAGATGAAGAGTCTACACTTCCCGGCGACGACGATATGGCAATCGATAGCATTGCCGATGGATTGACACTAGCACCGCCATCCGACAACACTCTGATCTCAGAGCAAACTGAACCAAAGCTACGCTCGCCAGCACGACCAGCCAGACTGGAAGTTACCCAGGATGACCTCACAGCGCACCTTGACGACGATACTGCGTTACTGAAGGACTTCCTTACTCGTGCTGCGGCAAGCAAATTAAACAAAGCCCACAAAGCGGCCACCATTGCACGTCGGTCGTCTCTCTCGCATCGACGCGACTCCGACGTGATCCGTCACGCTCTCGCATCTCCTCGAAAAATCCTTGAAGATAAAGATGTCAACTCTCCCTCGCCACAAAAATCTTACGACGACACGGCTACTCTTGATCTCACTCAAACTCTCACCCTTGATCCCACGCCAAGTAGCCCAACCGCAGATTCAACACCTGAAGACGCAGACGTGGCGGGAGTTACCAAGTCGTCATCAAGGCGCTCAACGCGGACTCGGAAATCTCGCATTCCCCCCCCGTCATCCCATGCGCAGCAACAGCAAACTCCAAAGAGCATACCAGTCCGCCGTGTCGATGGAGGAGAGCCAATCGTCCTCAGACGTACGGAGGCGCAAGAACTTGGCATCCTTACTCGTACTAATACCCGCAAAAACAAGATGGGTGCTGTATCGGCCTACGCCAGAGTTCTAAAACTTGCGACCGAAAAGCCTGTTTCTCCCGGCTCTGCCATTGACGAGAGCGCAGATGGGCAGCGAGAGGGTGCCGCAGCTGGCGAACGCAAGTCCGTGAAATGGGACGAGACGCTAGTCTACTTCCAAGAAAACGCGAAAGGGGAGGTTCTTGCTGTTGAGGCGCCTGCAGATATCGAGATGGTAGACGCGCCTGGCGAGGAGGCAACTACTTTGAGCATTAGCGCGCCGTCTGCGAAGCCGACGTCGAAAGCGAAGGATAAGAGCTCCTCTACGCCACGGGTTCGCCGCCTTCGCCGCCTAGGCGCTGCGAATGGGACACCTGGGAAGGGCCTTTTAGAGCCTGCCTCTCTACTTCCAGAGGAGGTGCAGGCAGAGGTGGCGGAGGAGAAAAAGAAGATTGTAAAGCCTAGGGCTCGTAAACCACCTGTCGCCACTTCAGGAGATGCGACGCCGCCAGCAGCAAAGATACCGAAGCTAGATATTGCTGCGCCTACGCCACCGTCGCCAGAGGAGCAAGAAACCAAAGAGATTAAAGAGAGAAAAAGCAGAATTGCTACACCGCGGAAAGGCAAGATTCCTGTTAGCAAAACTACGACTACGACGGTTCCGGTAGATGGGAAAGAGAACCGGCTTGCTACCGGCTTGCCGAAGAAAGCCCTTGGTGTAGAGGGCGGGCTGCCGCGGAGGAGGGCACCTCGTAAGCTCTAATCACGATGCTTATGGGATGTCTCCTGGTGATTCTGCTGACTGTTAGAGAAGGGACTAGGATCCCAAGAGCTCCTGGTCTCTAATGTGGCGGCACTAGAAGAATGAGGCCGATGTTTGCTTGATGTGGAGCGAGATTATCTTTTCTTTCTAGAGTTTGAGTCTGGCATTTTCTGATGAAAGGCGTTTGCATGGCGGTGCATGTTGCGTTTCATACCCGGCAATCGGCATTTTGGTGTCTCTTGGAGTAGATTTGTGTTTTGGATAGTGGGTATGACTTCTAGGAACGAATGAACGAGTGAGGCTTTTATCTTGATTCTTCCTTTGCGTGATTGATTTTAGGTGCGAGTTCGACATGTGGTGCCTATGGTGAGTCGTTCCTTTACAAACTACGCCGGGGTGTACGCAGTCGAAGGCTAACAAACACTCTCACAGTCTTGACTTACCTTGTCACAAGGTGTATTGATTAAAATGTCATATCAAAATGTCATCGGGTGGCCTAAACGGTGAAGGCCCACGCAGAGGTGCGCCCAACGTGGCGCTGTTATATGGATAACACGGTTGATTCGGTAACTTCTTCTACAACTTTCTTCACGTTTTGTCCATGTCGCGTGGGCCAATGCGTGGTGAGGAACATACCACTCCTGATGTGCATTTTCTCAGCGCGATGGTCTTTTTTTTTCAAAGATCTCGTGGTGTTGTTCGTAGGAGCCGCTGTACGAGGCGTCCGAGTTTCGACTCTCTTTTGGTTCATGACGCTCAGAAAGGGGTGAAGGAGAAGGGGCAATTGACCATTATAACTAGTGGGTTCTGTCGCCTACACGATTGCGATAATAGAAGGGACGAAGCGGGATTACAGAATATCCGTTGACGATATTCTCGAGGGTAGATGCAGAGTCAGCTTAGCCGTGCGGTGGTTATACACGATTATCCGTACTGCATTTTCTCTGCTAGGCGGACTTCCCCACGGACCAAAAACCCATCGTCTTCACTTAGTCGTCTTTTATTGGATCCTTAGCTTATTGAAAACACATCTACGAGCATGCTAGAAAGGATCCCACCTTGGTGAAGGTGAACCATGGATTCGACACGAACATGATTGGACACGAAAAGGGGGACCGACCCTAGAAACCAAATAAAAAAACCAGAGCGCATGCTCTTAGGACACGCATCGATTCACCTATTTAACCCGCATCGAACAGCCTTTCTCGCAACTCAGGCCCACGGACTTGCACGCACACCTGCACGCCCACGTACACCACCGCTCGAGTGCTTCAACAGTGACTACGAACATTTACACTGTATCGAAGACACATAGCGAGTATGGCTTCGCTCGTCGACTGGCACGTCATGGACGATTTTACGATATTTCCTGGTATGACAGCGCAAGCTTTCGAAAGCAGTAAAACAGTGGCTAACGATTAAACAGATATGGGAGACGCAACGCTCACACTGGTTCCTTCTCTAGACGCACCCGAAGAAATCGAAGAATACGGACCGTATCAAGTTGATGGAGCAGGATCGCCGCCGTTTAATATGTTTCGTGAACTAGGAGATGAATTCGAAGCCACTGTGTCAAATAGCTCTGGCGGCTCCAACTGGTCGAGTCACTATGAGGGGTGGTGGTCGGATAATCCGTATCCCACAGGAGTACTCTCGAATACCGATGACAACTGGTCTGGCTACTACGAGATCAACCGACAGGATACCCTATATCCACAAGTAATACTTGCGAGCACCGACTCATATCAGGAAGAGGAAAAGGATGTAGAACCCTCCGAAGTTTTAGGCTCGGACGCAGGCGATGACGAAGACTCGGACACTGGCGACGAAGAAGCCTCTGAAACTGGCGACGAAATATCCCATGAAAGCGACTGCGGACCAGATGTTAACAGCGACGAAGAGGTATACGAAAGCATCGAAATTCCCGAATCACACCACTCCAGCAACAAATCAGAAGACCATCACTCCGCCGCTTCCGAGCACGACGAAGAAGAGGAAACAGACTACCAACATCCATACCGCGGTGAAGGGCAGTATCGAGTATGGCACCACTCTCCATACGGCAAACCCACTTGCGGCAGCACAGTTCACAAGCCCGGGTCACCGAAACTGGACTTCGACCAATCACCCCGAGGATCGAGTACACCTGATATCGAAGACTCGGAGGATGAATACGAGGCTGTGAAATTGCATAAGACGATTCGAGATTCGCCGTCGAACCACAATAGGACTGTATTGTTAGCGGATGTCCATGTACGGCCGCTACGACGCTTACATGCAGGCGGAAAAGTAGGCGGCACAGGCATGACGAAGCTAGCGACGCTGTTGCAGAAAAATGTGCCTCCAGATACGCCAGATTCAACTGTCGGCGTCCAGTCTCGTGGGAAGAAGAGATCGCGGCCGGACGACGAGCCGCTTCATGGAGTGCCCAATCCGTTCACGATGTCGCGCGAAGAGCACCAGGCTCTGGTTGCGAAGGAAGTTGCGAAGAGGAAGGAGCGAGGAGACTCTGATTCCGAAGACGAAGAAGAAGATGCAGAGGAAGCGAAGCCGGGAGAGGAAGATGCGGAGAGCACACAGCCCCCCAAAAAACGGTCCAGACAGATGAGCGAAGATTCGGATGATGAGGACATCGAGACAAACCAATGGTGGATCCGCTGGGAGTCCTTCAAGGGCGATAAGCCGGACGAGCCCTTTTTCGATCCAGCCTACGGGTCGTACAAGCAGGATGGAACGCCGAGGGGTCGCAAATCTAGTGTAGGAAACAAAAACGGCGCGAAGAGTCCCCCCCATGAAGGAAGCGGTACAAATGTGAACGGGCTCAGCTTCACACATCCGGGACATTATCCAACCTCGCTAGGTTCTAAGTCTCTAGAAGAGACGCTAAAGGAAATTGACGAGCGGGCCACACCTACCAGTCTCTCCAGTAGAAGCAGCAGTAGAACTCTAGGACGCACTCCAAGCGTGCCAGGTTCGTTCCCAACGTCGCCGGGATACTCTTCAGCCACTCCAAGTCTTAGCTCCCGCGTAAGCACGAATGTTCACGCCAATGGAACTCCCGTAGCTCCGGGCTACATTCCAGCTTCGCCGCCAGGTCGCAGTTCTCCGAAAATTAAGATCGAGGATATTGATGAGTAGAGCTGACAGAGAGCGTTGTCATCTGTGGGGCCTAATTGGGTCGATGTTACTTCCAGATATTTTGATCTTGTGGAAGAAGAATGTGTGCCTGGTCTACGACGAATCATCTTTTGTGGGGTTTAGAGGGTATCAAGACGATATAGATGTGATAGTCTCGTTCGGACTAGTCAGGCGGTTGGATGTTCATATTGGGAGCGCAGAATGATATGTGTATTGCTTGATATACACCCAAATTAGTGACGTCATATAGAGAGGAGAGTATGTAAGAAATAGTCTCATTAATGGAAATGGTCGGAAAATGGTCTAGGATTGAAAGTGATCCATAATGCGCCAAGGTCCGGAAGAGCAACGAAGTAATTCGTTTTAACTTGATTCATTATTGACTTGCTATGTCCACCCCAAAATAGGAGCACACTACGGAACCGTTGCATTGCTTGATCCCACCAGGCTGACTAACCGTCATCAGACCGTAATGCCCAACTTGTAACCTTGGTATCCCAATTCCTTAAACTCCGAGTCGCAGGCCCTCAAGGTCATGACGCTCATACTATCAATACAGCGTACGCAGTCGTTTATTTTGTGAGCACTATTGTCCGCACTTGACCCATGTGTTCCTAATGTCGCGCATACGGTATTGGACTTAGACCTGACTCATGGTCGGCCTGCGGATACCGCCGCGCATGTTGACGCCACCGGTACCGTTCATGGCCGACAAGGCAGTGGTGATGGCGAAAGTGGCGAACGCGAACCAGAAGAAGGCGGTGGATGCCTGTGCCTCGCGACAGCGCCCGCCGGTGTCGGGCGAGCTGTTGGTGACCTTGTTGTGGAGGGTGTAGTTCTGTGTTTACATTAGTTGAGTTTCAGGTCGTTTGTTCTCGCGAAGACTCACCTTGTTGCTGCAGCTATGCACACCGAGGTACGCGGCTGTCGCAATTCCAGCGATTAGGTAGAAGAGGGTGTTGAACGCATCAAGGCCAATGGCGACAATGGGGATTGCCAAAGCCTCGATAAAGGCGGCGGCAATGAGGTACAAGAGGGACAGCATGCCGAAGGTGGCCACGAACATGTCGTAGTTCACGATGCTGTGGTTGCCGTGCACAGCAGTTGCGATCATGTTGCCGATAAGCGCCATGATGATGAGAGTGAAGAGGAACTGATGCTATGTTAGCGATTCCGCAGGTTCTGTGGTGTGTATGCGACTTGCCTGGAGGCCGCGCAGGCCGAGGGTGAGTGCTTTGGAAGCCATGCCGATTGTTTTGGTGGTATATATTTAGGGCGCGAAGTAGGTGAGTGAGAGGTTTGTAGGTGGAGGTGGAGGAGAAGCTGTGTGGGAGTAGAGCAAAAGCCTGCGAGTGGTGAGAAATATAAGCAAAGCTACCTAGGCCAATACGTCATCACACTCACCTAGCGTTCTAATGATGGCGGGCGCCAGTCGAGACTTTACTTAGGTGCGGGCTGCTCGGAAGCTTCAATATCTCAGACAGCGTGATGGGCCGACGATGTCTTGCGAGGTCTTGCGAAGTCTGTGAAGTTGTTGTTGGTGCTGTTCTCTCCCCGCGACGATTATTACGTGGCGTGAGGCTTGTTGCACTGAGCAGCAGAACCCCAGAACGGTCCGTTGCAGGCGGCAACGCCACAAGCTGGGAGCGCATAGTGGCGTGTGCAAGGCTGGCAAGGCAAGGACCTGCATTTCATCATCGATATTTGATCGATCTGACGGTGAATGCTAGCCGTCATCCATCATGTGATGACCTCGGAAGTCCTCCGTAGCATTAACACCAGGTTTTTGGAGCCTCACAGACTATGAGCATGGGAGAAAGAACTCAGCAAACGAGCTGCTCTAAGAGTCTAAAAGCATGTCATAGTGCAATGCCGGATCGTGTAGAAGACTTTGTATTGGTCTAAACAGACCAAGTAGCTACAAGGTCGTGGAACAGGCGTGGAGCCATACAAGGGGGTAACATGAGCGGGCCAGCTGCCCTCCCTGCAAGTTTTGGGGGCGTTATAGTAAAGTCCTAGAGAAATAGCATGGATACGACTATAATGCCCCTAAAACTTGCAGGGAGGGCAGCTGGCCCGCTCATGTTACCCCCTTGTATGTAAAGGTAGACGGACGGCTGGCCATAACCGAGGTCATGTGATCAGGGCACGTGATGTAGAGTGCGTGACGGTGTTACGTGTGGACGGACGTATCGCGATGGACGTCGCGTTACGGCCATGACGAGGCATTATTCGTCTTTGCTTGGTAAACTTGTTGTTGTGTTCTAAGCTGCGTGCGAAGAAAAAATGACATTATAGTACCTTCCATCCTTACAACCTTGCTTCTAGAGTTCTGATGAGATGCTGGCCACCCCAAACGAAACGGTGAAACACAGAATCATGACGAGGGAACGAATGTGCCAAGATGGAGGAAAATCTCACGCAAATCTTCACAAGCTGAGAATTCATAATGAGAATTGGGATAGTAGAATCTGCTCGACGGCCCATGCAACTCCATGAAACTTGCCACCTGTCCCAGTGCTACCCAATAGACCTCCCAACTTCGAAAGTCAACCTGTAATTTTCTCAAAACGCCCGATTAAATGCGCCTAGCCTAGCATGGACAGCAGTGCCTAGGTGAAGAATGTGAGAGAAAAACTAGAGCGACCAAGTATGCTGGCAAGGAAAAGTGGTATCATTCGTTCGAAAACGCGTCTAGGGCATACCTAGGTACTTCGGCAATAGCTCTTGGTTTCGGAGCTCCTTTGGGCGCCTTTACCCCTTTGAGCGCCTTTCCTTAGCAGCTGCACGCCCTACAAACTTGTAGGGACCGTTGGTGTGCATACCTTTTCGTGATCTGCAAGTTTAAAATAGTAGTTCGTCAACTTCCTTTCGTGATTCTTCAACTAGAGTTCCTCAACTAGGTTTGATGGTCCTTCCACTGGTTGTAGTGGTTCCTCGACAGGTTGTCTTGGCTCCTCGACCGGTTCTAGTGGTCCATCGGCCTTACTCTCTGCTTTCCTCCCACTACCAAAGGTTTGCGTGTGATTTTGTTTTTTGGAACCTACAAAACGTGACCAAGTCAATACGCGACTACAGAAAAGACGAAGGAAGCGCGGAAGAGGCATTTGAGAAGATGCTAGTGCTTCTGTCTTGCCAACCATAATGCCACGCTTTCCCGCGCCAAATCAGAGCCCCAGACGCTCTCCTTGCCACCACGGTTCCACTCCTCGCCGACTCCGTCTTCACCGCCGCCACGTGCAGCTTCGCCGAGGATGACTTCAATGTCGCGCTGCTGGCTGCTGATCCAGCGCTTGACAAAGTTGACGGGGTCCTTGGACATCGAGGTGAGAAAGGCGTGTTTTGCTTTCGAGTGCGAGATAGCTTGCACAATGAGCGTCAGGTTCTCGTCCATGCCAGCGATCGTCTCGAGGATATCCTTGTGCTTTTGGGTGCGGAACATGGTCGATATCATGGGTCGCAGTGGGTCCTCTAAAGCGACTTGTACATCGAATACGGTGGGTCTGGAGGGCTGGATTCCAGAGTCCGAGGAGGGTGAGATGTAGTCCTTGTCAACACGAATAGTGTATGGAATTTGGAGAGGCGGCAGAGCAAGCAAGTGTGGTGCGATGGCGTTTGGTAGATACGGGAAAAACAGAGTGTCGCTGTTGAAGATCTGAGGTGGGTTAGTTCTGATATCTATCTGAAACAATGGAAAAGAACATACTTCTCTGAGACGATCATCACAGATTATTTTGCGGTTGTCATCGTCCTCTTGTAAGCCCTGACTCTTGACGTATTCCCAGATGCCCATTATCACACCGGCACGGTCTTCCTCATCTGTGTCAAGCAGCTCAGCCAAGGGCTTGCTCAGGCGGTATCGCTCGGGATTCTCGTAGCGTTGTAGGTTGACTGTGATGTTGATATTCTCATCGCCCTTGCGCTCAAACTCCAGCTGGCTGAAATTGGCCTCCGCGGACATGTTGGGCGGGGCATTGGGGTTGTTGTTTGCGTTTTCGGGTCGCTTCCATTCAATTTGCGTGAAACCATCGGGCTGGAGGCTTTTTGGGCGGTCGAAGTCAACGACGACAGACTTGAAGAAGTGCGAGAACATCTTCGGCCGCGTTGCTGGCGTGGCCTTCTTGGTCGCCTCGTCGCCGTCCTCCATAGCATTCGAGTCGCTCTCTTCTGCGGCAGCTTCATCGCCTGCCTCGGGCTCCAGTCCGAGGTCCGCGTCCTCGTCCAGCAGCCGTCCTTGTATCTTGACTCTGTAGGTGGCCGTCGTCTCGCTTTCGAAATCAAAGGCATCGGGGTCCATGCTGGTATTCTGCCATGGCTGGTTCTCTGCAGTATTCGAGATCCAGATGCGCATGGTGCCATAGCGAGGCGTCTGGGTGCGGGTGACGGAGTCTTGGATGTCGAGCTTCTTGCGCATCATTGTCGCATCCATCGTGCGCTCGATCTCGCGCAGCTCCCGGTACCGTTGGACGCCATCGCCAATGCAGATATTCTCCACGCCATCGGGCATGTTCTTGTCGGTGGGCTTCCTGCTCTGGCGCTTCATGAGCTCGCGGCGGGCAGCCTCGTGGGCCTGCTGGAGCTGCATGTGCTGCTGCGTGGGCGCGGCTTGCTGGTTGGCGAGCATGGGCCCTGGTTTGCGGAACGTTTGCTCCAGGTCAGCGCGACTGATCATGGTTGCGGGCGTCGTGGTGAATGGACAAAAAGAGATGGGATGGGAGCGTACCTGGCCCACGGCGAGGTGTCGTCGCATGTGGAGAGTGCTGGGCGGCCTGCGGGTCTAGGTAATTCCGGTACTGAGCCTGCATGGCGTGTCGCTTGCTGTCGAATTCTCGGCGACGATGGGGGCGGCGCGACGGAGGGGGCACGTCTGGGTGAATGCTGATGGAGATGATGGAGATGCGATGCTTTTGCCAACTACGCGTCGAAAGGAGGTACCTGCACTGCAGCAGGGCTGGACAATGCGCGTCCCTATTCGCCTAGAGGCAACGCGGGGCTGTCGCCCACTTTCACCCCATCGTCTCTCGGGGGACCGAATGGTCTCGTGAGATCCCCAAGAGCTGTATAAGACGGCGCCGGGCCCGGGTGGAGGGCGAGGGCATCGCCAGAGCACGCCTCAGCTCCGATACATTCATCTCCATTCGTCCTTTAGTAACTCCGAGGAGTGCATCACCACAAGTCATAGTCCGCTCCACTGCTCTCGATACATTCGCATTATCCACATATCGACTTACCCATCCAGTTGCTCTCTTTCTTTCATACTACCCTTCTGCTCAGTCAAATGGCAGGTCTCAATCCAGACTTCAACGACATCAAAGCGAATGCGGAGGCCAGAGTACATTATGAAAACGCTGCCCGAGACAAAGCTGCCAGAGTCAGCTCTCGTGCTCCTCCCCCGCGATACTCAGACGTCTATTCGTCTGGCCCTCTGCACAGAATCATAGGCGTGCGTCTGCCTTGCAAACCCCGCTCCACTCTCTGGGACCTCTCTATCTCTGACGGCAAGATTGCTTCGATTGAGCCCTTCGTGTCGCGCCCCCATGATATCGCTCACCTCCCCGGAGTCCTCGTTGGTACAGAAAGATTGCTAGCTCCCTCACTCTGCCATGCGCATATCCATCTTGACAAGTGCTTCTTGCTTCAGGATCCTAAGTTCCTTGATCTGGAAATAGAGACGGGTGACTTCACAGAAGCTATGGAGCTGACCACGCAGGCCAAGTCGAGATTCGAGGAGGACGATCTTCTACGAAGAGGGAGACAGCTAATCGAAGAGAGCATCCACTTTGGCGTTACCGTCATGAGGGCGTTCGTGGAAGTCGACGGGGACGTCCAATTCAAATGCCTCGATGCCGGTCTCAAGCTTAAGAAGGAGTTTAAAGAGAGGTGTGAAGTGCAACTGTGCGCCTTCGCACAATTACCGTTGTTCTCCGGCGATGATGGCGGGGAGAAGATCCGAGACTTGATGTCACAAGCTGCGCATCGTGAAGGAGTCGATGTCGTTGGAAGTACCCCCTACGTGGAGCAAGATGAGGTCAAAATGAAGATGAATATTCGTTGGATAAGTATGATGGCTTTATTTAATGGTAAACCGCTCGACCTGCACCTGGACTACAATCTTGAGAAAAGTAAAGACCCTTTGATTTGGTCGGCCTTGGAAATCCTCAAAGGACGAAATTGGACAGAAAGAGAGGGAAAGGGCATAACCCTCGGCCACTGCACACGCCTAACCCTCTTTTCACCCGAAGACTGGCGCAAGCTGAAGGAGGAAATTGGCGACCTTCCCGTCTCATTTGTTGGTCTTCCAACCTCGGATCTCTTCATGATGCGCGCCGAATCTAGAGCGAGAGGTACGTTGCCTATACCAGAGATGATTGAAGAGTACAAGCTCGATGGGGCGATTGCTGTAAACAATGTCGGCAATGCGTTCACTCCTCAGGGTAATTGCGATCCCTTGAGTGTTGCTAGCTTAGGCGTTGCTATATACCAGGCTGGTACTAAGAAAGATGCCGAGGTGTTATATGTGAGTAATTTAGTTGAGCTATCATCGAGCGTTCCCAAATAACATCGATCAGGAGTGTGTTTCGTCTCGGGCGAAAGCCGTGATAGGAGTTCCATCGACCTCACTCGACTTGGCCGTAGGAGACCCTGCCGACTTCGTGCTGTTCGATCGACTTGATATAGGATGGCGATGTCGGACAACAATCACAGAGGTGGTATATGACGCAGGTCCACACAGGCAAACGATTTGGCAGGGGAAGTTGACTACATTATGAAGTACATGCGCGCTTTTCCAACGCTGTTTGGGGTGGAACGACGCACAAGTAGAATTATAGACTAGTTGCGAAGCATTTAAAAGCGTGAGTTAGAGAGCGCTCTAAGCGCTCGGATCAAACTCATCTTGTCGTTGCATAACACGTTTTGCAATATACCTGCAGCTTGCTTTCATCTGTCGCAAGTCTTTCACGTGCTTTAACAGAACTTTTCGAAGAAGAAACGCAGGAAGCAAGGTCTACAGTGCACTGCTCTATGACTGTCTGAAGTCCTCCAACGCATTATAGAAATAAAGAACGACAATCTTGCCAAGCATGATAGCTCATGAAGCCACCCTGGACATTATCGCCATGGAATACCATTTTAAATTCAGGGCAGCTAGCTGGGACTGGCGTCGATCGTGAGACTATGTAAACCTGCGTATTCTGATGCTCGCAGTTTCGGTAGCCAGATTTTGCATATCCCCTCATTCAGCTCCCATCATCCAAGTACACCTACAGCAACCACGATACCACATCGAGAAACTTCTAACGGAACTACTTGACCTCATCACCGACGATCTCTCACTCGATGATTTCAGCTCTCTGCGACTCTCGTGCAAAACCGTCTACGCGTCGTCGCTTCATTCTTTTGGCATCACATTCTTTTCCGAACGGGTTTGCATACTAAGCTTACCATCCCTTGGGAATATTGTCTCGATCTCCAAACATGGAAAGTTTGGTTCAACAATGCGAGAACTAGACTTTGTAGCGGATGTGCCCCCAGAGGACTTCGTTGAGGTAACTAAGGGCCTCACAGTGTTGCGTCAGAAGAAGGCCGAACGAGAAATAAGAGCTCTGATTGAATCCAAAGCCGCAGCAGAGGACGAGTTTCACAAGGCAATGATGGCACAAGCCGAAGCGACCGGGCGTAAGAACGAGGGAACTCTTAGTCAAATGCTCGTCGAAGCCTTTGAGAATTTTCCTAAGCTCAAAGCCATACGCTTCTACCAAGCGACGATGTCTCCAACCTCTACGAGGACATACAAAAAGTCTTCTCAGGTTGCATATGCGTCCTGTTGCTTTCAGCAAATCCTGACAGCAATTGTAAAAAGTGGTCTCACACTCGAGAAGCTCAAAACAGTCACCAAGCCTTAGGTCCATGGATTTTCTCGATCAGGAGCCATCGTCCCTCATGACGCTTTCGATATCGACCCGCCGGTGTTACGAGGTTTGGAACAATCATTTGTATGCCTCCGCTCCCTCGAATTGTGGATCAGCGGTTCATACCATGGTCGTTCGAGGCTTCCTGGCTGGGAGCATGGGATCTCTCGGTTCCTTTCCGCAGCTACAGTCCTGGAGTCTCTCGTTCTCCATCTCGACGCCATCGGCTATGGCTCCAGATACTGCATCGCTATTGTCAAGTCCATCGCCAACGCCGTCCAGCTTTCGAAATTAAAAAAAACTACATTTCGTAGGAACCCAATTTGACGAAGAGGACGTCGCGGCTCTAGTCATCAGACACAAAAATACTCTTCGCACACTCCACTTCGAATACTCACGAATGCACTACGGTACCTGGCGCTCGCTTTTTGAGACCATCCGAGATTCGTTGCAACTTGAAGTCTTGCACTTGGAATACCCAATACAAGGCGACGAGAGGATCACGTTTCCCTTCGCGGACATTTGGTGTCATCATATCAATGTGAACGACCAGGACGACGACGAGAGTCGGACAATGCCCGAGATGCTCACAGAGCTCATTGAAGTCCTGGAGGTGGGCTTTGAACGAGACGCGGACCCGAATACTGATACCGCATATGACAGCGATGACCCTGGAGCCAGTTCTGCCGCTTGGGAGAGAATGCGTAGTGGTGGCAATAGTGATGACGGTAACTTGGATAGTATTTTCAACGAATGGGAAGATGGAGACGAGTGATGTTCGTTCTTTACAGGTTCATGGTTGCATTGCATTATCAGGATTTCAGATAAAACGTAAAAGTCAAGACAGCTTAGGTAGAGCGACCTCAATTGTTCCTGATCGATATGCAGTGGTTTTGCACTGACTAGGTTGATGAAGCCCAGGCTCTAGCACTGCCATTCTCGCAAATTTCCCTACAGTGCCTCATCATAGAAATCCATACACTCATTTGTCACTGCATGAGGAGCTTTATAGTATTTTCAGCATTCCCAAAAAGAGAGAAACTTGGCATTTGGACAATTAGTAAACTTGCGAGGCTAACTACCCTGGACAATGTTAACAGGGTGTACGTAAATTGGAAGTGGTATCTACTATTCCCGACTTCTATTAGTACGTTAGAGCCCCACAGACCATCGCAGGAAAGTGTAAAGATATCTATGACAAGGCACTGTATCATATGTTCATTTCGCAACCTCCACCGCATGCTCGCTCTGTCGCTGATTCCTCTCCCCAATAAACCTCTTCAAACCTTCAGGCACCGCAACCCCAGGCGTCAACCCGCTCTCCACCGGCTCCCCCAGGTGCTCATACAGCGGCACGATGCCCGTCCACACGTCCCCCTCCCTATCCGGCCCGTCTTTCTCCACATCCCGTGGCTGGATCCCCGGCGGTCCTTCACGAAACTTCAGACTCAGCTTGTCGATCTCGACGCGGATGACGAAGACGAGGGAGACTTGGAAAGAGGCGATGGGGTTAACGTCCTCCCACCGGTTGTGCACGATGTGGTTCGTGACTTCGTGCATGATGCGCTGCTTGGCCGGGCGCGCACGCACGCGGTGGCAGGTGCCGTGGACGGTTGCGCTTCGGTAATTGAAGGTGTGGCCGTTTGGGGCGGAGGAGAGGGCGAGGCCGTCAATTATATAGTTAGTTCGTTGATGCTGTCTACCTAGGGAGGTGCAAACAGGAGACGTGCTAGCACGTGATTTGATTGAGGTTTTAACTGCAGGTCGACAAGCACGTGAGGCATGAAAACGGTGGCACTCGTGGCACTCTAATTCTAGAAACAAGCTGGCTCGTGTGTACACCTGTCTGCCACTGATTGGGGTGCTTCAGCGAGTTTCCACGTAGCCCAAAGTGAAGGGCTTCTATCTCCTTCAAGTTCCTAAGAACATACCGAAGCACCCCAAGCAGTGGCAGACAGGTGTACACACGAGGCAGAATGCTTGACGAGTGTACCACCTTTTTTCACGCCCAGCGTGACAAGAGAGCTGCTTACCTTTCGTAGCCGTCACGCTGACTTTGATTGGCTGGCTCTGCTCGTCGTCACTCTTTTTGACTAGTTCCATGAGGGCGGACTGGGGGTGGCCGTGGAGATACACGGCTGTATCTGGGCTGTCTGTGTCTTCGCCGATGTTTCGGAGGAGGGCGATCATGGGGAGGCATTGGGGAAGGCCGTTGCAGTCTACGAAGGCTACATGAGCGAAGAAGCTTTGGTCGAAGACGGTAGAGATGGAGCCGATGTCGTACTTTGCCCGTTCAGTGTGGCGGCGAAGAGTTGCTGGTTGCATTTTTGCTGCGAGGGAACGGGTGAGGGGTAGTTTAGTGAGAGATTGGAGGAGTTGGCGTCGTTTGAGGGGTATCATAAGTGGTTGGTTGAGCTGTTAGGTTTAAGAGTTGAGGTTTGCATAGCATGGTTGGTTGTGTCATTAGAAAAAATCTACCACTAGGGCCCAGAGCTTCTGCGCTAGGTTGCCCTGTACATTTAGTTCCTATATTAATGGCGTCACGAGAGTTCGTTTTTAACCCTAATCGCTGAACTTTGACTTAAATGGGAGAAAATTAGGCTATCGATAGCATTTAGTCCGCAGACTTAGTGGACTGGAGTGAAAATGCTGTGGTGAGTTCACGAGATGTCGAGAACTACTTGGACTTCTCGCAGCCGTGGCCAACTCGAACTATCTGAATGAGCTAATTATACAATATAGCGAGACACTCAAATATTCATATTGGTACGCATTCCCCAGGGTATCTATCCGCTAATTCCATCCACGACACTTCCTCTCCGCTATCCAATGACGGCCACACCCTATTCACGACAAATCTCTTCGTCGTGTCCGTAGTGAAAGTATTCCGGCTACCGTACATCCCTTCAAAAAGACCCAACGCCATCTTTCTGTCATCATCCCTCCTAAACTCGCATGCAGCAATCAGGGTGGGTAGCAAGGAAAGGCGAAGCCATGAAAAGGGTCCAGTCAAATGAGCGAAGATGTCGTAGGCAAGGGAGAGAGCAATATTATCGGCTGGTGCTGACTGGCCAGGCATGTAAAGCAGTCGATGAAGATATAGCAGCCCGGCGCTTCGATAAGTAGCAGCATGGCGGAAGAATTTCTGGGATGAGCTTCCGGAAAAGTTAGGGATGGATGGGGGATGCCACGATTCCAGTCGAGTTCGCAGCGCGGCCGCTCGGGAGTGCAGTATCGCTGTTTCCAACGAAGTCTGGGTTTGAGATGTGGTCATTGTCGCTTCAGCTCTCGATAAAACAAGGTCATGTTCAAAAGAGCAAGGTGCAAGTTTCCGTTTCATGTCTTCAGCCAGGCCACATATTTCTTCCCAAAGGGGCATAATTGTCATCGTAAACCCCATAAAGCGGTCTGCAGTATTGTAGCATTCCGAGTCCAGCCACAGTGAGCAAGCAATGGACGGACGCCGCCTTTGAGTAATCGCAATCATCATCTCTTGACGGGCAAGCCCTCGAAGAAAGAATTTAGATGTGGCGCTGAGAATAGACCCGGTGCTAAGATATTGATTGACGAACACGGCAGTGGTGCTATGCAATATTTGCAGGGAGAAATCGCCAGGGCCGTAGTTGGTATCGATGAGCTGGAATTGATCGTCAGCCGAGTCGGACTAATGAAATATATACATACCTCTAAGCCACATATACCCAGGATGATCGCCAGAACGAATTCAATGTTCGGAGGAATCTCGTTCCTAGACCTAATTCTGGCTAATGTTTTTGCTCTCTTATCCAATGCTCGCACAAGCGATGAAGACTGGCCCATACGGTGCAGATAGACTTGGCCTATCCCGCAAAGTACATCCCTCATGGCCTCGGGATTCTGCTGGAAAACGGAAAGAAAATGCATATTCATGTCTTTCACGAACTCAGGTTCTGAGCCAATCACTAGCTCATGCGGGTGGCGATCGAAGTAGGCACATAGACCTAACCTATCTTCCGGAGAGCAATCGCCTATTGGAAAAGGAGACAGATCAGTAGTGGACAGTAGATTCGCTTCCACCACCTCCCAGTCGCTTATACGTAGAGTCACAACTTCTGTCGGGCTATCATCTTCGGGCTGTTCTGCGAGACTATTTGGACTTTGTTCTACTTCTGGCGGTGAAGTGGACTGGATCGAATCACTTTCACTTCTCTTCCTCTTTAGATGCCTGTTCGATTCGTTGTTGTTTTCATGCTTCTGTTGATCGTCAACCGTAATGATTGACTTCCATTTGATATTCCTCTTCCTTGGCACTTGAATTAGAATGACGATTACGGAAATTCAGATATACAGCCGACGTACCGTCCTTCTGTCAAACGCATACCCTTGGCATCGTCTGCCACGTCGTTCGCAAGTACCACAGGTAGGAACAGCCTCGTCACACTTCACTTTTGCACGCCGACAGTCAATACAGCCGGTTCTCGATCGACGTTGCATGATGAATTTGAGGTTGTCCGATAACACTCTCGGCCCTGCCAGTCACTATGCTATCTCGGCTCCAGTTAATCAGATGATGCCAGTACAATTCAACGCATGGGATTTGGAGATGGAATTTGGAAAAGGAAGCAGTGAAGTCGGAGGTTGGTCGAGACGGGACTAAGTCAAGTCAGCCACGGCCCACCTTTCCTAGTTAGGCATCCCGTGAGCTAGACTCTATCAAATCGCGTAATCTTTAAGCTATCGATAGCAACGTCTCCACTTCTCCCACCTTTCACTCAACTCCCATGTCATCCCGATGCTCGGAGTATGCACCAGTCTGGTGACATCGTGTGGTAGATACAGGCGCTGAGGACTGCTGTATGCACCTCCTTATTGGTCGACTCGAACTCCATAACCTCTCTTATCAATCAATCTAATCTCAACTCACATGTCAAGCTCCTACAAGTTTCAAGTTATTTGATCTTTCACTCATTCATGCCCTGAATTTACTAGTCCTAGCCTTGAGTTTGTTGGCACTGCTTAACGCCGTGTGAAGTGCTTCAAAGGAATTTCGGAAATCTACCTAAGTATATTACCTATTTCCTTACCCTTATTCTGTACTATCTCGATGGCCGTCAAAGCATGGCAAGATATCGCCTCAGAGAAGAAGAAAGAGCAGATATCTCGCATTCCACCAGAGTGGATAATCTCAGATTCGCAAATACCTCCGAAAGGAACCATTGATCTTCGGCCATATGCAGCGTCCTCGGGCATACTCACTGAAAAAGAGTTGGAGATCACTGGAGAAAAGCACGATGCCACATCCCTAGCAGCGAAGCTAGCAGATGGAAGCTTCACGGCCATCGAAGTCGTAACAGCTTTCTGCAAGAGAGCAGCTGTTGCACAGCAGATTTGCAACTGTCTAACGGAGATCATGTTCTTGGATGCTCTTGAGGAAGCGAAGAAGCTTGATGCGCATTTCAAGGAAACTGGCAAGACACTGGGCACTCTCCATGGCATCCCCATGACCTTTAAGGAGTGCTTCCATGCTAAGGGCTATGATGCCAGCGATGGATACATTTCAAGATGCTTCGATCCCTCAACGTACGACTCTTATCTCATCCAGGTCGTGCACTCAGCAGGCGCAGTAGTCATCGCCAAAACAAACGTCCCCCAGACCATGCTAGTCGCCGAAGCACACAACAACGTGTTCGGCCAGACGAAGAACCCAGTAGTCTCCCACCTGACCTGCGGTGGAAGCAGTGGAGGAGAGGGTAGCTTGATGGCCTTCGGAGGCAGCGCAATAGGCATTGGCACCGACGTCGCAGGTTCTATCAGGATCCCCGCCGCCGCCAACGGCGTCTACGGCTTTAAGCCTTCTTTCGGTCTCCTTCCCATGCTCGGCTACGCAAATTCCAACTGGGCCGGCATGAACACCGGCATCCCTGCCGTTTGTGGCCCCCTTACCCGCTCCATGCGCGACCTCTCCCTCCTAACACGCGTAGTGCGCGAGAAGAAACCATGGCTCGCTGACCCCTCCATCATCCCGCATGTCTACGAAGCTGGCACTTCTTCACGAAAGCCAGTAGTCGGTGTAATCCGCCAAAGCGGGTTGACCGTGCATCCACCCATCCGGCGCGCCATCTTCGAAGCCGTGGCCAAGCTCAAAGCGGCCGGGTTCCAGGTCAAGGAGTTTGTGCCGCCGTCAACATTTGCAGAGATTCGGAAAGTCGCTGCTGAGCTGTTTACTATCGACGGGATGTCGTATGCTAAACGCGAGCTGGGCAAGGCTGGGGAGCCTCCGGTACCTTCAGTCAACAAAATCGGGTTCTGGGATATGCCGCGTAAAGAGCCGGAAGAGGTGTGGGAGTGGAATGCGAAGAAAGGGGCGCTACAGAAGCAGATGGTTGATGCGTGGCAGGAGCAGGGTATTGATGTGGGTTTGTGCCCGGCTGGGCCGTTTACGGCGGTCAAGCCGGACGATTGGCGGATTGATATGTATACGGTCTGGGTCAATGTTGTGGATGTAAGTTTCATGGTTCACTTGATTCTTACAGAGCACTGACCTAACCCATCAGTTTCCCGCCGTCATTATCCCTTACGACACGGTGGATCCGGAGAAGGACAAGAAGTACGAAGATTTCAAGCCTATTTCTGCGCTCGATGCTGAGATACAAGCTATGTGTAAGCATCTACGGACCCCCTAGCCCACGAGCATTATCGGCTGAATTGACGGCTCTGCAGATGATCCAAAGGAATTGGCTGGTGCGCCAATCGCGTTGCAGCTAGTCGGACAGCGCCTAGAAGATGAGCAACTTTTAGAAGACGTGAAGGCAATTGATGAGATCTTGAGGTACAGTACCTTGTCGTAGATATCTTTACAATTTCCTGCCACTGTCTGTGGGGCTCCATCGTACTAATAGAAACCAGGAGCAGCAGAGACACTTCCAACCTGCGTGCGCCCTGTTGACGCTGTCTGGGGTAGCCTCACAAGTTTACTAATTGTTCAAAATGCCGAACTTCTCTTTTTTTAGAATGCTGAAAACCCTATGAAGCTCCTCATGCCGTGGAAAACGAGTGTACGAATTTCTATGACGAGGCGCTATAAAACGAGGCAGCGTGACAGTATCAGTTACAAACTCGAGTGAAAACCTACGAGCTCTTAGCTATGCTATCACGATACGACCTCCCTCCAACCCGTTTCCTCCCCTCGACGACGACCCTCGGTCTGGCAAACGTAGCTCTAACACGCTAGCCAACCTAGGTCCCCCCGGGGCGCGGCTGCCGGGTCTCGAGCGGCGAACACGGGTGCTGCACGAACAGCAGCCTCGCTCACCGCGCATATTTGTTGTTGCTCCACACGTGCCACGCCGTCCGCTGCTGAATAACCACATCCCCTCTAACTAGTTATTCAACGCCCGACTATCCCCACTAGTCAGCTTCAGCAGAACCTCTCCCTCCAACACCACGCCGTATTCATAGCCCTCGGTTCGAGATACCTTCCACCCGGACTGCGGAGGGATATCGACATGGCTCATACCCGTGCAGCCAGCCTGGACTAGGTTTGAAGCCTCCACAGCAAGTCCCTTGTGAGCATCGGGGTTGAAAAATTCGGCTATCGGTTTGGATGGCTCATCGGGGGAGATGACTAGGTGGCAGAAAGCAATACCGCTCACGGGGCCCCCGGGGGGTGGTGCGGTGGAAAATGGTGAGACGAAAGGTGTGGTGAAGGGTGGTGCGTTGAAGGGTCTCGTCGGGATGTTCACTGGCATGGTGGAGAACGCAACATTGCCATTTGCGTCCCGGGTCATGACCTCTCTTCGGATCTGGGGCATGTGATTCGGCGGTGGATTCGGAAAGTTCATTGGCTGGGCTGCCTGTATCCTCGTAGTAATCGTGATCTACGTGTAGGGTTCTTCCGTCCGGGTACTGTTTATGAAGTGGTTTGACACTGGGTAGGTATGCTGGAATCGATGAATGAAGTGAAGCTTTGGTATGTGGATACCGATGGTTGAAGTGAAGCTTTGGGATGTGGATGTGTTTAACTGGTGTCTGCCAACTCGAGTATAGAAGTTGCTCTCATGAACTATCGTCTCCTGCCTCCCTCAGTCTGGGTGCACTTGCATCCCACCGCGTGAAGTGCTTCTGCCTCATTTGACAATTTGAAGGAACTGCGCATCAATTTGGCAGGCAAAGTACCTTGTCGGACCACCTCACATGGTCTATGGTTACAGTCTCTCGTCGCTAAACAGTCTCTCGTCGCTGATCCACGTGCACTGTTCTGCCACTGAAGACTCCGAGTGTGTCATTCTCAATTACAGCAATAACAGTGATATTCAGCAAAGGCTAGTGCTCCGGCGAGCGGCAAACGAATCCTCCAGGGCTATGAGGTATTTTTGGCCAGCCTTGTTCGAACCCATTGTTTATGAAGTCGTGATAGGACGGCCATCGTCAGTGGCGCTCTTAGCCCAGCATGCGGCCCCGACCGACCAATGATACTACTGACCTTTTGCCTTTGTAAGGATTGTGGGAAACATTTTCAACATCACTGCATCGTGCCGGTTATTCCTAGAAGAACTTCCCATGAGTCAGTCAGTCTCTTATCAACTCTTCAAATCTATGTATAAAGTCAAGCGAGTACTTGCCCAGGATTGCGGCATCTAAACTTCAATTTATCGCACGTCTACCCCAGACATCTACCCCGCAAGAATCAACTTCCTCCCCATAGAACCAAGATCGGTTCATGGTCAGCACAACATGGCATCTCCTCAATCAGACGTTGAGCTCCAAAGCTTGTCCAACCTCTCCACACAACTGCGCAGCGAAAATGCGACCGCTTTACCTGCGCGCCAATCAACCGACTCCCGCGCCAGGGAGATTGAGCAGCCATCTCTGCCGCCGACAGACACAGGAATGGCCGCATGGCTCTTCCTAGCCGGCTGCTCTCTAATCCAGGTTCCTGTCTGGGGTACGGAGCCATTAGAAGCAGAGCTCCATCGTTTATTACTTACAGTAACCCAGGCTTCTCTCTCACATTCGGCGTGTTTCAGGAATACTATTCAAAACACCCGCAGGAGATCAACGGCGATGCCTCTAACGTTGCCGTGATTGGGACAACAACCACCGTACGCAGTCGCTGCAGGTTGCCCGTACGACACTAACCGAACTGCTGCAGGGCG
Organism: Mytilinidion resinicola; assembly: GCF_010093595.1. Taxonomy (NCBI): domain Eukaryota; kingdom Fungi; phylum Ascomycota; class Dothideomycetes; order Mytilinidiales; family Mytilinidiaceae; genus Mytilinidion; species Mytilinidion resinicola. Next base: position 1,762,907 of record NW_022985442.1, read on the forward strand.
TTATGTACCTCTTGTCGCCAATCACCTTCACGGTTCTGTCGCGATGGCCACGTCTACGTCGCTGGGTTGGTCCCATTGGGCTGGTCATCATAGCCGTGGGCTTCCTCATCTCATCCTTCGCAACCTCCGTCCCGCAGCTCATCGCTACCCAAGGCGTCATGTGCGCCCTGGGAGCTGGCATGCTCTTCGCGCCCACCACGCTGTATCTCGACGAATGGTTCGTGCGCCGCAAGGGGCTCGCCTACGGCATCATGTGGGCAGGCAAAAGCATCGCCGGGGTCGCCCTCCCCTTCATCATGAGCGCCAGTCTAGAACGCTACGGCTCACGAACCACACTCCGCGCATGGACCGTAGCAATTGTACATCGCCCTCCCCCCCTTCTTCCCCACCAACCCCAAAACTCCACCACACGTGACTGATAACTCGACCTCAGATCCTCCTAACCGCGCCCCTCCTCTACTTCCTGCGCCCGCGCATCCCCCTCTCCCGCACCCACACCGTGCGCCGCATGTCCCTCGCCTTCCTGCGCCTGCCCTCCTTCTGGATGCTGCAGACGGGCAACATCCTGCAATCCCTCGGCTACTTCCTCCCCACGACCTACCTGTCGCAGTACGCCGTCGACGAAGCCCACAGCACGACGGCCATGGGCACGCTGCTGCTCGCGCTCTTCGGCGCCGCGTCCGTGCCCGGCGGCATCGTCATCGGCATGCTGGGCGACCGCCTGCGCGTCGGCACCGTCGTGCTCGCCACCTCGCTCGGCAGCGCGGCCGCCGTGTTCCTGTTCTGGGGCTTCGCGAGCCAGGTGGCGCTGCTGGTCGTGTTTGCGCTTGTGTATGGGTTTTTCGCGGGCGGCTTTAGCAGCACGTGGAGCGCCGTGTTGACCGAGTTGAAGGCGGAGAGCCCCGCGCTGGATACGGGGCTGGTGTTTGGGTTGCTGGCGGGCGGCCGCGGGGTGGGGAATGTGATTAGTGGGCCGTTGAGTGTGGCGTTGTTGCGGGAGGATGGGTGGATGAGGGATGGGAGGTGGGGGTATGGGAGTGGCTATGGGCCGATGATTTTGTTTACGGGGGCGACGGCGTTGTTGGGGGGGTGGGGATGGTTGAGTCGGTGTTTGTAGAGGAGTGGTGGGTGTTGTGGTGAGGTGAGGTAGGTGGGGTTTTCTTTGAGTCGTTGCAGCGAGTCCACGGCTCGCTCATACGCCGAGGCAGTAATTCTAGCGGAGAAAGGGCGGAGAAATAATTATCTGAAGAAGTTTGAACAAACTGATGGTCGATTTAGGGGTTATCTTACTCCTGGGTAGCGCAGGTCTCGGGTGTAGTCAAGCTCGACATAGCGAGAATAGCGAGCAGGGTACCTGCATACACATTGAAGAAAAGCGAGGTGGACGATTGAATTGATTGAGGCTACAGACGAGTGCTGAACTGCTAGTTGACTTTGGAGAATGGCTTCTAAACTTGACATGACTTACCGCTGCGCCAACTATGATGGAGAGGAAGTGCATGGCTGGATGCGAGGCTTGATAATCTCCACTCCAAGTCTACGACTCTTGTAATGGAGAGTAGTGCTCATTAGGATTTCATACCTGAATGAACTGTCTTCATGCCTCCGATCCTCTCGATCATCTTCATTAGCGCCAGTCCACTTACCTGCCACATATCTTCACACCAACCATCAATTGATCTCCAACTACTGCACATGCGAGTCACGCCGCATGGCATCCCTCTAACGCAACTCCCGATGCGGCTTCAGCAACATGAACGACAGCAGCCCACAGACCACCGCTTGTTTCGACGTTAATCTGAGACCCGAATCAGCACTCACCTCACCATCCACTCCTCTCTTCTCCAACGTCGTCGTCAGCAGTACTCTTGCCCAGCGCCCCAGCTAAGCCCTTCCAGCTCCCGTACCATGCATTGAAACAGGCCGGGAGTGCAACCACGGCTTCCACAACGGCAGCGGGTACATTCGTGCGACCGGAGACGCGGCGGCGGCTGGCTGTGATGCAGGTCAATCTCCACAATCCTCACGACGAGAGCTGCTGTGAGGAGGGAGCGGAGAAGTCGGCGGCACCGACTGGTGAAATGGCACTGTACCCCAGCGGTTCGGGCGGGGCGGGCGCTGCATGACATGACAGCTGGAGCCTCGGTTGCTTTTCTTCATGCGAGGAACTGCAGACGTCGGACCGCGATGCAGAGGTGGAGTTACGTTAGGGGTGCATTCCCAGCGCCCATCAACGCGGAGCCAAAGTCACGAGGCGCCTCACGCGGTTTGTCACGCCCGCGGTAGCACCGGCCTGCGTGCTGCGACGACGAGGGCCGTTGGGACGATTTCCAAAGCAGGGCGGGCGGGAAGAAGGGCGGCAATGGAGGCAAAGACGCATGGCTAGGGATGGGGCGGCTGAACGTGCAGCTCCCAAAACGCTCGTCGGCGGGCGAGAAAGAGGGAGAGGCAGGCACGGCGGTCGCACGACGCGTGAGCGGTGCGACTGCAGAAGATGGATCCCAGTGGGCGCGACGATGGGACAGCGCGCACGAGGAAGCGCCCAAGAATGCGGCGCGTGGAGTATGGTGTGTATTTTTTTGGGATTTCCTAGCGTTTTCCTGCCGACCTTTTCGACGGCCGAGGCGGACTCGGCGAGGCACAGCGCGGTTGGCGATACGGTGAGCGCGGCTCCACTCGTCTCGTCTGGAGTCAGTCGTTTGAGCGCGCCGCGAAGGGTGGCGGGCGCAGCACGTTGGACTGTCGAGGGGGTGGTATTAACGAGGTCGCTGTCACGGTTACGCCGAGCTGTCTCCGCGATGGCATTCTCCCGATGGTGTACTCTGCGAGGGCAAGCCGGAGTGGCACTGGATGGGCCTGTTGCTGGAGAAGCATGATGACGGACTCCACTGGGCACCCCTCCTCCACTCTTCGCTCCCATGCGCGGAATGCCAGATCACCCCCCTTATCTGGGCTATCGCCAGAGGCGCAGCAGCTCCATTGGACGGGAGGCGTCGCAGCGCCTCGATTGCGCACTCTCCGGGGGCCCTCACTGGCTGCAGCCGGGCACGTCAGCCGGCTGCGGCGTCCATTGGCCGGGGTGGCAGCGTCTCTTCTGGCAAACGGCGGTGCGGAGAGCGCCGAGGAGGGGCTCCCCGCGGCTGGAGCAGTGCCCCGGGGCCAGCGGAGTCGGCTCGGGTCGACAGCAGCCAGCGCGAGTTTGCATCGTGAGAGCGTGTGCCCAGCGCCCAGTGCCCAGCGCCCAGAGCCCAGTGCCCAGTTCGCTCGAGGAGTCGCTGTTGTCTGCATCGCGGGGCTGGCGGGCGGTAGCAGATCGCGGCGTCGGCTTCGGCAGCTGCACCGCTTCAGGATGGGCCTGCAACGCGCTGCAACGCGCTGCCAGCCCGGCACCTGATTTGCAGGCGTCGTCGCCAGACCCGCCGCCCGTCGCCCGCCCGTCGCCCGCCCGTCCAGCTGTCGTTGCCAGCGATGCGGCGGGCCCATTGGCGGCGGGCGCTCGCTGCTGCACGGCGTGCAGAGTGCTAGGCCACGCTCGGCGCCGTCGTGCTGACCGCCAGTTGCAAAAGTCGCTCGGCCTTGGCGCGCACGGCCTTGATCAGTCTGCCCTCGCCTCCGGCCCACGACGAGCTCGACCCGCCATCCTCAACAATCACACCGCCTGAGCAGCGCCTGCTCACCACCGCGCCCCAGCTGACCGAGTCTTATTTTCTCCTAAAACATCACGATGGAGAACCTCGACCTCTCGACCGACGCCTTCCTGGCCTTCGACGCCTACGATCCGCACAGCCAGCGCTTCTACGGCCATCCCAATTCCTGGCCCGTCCCCGTCGACCACTCCATGTCTCACAACCACTCCCACCAGCCTCAGAGGCGCCTCAACACCACCTCCGCCATTGCGAGCTCGCAGTCGGCCACGGCTGCTCCCCTCCAGACGAACGGAGTGCCCTTCAATACCGCGCTGAGTACGCAGCACGGCCTGCTGACCGACTGGTTTCAGCTCCCGCCGACGACGCAGTCTTACCCCCAGGACGCGCAGCATTACTCGACTTATGGCGGTGCTCTCCAGACCTCGCCCGTCGAGTTCATATCCACCTCGCAGGCCATGATGAACACGACTCTGTCAATGGACAACGCTTCCAACTTCATGGCCATGTCGGCGCCGATGGACATGAACCAGTTGACTCAGATGTCAGCCCCCTTCCAGATGGCAGACTTCCAGCAGGAGTTGCTCAACTACCCCGTCAACAACAACGACCTGACGTCGACCGACCTCGTGCCCGCCAGTGCTGCCAGTGCCTCGCCCGCGGAGACTTGGATGGAGGTCCGCTCGCTCTCAAGTAGCGACAATGGATGGAGCACCGTCGATATGCACGGTCACCGCCATTCCTTCGACTTTACGAACGACAATACTAGCGGCATGGCCATCTTCAACCCGAGTCAGACCCTTCACATCCGAACCAACTCCGACTCGTCGCAACAGTCCGATGCCCCGCGGTCTGCCCACTCGTTCAGCAGCTATGAGGAGATCCAGTTCCCTATGAACTCGCCCCAGTCCGAAGTCGAGAACACCCTGGATCTTGCCCATTCGCACGCCTATGGCCTAACGCACCACCACGATCACGACTACCACTTCCACTCTCCCGACCACTCCCACTCCTCCGTCAGCCCGCAGACCGTCCCCGCTTTACCGATACCGATCAAGCAGTCTTTGTCTCCCTCCACTTCGCCGACTACTTCCTCAATCAACTCGCCGCCCAGTGCTCGCAGAAAGAAGAGCCCTACTGGTAGCAAGGTTGCCAAGACTATTGTGAAGAAGACGCCCTCGCACTCGACCAAGAAGGACCATTTGACGGAGAAGCGTGTTGGCAGAAGGCGGGGACCGTTGAAGCCGGAGCAGCGGCAACAGGCGCACGAGATCAGGAAGTTGAGGGCCTGCTTACGCTGCAAGTTCTTGAAGAAGACCTGTGATAAAGGTGACCCATGTACCGGCTGCCAGCCATCGCACGCCCGGTTATGGCAGGTTCCGTGCACACGTATCGACATCAAGGACATTGCCTACTTCATGAAGGACTGGAAGGCGGACTTTGAGCGTCACGTCAGCCTGGGCTTCTCGGTTGGCAACATCAAGGGTTTCTCGCAACAGGAGCGCCCGCTCTACATCACCCACGGATACGGCTACTATCTGCCCATCAATGCCCGCGAGGTCTTCGTCCGTGACGACAAGTGCTTTGACGTCGATTGGGTCGAGTCTCTTCACGAGACACCCAGGGAGTTTGAAGTCAACACCGCTAAGCTTTCGGCCGGTATTGATGGCGTGTCCCGCGCGCTCCTTTCGGAGTACCTTGACCGCCACATTGATGGTGGCTTCGAGCAATTCGTTGACGAGTACTTTGAGGGCACCTACTTCCTCACCGAGATCCTGAAGACCGCTTACCGCTACTACCAACGGGAGAAGCTGCCCGTTATCCGCAAGGCTCTCAAGCTTGTCGTTGCGTACAACCTCACTCTTCACGTTACGATGGTTGACGGTCTTTCCGAAGAGGAGCTCCGCATTGGCAAGGTGGAAGACAACACCAGCAAGTTCTGTGGTCGGACTCTCGCCCCCGTCATGATCAACTTCCAAGTCAAGTGCGCTTTGGCCGACATGTGGCGTGAGCTGCAGAAGGACGTCTTGGAAGAGCTCTCCGCTCTGTACTCCTCAGTATACAGCGGTGAGAAGCTCAAGAACTGGCCTACCATCTTCATGCTTGCAGCTATCCTGCTTGCCGTTTGGGAGTTGATGCAATTCGACTGCCATTACCGCGTGCCCGACCAAGGCGCCGTCGCCAAGTTCTGCACCGACATGGAGAGCACTCCCGTCGGCGTCATTGTCGGCCTCTTTTCCGCCATCTCCCAGAAGCTGCCAGCTTTCAACGAGTGGGACACCCAGAAGCACCACCACCTGCTAAACTCCAACCCGGCGGTCTGCGATGCCATGACTGAAGTCAGGGCGCACGTTTCCAAGTACGACACCTACCTCAAGTCAAGGAGCGAGACCAAGTTCGACCGCAACGACTTCGACTCTCTCTCGAACAAGTTCCTCTCGAAACTCGTCATCCGCGCCAACTAAGCACTTCTCGACCGACCTCGGTGCTTTGCTTCCACCTCATCTTCTGACCATCACATCATCACACCTCTTCCAAGTTCTCCATCCTCACCAATTACTACACTTCCGCTGCTCGACCCATCATTAACGAATCACGGTCTCAACGTGTCAAACGACCGAAGAGTCTTCACTGAAACGACCCTATGGCTGAAACGAGAAAAGCACGATGCTATTTATTTACGGAGCGGTACCATTCTTACGAACACGCTGCTTTTTTGATTCCCCGGCGTCTCGAACGCCATGTTACAAACGACCCGGTCGCCCATGATTGTGCTAGATTATCGACATCTCCCACATTCTTAACCAACTATATTCACTCACTCTGGGGCGACGACGGATTATTTTTCTTTTTGTCTTACGAATCTGACTTTGGCGACGAGGAGATCTCTTTTCATATGTGTTGATGAAATGGTCGATGATTGTGAATTTTTTGCTTTGCACCTTGATCTTTTTTATCAAGCTACTACCTTTTCTTCTACACTTATCGGACACACGTCCGGGTTAGCTGTCAATTTTGGAAACTACACGATTTATTTCCAATGTTTCACTTCAATTTATCCTTTGTCTCCTCGATTGGAGCTGGATTGCAAGGGATTCTAAACGCCACATCTATCATTGTCGATGTGTCCAGTATCCACCTTTTTTTTTCAAACCGACCCACTCTCTGATTTCCCTGTTACATCTGATCTGATCTCATAACCAACAAATGTTTGTGTTTCTGCATAGCGGCTTTTTCTTCACGAACGACGAGCGAGGAATCTATGATATCACACACACCCATATTCTTTAACGAACGAAGAAGAAGAATGAATGTGATTTTTGCCCCCACTTTTCAGCTTTTTGGAAGCGGCTTCACGGTCTGTATCTATGTACTGCTTTTTGATCTATTGCTGTCTTATTGGGCGGGTTGGATTGGGTTGGTATGTATTGGGGAGTCGCGGACGGGCCGATGCGGATTCTTCTTCTGTTAGGAGGATTCGTGTTACCTTGCTCGGATGGGGACTTCTGGATGTTGTGTCTGCGTTGGATTGGTATGGGTGTAGATAGCTGTAGTTTATGGACAGCTTGCCTCTTTAATTGCCTTTTTCTTGATATCGTGAAGATAAGATGAAAGTCTTAATCGATCTATAGCACGAAGCGGATTTCTCTTACCTTGCCGCGCCTCCCGCACGGTACGAACCCCGGTCTGCTTATGTATATCACGAAAGTACAGGACCTCGGCCTCCCGGGTCCACTCAGCTCCAGCTCGCCACAATATCTCAGCTCCTGGGTCCTGGATGCTGGATGCTGGATGCAGCGGTTCCTTTCCGACACAGATGATGGCACCAACCAACCCAAAACTTCCCGACCCTTACCACCACTACCACCACCACCACCGAAGACCGACATCACCTGATCTCCATCTCTCTTCCGCCGTTTGGAAATCAGGCGATGCCCCTTCGGGCGAGGGTGTTGCGCCCCCCCCGCCCCGCCTCCCCCTCCACGCGAAGCGGGACTTTGAAACCCCGCGACATGCAGTACGACGACGCGTCGATCTGCCCGAAGCGGGTGCTCTGTAGGCGAGGAGGGAGGCAGGGAGGGAGGGAGGGAGATGGGGGGGGATCAGCGAGGCATGGGTAGAGGCAGTCGGGGGATTTACTGATCACAGTCGTACAGAGGGGTGATCGGGTGGCGGGGGGATTGAGGAGCGCGCAGGAGAAATTAGTGGGCGGGTGGTGAGCGAGGGAGGGAGGGAGGGGTTTTTAGACGAGCGCACAGCAGTAAGAAAGTGGCGAGGGAGTGGTGGAGCTGAGGATGTGACAGCATGGAGGGCAGAGGGCCTATTGGGTGGGCCTGACGTGGAGAAGCGTTGGGGGCAGATCGGGGTGTGGGAGGACGGCATTGAAAATTGTTCGATCGGGTTCTGGCGTACAGAAGTAGTGAGGGGATGTGCATAAGCAGGATTTAGGTGTCAGCGTAGGTGGATACCAGGTGATTTGAGTGTTTTCCCTGTAGTTAGCTGTTCTAGCTATTCTGCCTAGCTCGTATCCTCCACAGCCCTAGCTCAGAAGGCAGAAGAGTGCAGTAATTCTAGGATCTAGGCTCACGACGGAGCTTAAGAAAGTGATACACCAACCCAGCCCCTCTTGCACGTCAACTGAACAGTGACACAATGAATCCACCCATTATCGGTACCGTAACGCCATAAGAGCTAGCCACAAGCCACAAAAGCCCGAGGTCAAACGTCCGCCCCTGATCGCCTTACCGCAATGGTCCAGCTCCCGGAGAAACACCCGACGCCTTGAACTTTTGAACACCGGTACCGCACGGAAAGTTCATTGAGAGACGTCTTAGGCACTAGACCTCCAAGAGCACGTTAGCGCCGCCATCGGCTCGAGCTTCATTGGTCGCGATGCCGGGCTGTCCGATGCGCATACGGTAGGCCTGGAAGTATTCCTGGGCCTCCTTTTCACGCTCGACCTCGGATTTGGAGGCTGTGTGGTGCGTGGTCTTGCGCTCCGTCACGCGGAAGAACATGTCGTCGTGCAGAAAGAAGCCCATGCAGGTTTCGAGGAAGGGGTAGGCGGGGTTAGCGACCTGGAAGGTGAAGCGGAGGAGGAGCTGCAAGACGCTGGTCAACCATTCTGATATCTTAAAATAATGTGGAGATGTAGGAAACTCACCTCAGCAACAGTTTTGTTTAACTCCATCATCGCCACCGGCTTACCTAAGCATCCAAACCGGCCATACCCAAACACAAGCATCACAACGTCCTCCATGTAGTCAATCTGCTCCTTGGTCTGTCCGCCGCCTGGTAGCCAGCGCCCAGGGCGGAAAACGTCGACGTCCTGGCCAAAGACACGCTTGAGACGCATGATGCCGTACGAGTTCCATCCGATCGAGGTGCCGCCGGGGACGAAGTGGCCGTCAATGATGTCACCTTGGGGAGGGACTTCCTTTGCGAGGAGACCCGTGACAGGTGGGTAGAGGCGAAGACCTTCTTTGATGCAGGCTTGCAGGTACGGAAGAGTGCGGGACTCGGCGTCGCGGAGAATGGGGCGCGTGAGACGGTTCTGCTCCTGAGCGGTGGTCAACTCGTTCATGAGAGTCGAGTAGACTGAGGCATTGCTCGTGATAAGGAACAACGTCATACGGATAGAGGTGGCAGTGGAGTCTGAACCAGCCGTACTGTTTGGTTTAGTCAGCAACAATACTAAGAGAAAAGAACGGTGCGGGAGGGGCCATGGTCTTACATCTGCGTAATGGTCTCTGATTCCAGCTGCTCCCTGGAGAGACCATGGGTGATGAACGAGCCTAGCATGTCTTTACGGACCACCTTGTCCACGCCGAAGCGCTCGCCAACCACGTCCCTGGCGAACCTAGAAGCAAAAGGTCAGACATGTGCGAGTAACGTCTCATGAAGTGCAACCCTGACTCACCCCATGATTTTCCCGAGGCCTGTGACATCTGTAGCTTGGGGCGCCAGGCGCTGGATCAGTGGCAACCTCATGATTTTCTGCACTTCCGGGAAGATTGAAAAGAGCATAATGGCCGGGAGGAAGACATGGAGTTGTTTGAGGTAGTCGAATGGGTCCTCGTCGGTCACCAGGAAGCCGAAAGATTTCCCGAAGGCGATGGTCGAGATAACGTCCAGCGTGAAGAAGGTGGTGATTCGGGCCAGGTCCATCGGCCGGTACTCGGTGTCCGTCGAGACATACTTGCTTCGGATGAGGCCCAAAACTTGGAGAAGACGCTCGTCGATGTCATGCTCGAGGTACATATTCTCCTTTCCAGAGTACTTTGTAGTGGCCCATGTCAGCCGCTACATCAGAGCCAAGTGTCGTATTGAAAGAGGTAAAGAAAGGCGGGACATACGCCATGCGACATCTGAGTCCGAAGCTTGTTGTGGATGGCCTCGTCTCGGAACGACACAATATTGTCCCGGGTAGGGTGGAGTCGTAGCGAGTTGTACCACTCGGCGCGGGTGTAGGGACTCCTCACTGCGTTCATTTTGCGGATCAATGCAGGATCTCGCGTGAGGAGCAAGCGAGGCCCAATCCGGGCGGTATCACCTGTGCGACCCATCAGCGTTTGCTGGCAGTGGATGCTGCCATGGACAATCACTCACCGTGCTCGTCGTTGACCCGGCCAAAGTGCAGGTTCATCTTGCCCGAGTAGATTGCCCGAAAGAGCCATAGTCGAGAGAACGAGGCCGTCGCCGGGGCCCCAAAGTCGTCCAGGGCACGGTACGCGCGCAGCTCCCGTAGTACATAGAGCACAAGCAGGACGAGGAGGGCCACGAGGGCGAAAGGATTCATGGCAGGCGGCCGGAAGAGAGTGGCCGTGTATGCAATGGAGCGCTTACAGCAGAGACCAAGGTTGTCAGGACGGCGTGCCCAAGATGCTGGGAAGTGTCGAGAACGAACGCACCAGGGTGGCGGGTGCCGTGAGACAGTACTTGTAGGAGTGAGGTGAAGAGGGAGGCGCGCCGGGCCATAGGGAAGGAGCCCCCGTCCACTGCTTCACCCACCTGCGCGGCCTGTGCTGGCCGAGCTAGGGCCCATGGCATCTGCCATGCATAACGTGCCGCCGTGAAGGCGCACGCATTAGGGATAGCGGGTGCGGTGAATGCGACCACGAGGGCCCCGAGGCCGCCTTGCTGCAGCGTTCCGTGCAATTGCAGTTGACTGTGCGGCGGGCAGCGCGGCCGGTTCGTTTGGCAGAGGAGGTTGCACTGCGTCTGGAGCGAGAGAGTCGGCCACTGCGGGAGCGGCACCGTCGTCTCGAAGCCATCGGGGCGGCTACCAGACCAAGCTTCCGTGCTGATGCGTGGTTGATGTCGCCGTCGCTGCGGGCCGAGTGTATCCTCGCCCCCGCCAGGCTCCCGTGACCCTTTCCCACACGCCGCATCCAAAACCCCAGCCATCCGTTCGAGTCTGGCCGCCTATATCGGTGTTATTCTCTCCAGCACATATTCAACCGGGATCTTCCATACCGCAGAGCTCCCGGTCACTTGACCAGCATGGCAAATCCAGTGCAGTTGGCAGCGCAAACGCTGGAGGTCGATGTAGGCGCATCGTCTCCTCGCTGTTGACCCTCCCAACCGATGGCTAATCTCCTCAAGCCTCTGAGCATCTTCTTGTGTCTTTAATGTTCCCAAACTTACTTGATTGTGATGGCAGGAAGACAACGACAGTGCTTTTGGCGGCGATGATACGTCAGTAATCCAACCCTTCTATGCCGATATCAAACGCTCAACCTGACCAGTGTAAGCAATGCCACAACGTCACTAGCAGAGTCCATATGGAGCTATCGCGTTGAACACGGCCGGACCTATCACGGTATGCGATTTTGCCTTGCTTCTTCGAACGTCGGCTCCAGACGGGAGATAACTGATTGATCAAACAGCGTACAAGGACGGGAATTACATTTTTCCAAATGACGATGTAAGAATGGCGCACACCGATTGAGAGTATATGGCTAATTGCAGCTACGTGCAGCAAGAGAAAGATCGACTCGGTAAGACAACGCTTGGAAGCTATTCAACGAAACCTGCTGACCGTACCAGACCTGCAGCACCACCTTTTTAACCTATGCTTCAAGGACAAGCTGTTCTTTGCACCGGTTCGAGAGCCGAAACATGTTTTGGACGTGGGTACAGGCACTGGAATTTGGGCACTCGACTTTGGTACGACAAGCCCTCTCTCAAATGGTACGATTGCGACTGACAAGCCGTTGTTGTGTTGCAGCGGACGAATTCCCCGATGCCATGGTATGCAGTGACACGAGCAGACTCCCATGAGACGCACTGACAGTGGTTCAGGTCGTCGGGACGGATCTTTCGCCGATCCAGCCGTCGTTGTAAGGTGTCCTGATTTTGGGAAGGTAGCTCGCTGATTTACGAAGTGTCCCGCCGAATCTGTCTTTCATAATAGATGACGCCGAAGACGAGTGGCTGTGGAAACAAAAATTCGATCTCATACATCTCCGACTGATGGGAGGCTCGTTTAGAGACTGGCAGGCGATAATACAGTCGGCGTACGAGTCAGTCGCCCCAACCCCACCTTTCTGCATGCACACGTTGACATCGGAATAGCAATTTGGCCCCTGGCGGTTACCTCGAAATTCAAGACTACGTTCTACCCGCGAGGTCACCGGACGATACTGCGAAAGGAACCGACCTTGAGCGATGGGGTGAGATCTTGATCGAAGCTGCAGGCAAGGCTGGACGGCCAATTGATGCTAGCAAACACTTCCGGCAGTACATGCTTAACGTCGGGTTCGACGATATCCACGAGCTGAGCTTCGCATGGCCAACAAACCCATGGCCCAAGGACAAGGACCTGAAGATGCTGGGCAGATGGAACCTGGTCAACATCACTGACGGCATGGAAGGCTTCTGTTTGGCGTTGATGACACGAGTCCTAGGATGGAAAAAGGAAGAAGTTGATATCCTCTGCGCCAAAGTGAAAAGCGATCTCAAGAATAGGTCGATCCACGGGTACTTTGAGATGTGAGTTTCCTTACCCGTTGGTGTTATGTTACTCACGTTTGTAACAGCCCGGTAGTATACGGACGGAAGCTGTGATGTTGTGGCCGTAGGACAGCCGGGCCTTAGGCTGAGATGAAAGAGAAAGCAATGCACGACTCCCTACGTCTGGGCCCATGCAACCAGAACGGACGGGCGCTGCCGGTTGAGATTGAGGGTGTGGTGGAGGCTGTGACATGCTGCGGTTAGGAGGCTGCCACGCACGGTCGTTTGGCGATGTCATTGCTGTCATTGCGCGCAGCACGGAGGTTTGACAGCATTTTGTGGTGGCCCAATATTTGGTAAGGAAGAATACCGCGTACTAGCATAGCAGGTAGGCATAGATTGAATTCAGCGTTGCCAGCCGACATACACGTCCAATCGGGCATCAGAATGAAGTTCTGCATGGAGAGGGGTAGTAAGCGTGACGTGAGGTCTTTTTGAGTCTATCGGCATGATATGATCTGCTTCAACAGGGCCGAACACCATCGAGGCGCTCCGGGCTCTATCGGGAGGGCTCTTTCGGGATGCAGAGCGGCTGCAGCGGGCAGCTTTCGGGTCGTGGAGGCAGGCAGCATCGCGGCGGCTGGATGAAGGGCCTGGGGTTGATGAGTCGAAGAGGCTTCCAAGGTTCCAGGCAGCTGCAAGTTGCTCCACGGGGCCGTGGAAAAGCAGGCGAGGCGAGGCCTTTTGCAAGGTCACATGCAGCGATACAGCGATCAGCCTATCTCAGCTCACCAACTCGGGCAGCGCGGCAAAAAAGCGCATCTCCGGGCGGGCTGTGGTGTTGAGGCCGCAGATTTCCACGCAGTGAATAAGCGGTTTCCACTGGTTTTCTCATCAGCGTGTGGCGTGTCAGGTTTTTGTCGTGCTGGCTGCGATTGCGCGAAGAAGATGCTCGAACCTGCTTGCCGCTGCCGGCAACCGCACTAGCGTGCCAAGCCGTTGATGTCAGCCTGGTGCCCTGTGCCCTCACTGCCACCGCCGCCTACTTAAACCTCCACCTCGCCCCCATCAGCTTCTTCTCTTCCACACACCTGCAACACTCTCACCGCACTACACCCCACTGCTACTCACACACTCTTACCACCACCAAACAAGCTCATACAAACCAGCAAAGATGCAGATCTTCGTCAAGACCCGTAAGTCGCCCCCGCTCGCCACCCCGCTTCTTGAGCCTCGCTCTAACAACCGCTGCAGTCACCGGCAAGACCATCACCCTTGAGGTTGAGTCCTCTGACACCATTGACAATGTCAAGACCAAGATCCAGGACAAGGAAGGCATCCCGCCTGACCAGCAGCGCCTGATCTTCGCCGGCAAGCAGCTGGAAGATGGTCGCACTCTGTCCGACTACAACATCCAGAAGGAGTCGACTCTCCATCTAGTTCTCCGCCTGCGCGGTGGAATGCAGATCTTCGTGAAGACTCGTATGTCTCCTCCACTACCCCGCCATCTCATCGCAATGCTAACCCGATAACCAGTGACCGGCAAGACCATCACCCTCGAGGTTGAGTCATCTGACACTATCGACAATGTTAAGACGAAGATCCAAGACAAGGAGGGAATTCCACCAGACCAGCAGCGCTTGATCTTCGCCGGCAAGCAGCTCGAGGATGGCCGAACCCTTTCCGACTACAACATCCAGAAGGAGTCAACCCTTCACTTGGTCCTCCGTCTCCGTGGTGGCATGCAGATTTTCGTCAAGACGCTCACCGGCAAGACCATCACGCTCGAAGTTGAATCCTCGGATACGATCGACAATGTGAAGACTAAGATCCAGGACAAGGAGGGTATTCCTCCGGACCAGCAGCGTCTTATCTTCGCGGGCAAGCAACTCGAGGACGGTCGAACTCTATCCGACTACAACATTCAGAAGGAATCTACCCTTCACTTGGTCCTCCGTCTCCGTGGTGGCATGCAAATCTTCGTCAAGACCCTGACCGGAAAGACGATCACGTTGGAAGTCGAATCCTCGGATACGATCGATAACGTGAAGACCAAGATTCAGGACAAGGAGGGCATTCCCCCAGATCAGCAGCGACTCATCTTCGCCGGCAAGCAGCTCGAGGACGGCCGGACACTCTCGGATTACAACATCCAGAAGGAGTCCACTCTGCACTTGGTGCTTCGTCTGCGCGGTGGCCAGTAGGGGAGTGATCGTTTTGGACATTCGCGGGCGGCGTTCAGGTCGGCATCTGGCATGGATCCAGGGGTCTGATCGTTAGTTGAGCACCAGTCTTGTTCGACTGGGCGAGTTGCACAATGCAAGGGCTTAAGGCCTGATATTCTCTATGCACACAATGGCTTTTATAAACGTGACTGAAAATCCAAAATCTGCAAACGTGAACAACCGCGCGAATGCTTGCCCAGCCATTCTGTCCGCCTTTCAACACCTTTGGAATGCTGCCAACATGTCCATATCTCTGACTCGCAGGTGATAGCTGGAGTCTCGCCACTTTATTTGTAGCAGTGCAGTCAAGATTGCTAGCGAATGAGATTGTGTTTGATAGAGAACACCTCATCCACGCAATACGCTGCGATTCGCTACACGACATGAAGCACCGTGATGGTATTACAAAGCCAATAGTGAGCAGCCTCCATATGCGCGTGAAAATCCGCTATCGCCGCTCTTTGTATCGGAAGCTTCCCCGCTTCGTCACGCATTTGAAGTCGGATCTGGAGTAGCTTCGTAGCTTCCTCGGAGTTTGCGTTAAATGGCGGGGCCACATGGGGGGCATCGCCGGCGAGATTCACAACGGTGACGCACCCTGAGTGGACGGCTTCAATTTCTGTACCCTTCCCCAACTGCCTATGGCTGGAGCCGAAGCTTTAAGTCCGGCAAATGCTTCTGTTGACGCAATTGAGATCTCAGCTATAAAGATACAATAGTCGTGCCCCTCAATCTCTCCTTCTTCACCAAACATTTTCTAGACACCACGAAGCTCTGAAGAATTCCACACGAACGCAACGCAAGTCAAGATGGAATACGGAAAGTGAGTTCTTAATATCGAATCAGCTGCACTGGATTATCTGGCTCACGCCATGCAGTCTCGGGAAGAGCGGCCTCAAGGTCTCCAAGGTCATCCTCGGCGCTATGAGCTATGGCAGCAGTGAGTGGCAGGAATGGGTGCTGAACGAAGACAAAGCCCTGCCTCTCCTCGAGCACGCCTACAAAGTCGGAATCAACACCTGGGACACTGTAAGCTCGCTTTCCAACCAATACCAACAGCAAAGAATCCAGTGCTAACAGCTCCCCCTAGGCCGACGTCTACTCCAACGGCAGATCCGAAGAAATCATCGGCAAGGCCCTCAAGAAATACAACATCCCCCGCAGCAAAGTCGTTATCCTCTCGAAATGCTACTTCGGCGTCGCCCAGGACGGTAGCCAGCCGACCATCGCAGCGGTGTCGACGAACGACGGCGGCTATGTCAACCAGGTTGGCTTGTCGCGGAAGCACATCTTCGAGGCTGTGGATGCGAGCGTGGCGCGGCTGGGCACATATATCGATGTGCTGCAGATCCACCGGCTGGATCGGGATACACCAAAGGAGGAGATCATGAAGGCGTTGAACGATGTGATCGAGAGCGGGAAGGTCAGGTACATTGGTGCTTCATCGGTACGTTGAAGGCCCCCCCTAGAACCCCCTAGACTCGCCTTTCTACATCCCCCAAACCCCACCTCTACCCTCAACCCCGAAAAGCGGACTTACGGTATACTGACTGCATCCCAGATGGCCGCCTGGGAGTTCCAAATGCTGCAAAACATCGCCGACAAGCACGGCTGGCACAAGTTCATCAGCATGCAGAACTACTACAACCTCATCTACCGCGAAGAAGAGCGTGAGATGATCCCGTACTGCAACGCGACGGGCGTCGGCCTGATCCCCTGGTCCCCCATCGCCCGCGGCGCCCTCACCCGCCCCTGGGGGGGCGAGTCCACCGTCCGCGAAAAGAGCGACAAGTTCCTGCATATGCTGGTGTACCAGCGCGAGAACGAGGTCGACAAGGCCATCGTCGGGCGCGTCGAGGAGGTTGCGAAGAAGAGGGGCGTGAGCATGGCGACGATTGCGACGGCGTGGTGTATCAAGAAGGGGGTGAGGCCGATTATTGGGCTCAGCTCGATTGAGAGGATCGATCAGGCGGTGGAGAATGCGAAGTATGATCTGAGTGAGGAGGATGTTAAGTATCTGGAGGAGCCGTACTTGCCGAAGGAGAAGCAGGGGTATTAGGGTGTGGTAGGGGGTAGGGGATGAGGTTGAAAGCGGAAGGGGAGTGTGATGGCATAGATAGGTTCGTAGGAAAATCGAACAACCCTGCCACCAAATCACAACATGAGGGAAAGTTGCTGTCACGTACGGAGATGGGACAGCCAAATCATGAAGGCGGATGAAGGTATATTATATCATGAGAACCAAGCTGATAACCATGAAACCTAGACGCCAGACGCCCAGAAAACATGAGCCCAGAACTCATAAATTTTTAAAACTGGAAGCCCACCACCCAAGTATGAGCAAACAAAGCCGAAAGCGTGCAAGAACCGTTTTTGGATCATTCTGTATTCAGCAATGTTCGCGGTTCAAGACTTTACCAGGACGAGGAGATCTCAAGTTTTAGGACTATCGTGTACTTCGGCGAAAGTGCCGGCCCTCCCGTCGAATATTAGGAATTCTTGAACCTAGACGACTAAAGCAACGATGAACAGACGACAGAAGCAAAGGGGAGCCCCGCGAAGGGTGGATCATAATCGGAAGTCAGATGCGACATGGAGTAAAAGGATAGGATAAGACTTCATTTACCCATCAAAGTGATACCTAGGACCTTCAAAACATGTCGTGAGAGGTTTTGTTTCACCTTTGACTTCCGGTGACCCCGGAACGATCATTGCCTTGTACAGATTCCGACTCTGCAGGATTTCGCGGGCGGCGATGACAGATGCAACGCATCGCAACGCATCACAACGTCAGCTGGCAGCGCCTCGTGCCGCAACGTTCCAGGTGTGGCGCCTGCAACGTCTCTTGCCTCCAATCGTCCAGATCTGAGGTGTTTGCTTGATTCGATTCGCCCGAGTCATCGCGCTGAGAGGCGGAGAAGGTGCTGGCTCATTCGATTCTGCAGTCTGTCCTCCCTCCAAAAGAGGTCATGAAGTTCTTCCGAAGCCACACCTACCTATGTCGTGCCTAGCTGGCTTCGGGCGTCGATTCGGGCGTCCAGGACTTATGCGGGACTGCAGAGGGTCACCGGAAGAGGCGGCCTGTCGGTTCTGGCAACAGGCAAAGCAGTGAGGCATTTCTAGAGCGTTTTTAATTATAGCGAGCGATACGACCAATGGTGCAGCCTCTTTGTCATGCAAGCGCACGTCTCGTGGCCGCATGGGGCGTAGTCGCGCTGGGGCTTGGCGTGGCTGAAATCTGGGAGCAGCGGTACAACTCCCGCTGGCCATGATGCTCTCCCGCAGCGCCCTAAAAACCTCTCCGCTTCACCAATTGACTGCTGCATGCTGTGTTTCCTTTTCCCTCTCTCAAACAGCTCCTCTTTAATGCTCTTCTCCTCTTAGTGCTCGCTCCATCATGCTGCGCGTCACTCTCCGGAAAGCTTGCAGCGGCGCGAGGTGCGCGCGGTCGAACTTCTCGACTCTCGCCGGCACGTCTCCCGCGACCTCAATCGCCTCGAAACAACGAGCTCTAGGGGCTGTCCCTCGGTTTCAGCAGCATCGCCGCTATGCTCTTGCGGCTTCAGATACCGACAAAGGCGTGGTACGGACTCCATCTGCATCGTGGCGAATCTCGAAGGACTCCTTGAAGCTAACTCTCGGCAGGACCCCAACGACTCCTTCCTACAGGGCAATACCGCCAACTATGTCGATGAGATGTACCTGTCGTGGAAGCACGACCCTTCCAGTGTCCATATCTCATGGCAAATCTACTTCCGGAACATGGAAGAGGGCGGCATGCCCGTGTCGCAGGCCTTCCAACCACCTCCGACCATCGTCCCTGCACCACACGGCGGCTTGGGCCCAGCGCTGGGACCTGGCTTGGGCATGACAGCTGGCGAAGGCAACGATGTCCTGAACCACTTGAAAGTCCAGCTTCTCGTCCGCGCCTACCAGGCTCGAGGACACCACAAGGCCAAGATCGACCCTCTAGGCATTCGGACGGAGGCGGAACAATTTGGATACAGCAAGCCGCCCGAACTCGAGCTATCCCACTACTCGTTCACGGAAAAGGACCTTGACCAGGAGTTCACTCTCGGTCCGGGTATTTTGCCAAGGTTTAAAACAGACACGCGGACAAAAATGACACTGAGGGACATCATCTCAGCTTGCGAGCGGTTGTACTGTGGATCATACGGTATCGAATACATCCATATTCCTGACCGCGAACAGTGCGATTGGCTACGTGAGCGAGTGGAGATTCCTATGCCATACAAATACTCCGTAGACGAAAAGCGCCGAATTTTGGACCGTCTTATCTGGGGAACAAGCTTCGAGAACTTCTTGGCCACGAAATACCCGAACGACAAGCGGTTCGGTCTGGAAGGTGGCGAGAGCTTGATTCCTGGCATGAAAGCTCTTATCGATCGCAGTGTCGACTATGGCGTCAAGGACATCGTCATTGGAATGCCTCATCGTGGACGTCTCAACGTGCTGAGTAACGTGGTCCGGAAACCGAATGAGTCGATCTTCAGCGAATTCGCTGGTAGCGCTGATCCTTCCGACGAGGGCTCCGGAGATGTCAAATATCATCTGGGTATGAACTTCGAACGTCCCACGCCATCAGGAAAGCGTGTCCAGCTCTCCCTTGTCGCCAATCCTTCACATTTGGAAGCCGAGGATCCCGTCGTGCTCGGAAAGACTCGCGCTATTCTCCATTACAACAACGATGAGAAAGAGGCCAAGACTGCCATGGGTGTTCTTCTTCACGGAGATGCTGCGTTCGCCGGTCAAGGTATTGTGTATGAGACTATGGGCTTCCATTCCCTCCCGTCGTACCATACTGGAGGCACCATCCACATCGTCGTCAACAACCAAATCGGCTTCACTACCGATCCTCGATTTGCCCGTTCCACACCATATTGCTCTGATATTGCCAAGGCCATCGATGCTCCTGTGTTCCACGTCAACGGCGATGATGTCGAGGCGTTCAACTTCGTTTGCCAGTTGGCAGCCGATTACCGTGCTGAGTTCAAGAAGGACGTTGTCATCGACATGGTGTGCTACCGAAAGCAAGGCCATAACGAAACCGATCAGCCTTTCTTCACGCAACCGCTAATGTACAAGCGAATCGCGAAGCATCCCCCGGCGCTAGACACTTACGTCACCAAGCTCTTGGAAGAGAAGACATTTACCAAGGAAGATATCGAAGAGCACAAGTCCTGGGTGTGGGGTATGCTCGATGAGAGCTTCACTCGCAGCAAGGACTACCAGCCGAATGCCAAGGAATGGCTCACTTCTGCTTGGAACGGATTCAAGTCACCAAAGGAGCTTGCCACTGAAGTTCTGCCCCATCTTCCGACCGCCGTCGAAAAGGAAAAGCTGGATCACATTGCTGAGACTATTGGTGGCGCGCCGGAAGGCTTCACTGTACACAGGAATCTAAAGCGTATCCTTGCTGGCCGCACCAAGACCGTGAGTGAGGGCAAAAATATCGATATGTCGACTGCTGAGGCATTGGCTTTCGGAACCATCGCTATGGACGGACACCACGTCCGAATCTCGGGTCAAGATGTGGAGCGTGGTACCTTCTCACAACGTCATGCTGTTCTTCACGACCAGGAAACCGAAGCTACCTACACCCCATTACAGCATCTCGACAAGGATCAGGCCACTTTCGTGATTTCGAACTCATCATTGAGCGAATTCGGAGTGTGAGTCTTACCTCTTCTGAACTTTGGTTACATGGCTGACATCCTTCATATAGGCTTGGTTTCGAGTATGGCTACTCCCTCTCTTCGCCAAATGCTCTTGTTATGTGGGAAGCACAATTCGGTGACTTTGCCAACAACGCTCAATGTATCATCGATCAGTTCGTTGCGTCCGGTGAAGTCAAATGGCTACAACGTACTGGTCTAGTAATGAGCTTGCCACATGGTTATGACGGTCAAGGACCAGAGCACTCCTCGGGACGTATGGAACGATACTTACAGCTATGTAACGAGGATCCTAGAATCTTCCCGTCTCCCGACAAACTCGATCGCCAGCACCAAGACTGCAATATGCAGATCGCCTACCTCACAAAGCCATCCAACTACTTCCATATCCTTAGGAGACAAATGAACCGCCAATTTAGGAAACGTAAGTCTGATGCAACCACGTCCTTGGGAGATGCTGACATGGAAACCTAGCTCTCATTCTATTCTTCAGCAAGAGTCTCCTCAGACATCCCATAGCGCGATCAGACATTGAAGAATTCACTGGGGAATCTCACTTCCAATGGATCATTCCTGACGAGGGTCATGCGACAGGCGAAATTGAGTCACATGAGAACATTAAACGCGTCATTCTTTGCTCTGGCCAAGTCTTCGCTGCGCTCCACAAGGAACGTGCTTCGCGCGGGCTCAAGGACGTTGCCATTACTCGCATCGAACAACTAAATCCCTTCCCTTGGCAACAACTAAAGGAGAACCTTGACTCGTACCCCAACGCTCAGAACATTGTCTATTGCCAAGAAGAGCCACTCAACGCCGGTGCCTGGAGCTTCACTCAACCAAGAATCGAGACCCTACTCAACAATACCGAGCACCACAGCCGCAGGCACGTCATGTACGCTGGCCGCAACCCCAGCGCCAGTGTGGCGACGGGTCTGAAGGCTGCTCACCAGAAGGAGGAGAAGGACTTGCTAGAAATGGCATTCTCCGTCAAACAGGACAAATTGAAGGGCGAGTAGCTGTCGTCACTGCAAATTAGGCGATGAAACACGCGACTTGTACTATGCGTGTGGGTCTTGAGTTTTGTATTTACTCTACTTTCCTGGACCTTGTGCATGCTTCTTTCTTAGAATACGGGTTGGCTGGTCGTGTATTTTGAACCGAGGTGCAAGCGGGGGCACTTGGGAGCGTGTTGTGGATGAGGAAATTCCGGACATGTGTATTTTTATTGCTGTACTCTTTTATGCATGACGTGTTGAATGCGCAAAAGTTCAATTTTGGAAATTCGTTTCTCGTGATATCACTACCTTATTCCTATCAAATAAACTTAATCATTACCGTTCCTAACCTAACAAACCCAGACTCCCATTTCATCCAACTCCTACCCAACCACCCCATCCTTCCCTTTCACAACCCCAAACGCCCCACCCCTCTTCCCAAACATCGCCCTCAAATCCCCCACAATCAGCTCCGGAACCTCATACGCCGCGAAATGCCCACCGCGCTCATGCCGCCCCTCGTACACCACCTCGCCCAGCGCGCGACTCCACAGCGGCGGCAGCACGTAGATATCGCGCGGGAAATGCCCCACGCCGATCTTGACGCCGGGCGTCCACCGCTGCGCCAGCTTCCACGCCGGCAGGCCCGTGCGCGCGTCCTGCGCATCGTGCGTGTTCTCGTAGTAGATGCGCACGCTCGCGGCCGGGCCGGCCGTCGAGAAGTAGTACACGCTGACCCACGTCAGCACCTCGTCGTCGGTCCACGGGTAGCTGTCGGTCCAGTCGTGCAGTTTCTCGTAGATCCAGGCGAGCAGCCCGACGGGCGAGGAGGCGAGGCTGTAGCCGAGGGTCTGCGGCTTGGTGTTCTGGATCGCGCCGTAGCCTTGGCCTTCGGCGCGGAACCAGGCGGTACGGGCGAGGCCGGCGCGCTCGGCGGCCGTGTAGGGGGTTAAGGCGTGTTGGAGGGAGAGGAGCGGGTTGGTGGTCGGGGAAGGGGGGACGGTGGAGAGCATGTTGTAGTGGGAGGCCAGGCAGTGGGTGGGGTAGAGGCGGCCGATTGTGCGGGTGATCCACCAGCCCCAGTCGCCGCCTTGGGTTACTGGGGGGGTGTTAGTTGGGAGATGGATGGAATGAAAGGAGGGGATGTAGCGGGGATAGGGGCTTTTATGTACCGTATTCGTTGTAGCCGAGCTTCAGCATGAGCTTGTGGCAGGCTTCTGCGTATTGTGGAACTGCGAAGCCTTTCGTCTTGACACCTTGAGAGAAGCCAAAGTTGGGGATTGAAGGGGCAATGACGTGGAAGGCCGGGGAGCCGTCGGAGCTACCAGAAAGAAGGGGCAGGATTTTGGTGACTTCGAGGAAACTGCCAGGCCCTTTGGCGCTCTGTGTTAGTATGGCCATAGAAACTTGCAAGTTGGATGTGGTCTTACATCCATGGACAAATATCAATGGAATCGCATTCTTGATTGGAGATTTCTGGTGTACGAAATGCAAATCAAGGTCTCCGAATCTGTCAATGGTAACAGATGTTTTGAATTGGGGTAGTTCGTTGATCTTTCTTTCTTCTGCTCGCCAGTCATACTTCTCAAGCCAGTGTTTGGTCAGGCGTTTGATATCTGCGAGTGGTGCGCCATAATCCCACTCGGCTTCGTCGAGCTCGTCTGGGAAGTCAGCCAGAGCTAGTTTCTGGTGGAGACGGTCGAGAGACTCTTGCGGAATAGACACTTTGAAAGGGGTAATGTCAGCCATTGCTTTGACTGATGTTCAGATGCTTTCTAGGAGTTCGAATGCCTCTGGGAGATCTAAGAGTCAGATGGTGTCCTTTCGAACTGTCGAAACGAAGCCTGTAGAATTGATATGGTCATATATACTTAGAAGTTAGATGCTTCCAATGATCGGCCTAGATCCGCGGCACGGATACGCGTCTATCCTTCTCGAAGGGGCACTGTAGACGACGACAGCGTGACGCAAAAATGCTGACAAAGCCATACTTTGGTCACGGGTGCACGTGATCCCATCGCCTTCGCTCACCCCATTCCTACTAAATCGAGGTCACCGACTTAATATAAACGGTCGGAACAGACCTTAGGCCGACGTAGAGCGCCATCGGGGTTAAAACGTTTCACTATACTTAGATCCTGGTATTACCCTTGCAACTTTTCCCAAAGCGACCCTAACATCTTACGCCCCCATCGTCAATTTCCGATAATATATACATAGAGGCCGGTCATCTCCCAAATGGCTTCCTCGACCATTCTCTCCTTCTATTACTCTGCGGGCAGCAAAAATGCATTCTTTAGCGTCTGTCATCCTTTTGGTTAGCGCCGGTGCTCGGGCAGTGCATGGCGCAACCGTCTTCGCTCATTTCATGGTATATATCTGAACCGATCCGTTTAGTCTTTAGATCAGATTTCTAACAATTTCGCCAGGTACAAAATTCATATAGTTATTCGCAGACAGAATGGGAGACAGACATCAAATCGGCCAAACAAATTGGAATCGACGGATTTGGTATGACTATTCAGGACCTGTTCGAGGACCGAAGGCTAAAGAATGCCAGCGTTGAACTGGGTGCCCCCGGACTGCTCGACTCCAAACCTAGGATGGCAAGCTGATCGTATCGATGATGCCTTCACCGTCGCGGAAGCGCAGGGCTTCAAGATTATGTACTCCTTCGACATGAACTACGCATCTGGACAGGATGATTGCCCTACTGGAGTTGCGTGGAACACATCCTACATGGTGGATAGAATCTCAAAGCACGCGACAAGTGACGCAGCCTTCAAGTGGAACGGCGATGTCCTGGTGTCCACTTTCGGAGGGGAACTCTACGGAAACGACTTTCTTGCCAGCTTGAAGAGTGCTGCATCTTCTGCGGGCCACAGTATAACCCTTGCGCCAGCGCTGGACAATTACTCAATGGCAGCACAATCTGATCCGCAAACCCAAGCGGCCAAGGTCATTTCCGACTACCCTTCGGCGGACGGGTTCTTGAACTGGCAGGCCTGGCCTTTGAACGAGCACGCAAATCTTACGACTGATGCTGATATTGCTTTCAAATCGGCCTTTTCAAGCGCTGGCAGGACAGGCCCATACATCACAGCGGTTTCACCCTGGCAATTCAAAGACCTGAACGAATGGGGTAACTGGCTTCAATATAGTGACACCCTTTTCGACTACCGATGGAAGGACGCTATCAACACGGTGAAGCCAGATATCATTGAGATTCTCACATGGAACGACTTCCCCGAATCCCACTACATCCGTGATCTCCCGCCCGCAAGCGAGACTGGCCCAGCATCTCTGCAACTGGGCGATGCTGGCAGCTACGTCTATGGTATTGATCACTCTGCCTGGCGGGTCATTGCACAGTACTACATCTCTTGGTGGAAAACTGGCAGCGCGCCGGAGGTGACAGAAGACCGTGTCGTTTATTGGTACCGCATCCATCCCAAAGATGCGATTTGTTCAGGCGGCACTGTTCCCAGCAACTCAGACTTCCCGACAGATGCAGTCTTCGTGTGGGCATTGATGTCTTCTGAAGCCAACATTTCGACCACCGTGGGCTCGAACGTTAACTGGGAGTTTAACGCCGACGAGTCTAGCCCGAAGATGAACATGATCCCATTTCCTACAGATCTTGGAGATGGGGTGTATCCTATGTTTGGTGTCGTAAGAGATGGCATTACTGATATGGCTGGGAACGGTACTGTGGCTATCACCTCGTCCTGTGCTTACCAAAACTTCAACCCGGTGGTTGGACTTGTCGGGGCTGCTTTGAGTCAAAATAAGTATTGACAGCGTTAAAATGCCATTGGTGGAGTCGTTAAAAGCAGTGGTTGAAACATGTTCCTACTGTTTCTTGTAGGTATGGACTTGCATTAATTCCAGTTATTGGTCGATGCATACTACCCACTTCTCCGCTCTTCTCTTCTTGTACACAGCTACCTATGTGCGTACATATATTCTTGTATTTATATCAATCAAACCTATGAAGATTTATCCAACGTGGGGGTCTTCTATCTCTGCATGATGGATGGACCCTTGTCGCCGAGGTTGGGCTGACAAGCCAGCACTCGACCAGCCTTCATCACGCCTTTTTATTGATTTTCAGTCTCTCCTTCTCCCTCAATAAGGCAGAGCTACATTCCTCTAGAGGCAAACACAATGGCTTCCATTTCTATATACGAGTACAAGCCCATCTCTGACGAAGATGGCATACGCTTGTTAGAGTTGCAGCCCAACAAAGATCTATCCTCACCAATCCACAGCCGTCTTATCCATACTACGATATCGATGTGCGTTGAAGATATCTACATGCACTACACAGCCCTTTCCTATGTCTGGGGCAGTCCGGAAAAGAATAAGACAATCATAGTCGACGGCTCCTCGTTGAGCATAACGGACAGCTTGCACGCCGCTATACATGACCTCCGCGACCAGAACCACACACTTCTCTTATGGGCTGATGGTGTCTGCATAAACCAGAGCGACGAAGAAGAGAAGACTGCTCAAATTCGGATCATGGGGCAGATATACACTTCTGCACGACATACTGTCGCCTACCTTGGACCCGCCAATCGCAACGACGAAGAGAGAATACTTCGATCGCTTCGGCCGCCATTTACCATCACCGATTCTCTTAAAGAAAAATCAGAGAAGAACTGGAGTAAAAAACTAAGCCTAACAGCAGACGCCAGACTAGACAAGATCCTGAGCAGGCAATGGTTCGGGCGCGTTTGGGTCTTCCAAGAGCTTGTCTTCTCTGCCAGCCCGTGGATCCAGTGTGGACGAACGAGGGTAAGGTGGGAGAGGTTCTACCAAGCGTTAAGGAAAGAAAAGAGTGAAGATGACGGGACTGGGCAAGCTTCAATATCAGAAGCACCAGCTACTAGTATCGTCTCACAGATGCATGAAGCTTGGGAACACCATGGCAAAAGGCTCACCTCGTACTCGGCCCCTGATAACACCGTCCTTTCCTACTACTCTGGAGAAAGGGTTGTCTTTGGAAATACGCTGATTGATTTGCTGCTGGCAAGAAGGGGGCTTGGGGTGACCGACCCCAGAGACATGGTCTTCGCTCATCTCGGATTTGCTACGGATGGTCAACTCTGGACAACAGGAATGGACTACTCGAAAACGGTCAGCCAATTGTTCCTAGACGTCGCTTGGTGGATCCAGAACTTGTATGGTCTTCCTACCCTCTTTGCATGCGTTGGCGAGAGCATGGCGCGATATCGCCTCGAAGGGCTACCGTCATGGGTACCAGACTGGACTCATAGGATACCTTTGACGTTGTCTGCAACCCGCCCTCCTTTTTTAAGCGCCGCACAAGGCTACCGGAATGGCTCTCCGCTGAGTACACCTCGAAACTCTCGTGCAGTTTTGAAATACGGAGATGTTCTTGGGTGTCACCTGAGTATAACCGACGAAGTGCTACTTATCAGCCGCGAACTATCGATTGAAAACATTCCCAAGGGTATTCGCGACGGATTCAATTCCCATTTTATGTCTGCAAAGACACTTCTGGAAAGACTTAGAGAATACCAGCGCCAGACCCAATCTCACCTCAAACCCGATGTCTTTCAACAACTGGACGCTCAGTGGCCAAAGGTGTATTCAGCCTGGAGATTCGCAGTCCAAGATGACGAGATTCTCCCTCCGCCAAAAGCTTTACGAGAATGGAAATCATTGGCTTCTGAGGCTTTCCGAGGAAAGACTGAGACGGTCCCACTGTACCTTACCTATGCTATTTACCACGGCGCCAACACAGAAGTCGTCGAAGGCAAGGTTTTGGCTCGACTCACCAGCGGTGCGCTAGCGCTTCTACCAGCATCTACCAAGCCTGGAGACTTGGTTGCATCGCTACCCCCGAATTTCTCAGCTTATGAAGAGCCGTGCTCTTTTGTATTCCGCCAACACCCGTCTGACGGATTTGCAAGCGACAAAGAGACACTTGAAGCAGAAGCGGCTCAAGATCGGCCCATCCTACACGTTGACTTCATAGGAGAAGGGATTCGTGACTCTGAGGCGTCGTTCCATGCCGTATCAGAATTCTACCAAGATCCGGAAGAAGCACTGCTTGTTATCCATTAACCATAGATGGTCAAGGCTTATAACATGGGATGACTATCAAGCTGATGCACGGCACAAACATCATGTCATGAGACAACTATTAGAAAGAAGCGATATTAAGCAATATTTGCGGCGCATTGCGTTTAGACTTTCTACAAGGTAGGCACATGCAAACTAGCTAAAAGCAGATTAACGATGCTAAAGAGCCCTTCTCCTAGGATAAGCCCGCTCGCAAGGACGACGATAGGTGTCTCCGATCGTCCCTTGTACCGTCTCCACCACAAGCTGATCAGGCCGCCGATTGTGCGTGCTAGAGTGAAGGAGGGGACGTTGTACATGCCTAGCACGTAGTTAGCTTGTAGAAAATATGGCAAGTGGGAAGCAGAGAGTAAGGAGAAAGCAGCGCACCAACAGCGACAGCAATACCGCCAGGGATCCAGTCAACCCACCACCCCGCCTGTCCAGCCTTCTTCCTCGCAACACCCCACACTCTCATCATCGTCGAAATGGCAAAGATGACAACAGCTCCCGTAGCCCACTCAGCAACTTTGGGCGGAAGGCCTTTTCCGTTGACTAGTCTCGCAGTAAACACCCACACGTATCCCGTGGGCACCTGGAATAAGCCTCCCGGGATGGTGTACACATGCGTATAGAGCTTGTACACTACGGCCGAGAGGACAGCGCCAACAGCAGACCCAATAATCTGGCCCCAGAACTGTGCGTTCGGTGCCGCGCCAAGCAGATGTCCGGTCTTCAGGTCCTGCATCAGATCGCCAGCCTGGAGTGCTGCAGACTCAGAGATAGCGCCAGCGACGAGATTGATGATGATGGCGTTCTTGGCCGCGGGACCAGTTTTGGGTGTGATGAAAGCGAAAACGAGCTGGGTCAGCTTCGAGATGCCGGAGACGGGGTTGAGGTCGGTCTCGCCTAGTGCTCGGACGCCCATGATAGAGAGAAAGAGGGAGAGTAAGAGCGCGAGGATGGTGAGATAGATTGGGATTAAAGAGGGAAAAGAGATGTGAACGGCGGCGATGCAAAGACCGAGCGACAGGACGAGACCAATTACTGTTGTGCGCGTGGAAATGAGATGGGCTTCTGGGGCGTCTGGTTCATCATCGGATTGATGACGCCTTAAAGATGGGGCTGAAATATATGAGAGGTCTCTGCTTTCAGAGCGCTTTGCTTCCCGCAGCTGATGGAAGCACACGCGTGCGTAGAAGATTATAGGCCGGAGGATGAGCCAGCCTAGGCTGACGAGGGAGTCTGCGAGCATGATCGCGAGACTAACCCACACGATCCAGCCTTTGCTTCCTGTCTCCCAGTCTTCTACTTCTCCTGGGGCCCATCCCTTGTGCTTTGCTAGAGGAGAGAGAACGCCCCATCCAACGATAGCTCCAATGAGCATATGGAGCGTTGTAGCTGGACCCATTATGATTCCCTGGCCCACATACGCCGGGGATGGGTTTAGAGTCCAGAGCCATTTGTGCGCTAAAGGAAGCCCAAAGATTGGAATATCGTGGAGCTGCGGGATGAAGTACGATATCAAAGTCTCGTAGAAGCATCAGTTTGATCAACATGTTCAAAAGAAAAGAGTAAACATACATAAAGTGCAGACACAGCAAAAGCGATGACTAAAAGCCGAATCTTGGCTTTCCAGTCGTCGTCACTACCAAGTTCTACACCCTCCTCGTCCGTCTGTTTTCGATTGGAAACGAACGAATTGTCTTCTGCTTCCACAGGCATAGAAGCTAGGAGCCCCTCTTGCTCCTCTTCACCAGGCGTATCCGCCTCCTCTCTCCTGCGAGCCGTTGCAACTGCTGCAGACTTCTCATCCCCATGCAAGACCCGTATCATGAGCGCTGTAGCCGTCCCACTGGGAAACTTAAGCTTCTCCCTTATAATAACCTCCTTCCGGAGCGGCACCGCAAACACCACCCCGAAGAAACATATCCCCACTGCCCACACTATGAGCTTCCACAAAGTAATATCCAGCGGCCCGTTCTCCTCCGGCTTCAGCAAATAATTCAGCGCCGGTATTACCCCCACAAAGCCACACCCTAGCGGCATCGTCCCCGCAGCCCCAGCGACCGATTGCACGAGCACGTTTTCGACGGGCGTGAATGGGTAGTTGAGGGCGCGTGCGACGACCTTGAAGTAGGCGAAGCCGATGAGGGCGGAGGGCATGGCCATCCCGCTCACCCAGCCGGTTTGCAGGCCGAAGTACATGTTCGAGAAGCATATTACGACGCCGATGGCTAGGCCGACGAGGACGCCGCGGAGGGTGAAGTTTTGGGGCTCGTCGGCGCGGGAGGCGAGGAAGCGCTGGGCATTGCTCCGGGAACGCGGTATGGAATCTACATCTTCTTCTTCTTGACGTCCGGGAGAGGAGGGAGAGCGAGGTTCGCTGGAGAGAGAGCCCCGATCTGGGGCCATAGCTTCGCCGGTGGCAGAGAGCTGGCGGAGGGGGACGGGGTTGTAGACGGTGGACGTCAGGATGGCGGATGGAGAGATGAATTTATATACAAGAAAGTTGCAATGACACTCCACAATCCATTATGACTTACTAGCGACAGCAGTGGGATTGCGTGCGAAAGATGGGATAGTGTAGCTCTTGGTCCTCCGCGGTGATGCCATGCCCACGCGCCGCAGTTCACCCGCGAGGATTGGTAATTGCTTCTCAAACATCAACACCAAGCGTCTATCACGAACCTCTCTTCCCATACGCTGTGTTCACTTCCCGCGTCTTTTCTGTACATTGAAATGCTTTGAGTCTCACTTCCATTCAAGACACCCCTCGTTTCACCAAGATGAGCCTTCTTCTGAGGGGCATCGTGCTCCTCGTCGCACTCGTTACCTTCACGTCCGCTGAACACACTTCGAATTGGGCTGTTTTGGTCTCCACCTCTCGTTTTTGGTTCAACTACCGCCATCTTGCAAATGTCCTCTCCCTCTACCGCACCGTCAAGCGGCTCGGGATCCCAGACTCACAGATCATCCTAATGTTGCCCGACGACATGGCATGCAACCCGCGAAACGCATTTCCTGGCACTGTCTACAACAACGCCGACCGTGCGCTAGATCTATATGGTGACAACATTGAGGTGGACTACCGTGGATATGAAGTCACGGTGGAGAACTTCATTCGTCTGCTTACGGATCGGGTTGGGGAGGATATGCCTAGGAGTAAACGGCTCCTGACAGATGACCGGAGCAATATTCTCGTTTACATGACAGGTCATGGAGGCAACGAGTTCTTGAAATTTCAGGACGCAGAGGAGATCAGCGCGTTCGACCTAGCGGACGCTTTCGAGCAGATGTGGGAGAAGAAACGGTACGTAGCGTACAATTTGCGCTCTCACGCTTCCTAAACTAATGTGTCTTATAGTTACCACGAAATGCTCTTCATGATTGACACCTGCCAAGCCAACACCATGTACTCCAAATTCTACTCCCCCAACATCCTCGCCACAGGAAGCTCCGAGATGGACCAGTCCTCCTACTCCCACCACGCCGATAACGATGTTGGCGTCGCCGTTATCGATCGATACACTTACTACAACCTCGACTTCCTCGAAACCCAAGTCCGCGAACCATCGAGTAAGCTGACAATGGGGGATCTGTTCGACAGCTACGATGAAGAGAAGATACATTCACACCCTGGCGTACGATATGACCTCTTTAACGGTGGTGAATCCGCTGCTAGGTCAAGACTCGTCATGGACTTCTTCGGAAACGTCCAAAATGTGGAGGTTGAGGGTGGAGTTGGAAATGAGACGGCGTGGCAAGAAGAACTACAAGCTATTGAAAGAATGATCAATGATGTAAGGAGACATAATGAGTCTCTCGCAGCTTTGCCCGAAGCTGAACCAGCGCCAGCGGCCAAAGCTGCAAGGCCCTCATTGAATAGAGAGGGTGCCGCTAGAGTCAACGCTGATGGTGGCTGGAGCAAACAATTAGCGGGTGCGGCAGCTCTACTCGGATGCGTCGGCGTGTGGGCTGCTGGCTCATGGCTAGAGTCTTCGAAATAGTATGTCAAGAGGCTTGTCACAGAGTTGATCGCTGCGACTTGTCATAATCATGAAGCGTTTAAACATTATGAGCTGCTATCCTAAGCTTGAGCACGACTTGTAGGCACAATCTTCAAGACAACCGGCTTCTTCATCTTGCGTCCGCAATATCTCTTCTTTTCCTCTTCCAACCGTAATCCGGATCATCGGCTACCCCAGTAACCCTAAGTCTTCTACAAAAACACCTGCTTCACACTAACCGCCTGGCAAGTCGGATTCTCCGGTGGGAACTCCCCTAATGCCCATGCCAGCGTCTGATACGTATACCCCTGGTAATACGTAGTGCACACGTACCAGCGGTAGTACGCCACATACGAGGTACTGCCAACAATCGGAACGACGCGATCGTCAAAGTACCCCTGGATATTCAGCAACCCGTTACTGTCGAATGCCACCGACGTCGAGTCTTCGATACTCGGCCAGAAGAGCGGCAGCGCGACATTGGAGATCGGGTTGACGTTTAGAGTCAACGTCTCGGACTCGTTGAAAGTACCCCCTGGAAGGACCCAGATGAGGTAGCCGGAGGCCCCAAGGGTCTCGTTGACCTCGCCGGCATTGGAGGAGGTGTTGTGGGTGTATGTTGAATAGGCTGGGTTGGAGGTGCCGCCGGTGCAGAGGCCTTCGATCGAGGCGCCCTCGTGGCATGAATAGAGCACGGTGCCGTTGAGGGTTGAGCTATCTGAGAGCACGACGAGCTTGAACGGGGCAGAGGGGACGTCGTATTGGGCCGTAACGAAGGCAGGGAGGAGGGCGAGAACGGGTGCGAGAAATGAGAGCCTCATTTTGTTTATTATATCGTCGGAATTGAAGCGACAGACTGAGGTGAACAGGAGATCTTTGGCACTAAATTGACTCAAGTTTCGTGAAATGATATCAAGTATCGACGTTTCGAAAAGAAGATCCTCCCACCGCTCTTTTATAATCCCAATTTGAAGGCCCTCTACCTCGACATCACGACCACGCCAGTACCATCGCCTACACACAAAAACATGTGCCTTGCTATTCGGTCATGTGGTTCCCCAATGACGTCCGGAAACACCGCGTCCGGACGGATCGACCTCGTATTCCAACGCTTTCGTCCTCCTGGAAAGCGCACCATGCAACCCCAGAAACCACAAGCTCTGGGTCGAATGGGGCAATTGATAACTAGGGTCGTGCCGAACTGCCGGCGAATGGATCACTCAACTCGTCCCAGATCTGCTGTCCAGACAATTGACTGCGTAGAGGTCATGAGAGGACAGAGCCGTGGGACGAGGCACGCTCGGGGTGTGAGCCGTTGATATTGGGGCGATCGCGGGAGCCTCGGGAGTGGCTGCGGGCTATATATATCGACGCGCTAGTTCTGCGGGGGACACGAGATCATGAGGGTTCACGGGGATATTTATCGATTGTTTGGTAATGTCTGATTCTCACTGTATCGTCGCTTTTGCGGACAGCCTTACGGATTTGGGAGAGACGCTTCTTTTGAAATGTTGGAGCTCTGTATAGGATTCGTCAGCAACTAGTAATAATGGGGGAACTGGTGCTGCCAAGAGTCTAAGTGGATGGAGGGAGTCATCAAAAGTTTTTGCAGGCTTCATTTCACGTACCTCGACTTAGACTTTCAACACAACGAGGCCGTTAATTGTTAGTGATAGCGTAGCATAGTAACTCGGTCATCGAACTAGCCAACTGTCCTTATCATATCAACAAATCTAGGAGTTCCAAGCTGCGTTGTGGGCGACCTTGGTGGTACTTACTCTGCGCTCTTAGTCGCGACTAGCTCGAGGGTGGCTCGAGGGACATAGTCTCTGCAAGGAAAATTCACTGCTGTGATAGTGCGGGCACGTGTCCCTTGGAAGTCAATGGTGGTGACCGGAATATCATTCTACACCCTCCACGTCACTTTCTTACTTCGAATCTTATACACATACATCTATCTAGTTAGTGACCTCTCACAACTTCCCTCGCCTTCTTATCTTGCATACCAAGACTCTTATGCAGGTTACGAAGTCATGTTTTTATCAGGCCCAGCGTAGCTGGGTATGCTCTTCAGAGAGGTGCAGTAGTTCGTCCGGCTTCATATGATGGATCTAAAGCAGCGTTACTAAAACCTGTTCATGTGATATTATGCTTATCTGTCACGCTAGGTACGGAAAAAGTGGCACCCTCACCAAGTACTCTGCCTGTGTGTACACCTGTTTGCCACTGCATGAAACGCTTCAACAAGTTTCCACATAGCCCAAGCTGAAGAGATTCTATCTTCTTTCGATTTCTGAAAATACATTAAAGCAATCCAAGCAGTGGCAGACAGGTGTACACAGGAGACAGCTTGTTCTAGAATTAGAGCGCCACCTTTTCCATGCCCCACGTGTCTGTATTGCACTGAATAGACAGTCTACGGTGCCCCTCGCTTCCATAATGAATCGTCGTTTTCATCGCCCTGGCAGGCTCTTCTTTCTCTCTGAACTAGCTTTAGTTATGTCAATACTGGCATTTATCTGGACTATGGATGGATTCATGGGAGCATCCCATGCTGGATGCAAGATCACCACACAAGGCAGTCTCGAAACAATCCTTCTAGCCGGCACCATCTTAACTTCTGAAGGCGCACTGCACGACAGCCATATACTCATCCACGCCGGCAAGATCGCATGCATGGGCAAAAGCTGCATCCAAGAAGCTAAGACCAGGAAAACCACGTTCATCCACTGCACCGACTCAGTGATCTCCCCCGGCTTCATCAACCTCCACGAACATCTCGACTTCTCCACTTTCCGCCCCCTAGCCGACAACGGCGTCAAAGTCAACCACCGACACGACTGGCGCGTGGGAACTAGGCGAAATGAGCGTCGCGAGACGGAAGTCAACGGCTCTGTCGCCGACGCGGTGAAATGGGGAGAACTGCGCCACGTCTTCTCTGGCACCACCTCGATCGTGGGCGGTCCCATGGCGTCTGGATTAACGCGGAATCTGGACCACGTCGCTGGTCTAGAGGCTGGGTTGTACAACCCGGCAGCTACCTGGGCTGTCTTCCCGCTCGACGATATGAGCGGCATCCTGAGAAACGGAGACTGTGATTACGGCCCTAATGCTACGACTGGCGATACGGCAGGGAAAATCTACCGGTATTTGGCCCATGTTGGTGAAGGCGTGGACGCAGAGGCGGCGAATGAGTTCCAGTGCTTTTCCAGCGAGACGTACGATGTGACGCCTGCGCCAGCAGGGGGAGGACTGAGCTACGATATCATCGCTCCGAACCTAGCTCTTGTTCACGCCCTCGGGTTGACGGAGGCGGACTTCGATCTTGTTGCTGAACGCGGTGCCCACGTCGTGTGGTCACCGCGAAGCAACGTTTTCTTATACGGCAAGACGCTGAACGTCAGCTACCTCCTTGAAGCTGGAGTCAACGTCGCTCTGGGCACTGACTGGCTACCCTCCGGATCTGCGACTATGGCAAGAGAAGCTGTGTGTGCGTTATCAGTAACAAAGGAGAGCTATAAGAGGACTATCGAATCGAAGACGATGTGGGAAATGATGACAATCAACGCCGCCCACGCCGCCAGCTTCGAGGACCACATCGGCTCCCTCGCCCCCAGCAAACTCGCCGACATCGTCATCTTCAGCACTTCTCCCTCCCTCTCCTACCATGACCCCTTCGCCCGAGCCATCTACGCCCCTGAAGAGAACATCGAGCTCGTGATGCGCGGCGGGAAGATCCTAGTAGCTGGAACTGGATTAGAGGATCTCGCGACTGGTGCCTGCGAAAGCGTCGCGTTCGGTGATGTGACGAAGACTATTTGCGTAGAAGAAGAATTGGGCGCGAGCTATGTCGAGTTCGAGAAAAAGCTAGGAGGTGTGTATCCTGCGATCTTGCCTTGTGTGCCGCCGGACGAGCCGAGTTGCGAGCCGACTAGGTAGAAGGTGTGACGGGATGGATCGATTCAAAGGTGCCGGCAATAGTATGTCAAAACTGACTCGAAATCGCACGGACTGGCTCCACTTTATACATCTTGACAGTTTCAAAAGTAGTCTTTTTCGAAGAGGTCGATATACAATCCGTGACAATGGCATGCTGAAATTGGTCCAATCTAGGTGCCGCGTCAATAGTATGCCCAGATCAAGCCCAAATCGCACGGACTGGCTCCCGTCCATGCTTCTCGCGGCATTGAAATCAACCTAATTCCTGTAGTCAGATTTAGGGTCCAGGGCAATGACATGCTAGAGATGGCTTAATTTGTGTGTCACGTCAACAACATGACCAAATCGAGTTCAGATCGCACGGACTGGCCCCCGTTCATACATCTCGCAACATCAAAATCAACCTAAATTCTGGCATCTAATTCAGCGTGTTGTGCCGCGGACAATCTCAAACTGTCCAATTCACAAGCCGTGATAATAACATGTCAAAATCGAGCTCAAATCGCTCGGACTGGCTCCCGTTTATACCTCTCAACAATGCCACTTTTACCTTTGATCCACGGTCTGCTTTAAAGCGTGTAGTAACCGTCCACGCGGGGCACGGAAAAGGTAGCACACTAATTCTAGAACAAGCTGTCTCCTGTGTACATCTGTCTGCCACTGCTTAGGGTGCTTTAATCTATTTTCAGGAATCTAAAGAAGATTGAAGCTCTTTGCCCTAGGCTACGTGGAAACTTGTTGAAGCACTTCATGCAGTGGCAGACAGGTGTACACACGGGCCGAGTACTTGCTGAGTGTGCCACTTTTTTCATGCCCAGCGTGCCGTGGCATCTCCAAACGATCTGATTTGATGTGCCAAGTAGATAGAATACTAACATTACGGTCCTCAGCGAACTTTTTTCCTCAGAATCTTATACCTCTTCATATCATTCCCTCATCTTCCCATACCTTTTCAAACCTACCTACAGGACCTCCAAATCAAAATGGCTAACAAACCACGTCCCATTCCCCGTATCCACAGTCGCATTCGTCATAACCGTCTTCCCCGTCTTCAAACTCCCGCTCTCCACCGTCCCTCCCGCAACCGGCCGATTCAGCTTATTAGCCCCGCTCTGAACCGTAAAGTTCGCCAGGCTGATCTCGTAATTATTTCTAGTAACTACCGTAGGCAGCCCAAAGTACTTAGCCTCGACTTCGCTCGGCGAGATATGCAGCTCGTAGTAGCCGCGGTAGTATATATCGCTCCACTGCAGCTCCTTATTCGCAGCGACCAGGAACTTCGTAGCATTATACGCCAACGCCATCGAGATGTTAGCACCATAGGGGCAAGGCGAAGTCACCGCAGAGCCAGCGAACTCAACGCCGATGCTGCCGGCGCCGGTGGCGGGGTCGTAGGTCTTCTCGTCGAGCCAGACGAGGTCGGAGACCCAGGACGCGTGGCTATCGCCGGAGAGGAAGATGTTGTTCCCGATGTTATTATTGTAGAGATGCTGAAAAGTGCGGTTGCGATTGGACTGGTATCCGTCCCACGCGTCGTAGTCGAGCGGGTTCTCGAGTCCGTACGCAACTGACTCATTTAGGCGGCTGAAGACGGTCTGGCTGCCTACGATGCGCCATGCAGCACCACGTTTGGAGGACGAGGAGAGTTGATTGTAGAACCAGTGTTCTTGTCGACTACCCATCATGCTGCGGCCGGCATCGTCGGAGATCTCGTGGACGTAGTCTGTGTTCCAGTAGAGATCGGTGATGGAGCGGTCGTAGTGGCGGGTGTCGAGCATGATGAGGTCAAGGAGCTTGCCGATGGAGAATGAACGCCAGATGCGCAGGTTGTCGTCCATCTCAACTTGTCTTTGAGGGTTAGTAACTGATGTTATGTTTGTTTGGGAAGTCTTACCTGATCGGCATCCATTCGAAGTATGCTCGGACAGCGTTCATTTTCCGCTGATCAACGCTGACCCCACCATCCTCAACGAAGGAAGCTTCGGTGTTGTTCAACTCTGACGCACCATCGCGGTAGGTGTTGTCAGAGACCTCATGATCGTCCCATACAGGAATCCACGGGAACTGCTGGTGGCTAGCAAGGAGATCGAGATCTGTGCGGTATGTTGCGATTCGCTTCCGGTAGTCGTACAATGAGTATATTTGCTTGTCAGGAAGAGGCACTCGGCCAATGGTTTGGCCCCAGCCGTATTCGCCATTTGCGTATTCGTAGATGTAGTCGCCGAGATGGACCACATAGTCCACGGAATCCTGCGTGGCCAGTCAGTGTCGTTGAGCTTAGGAAAAGTCAAAAGATTACGTACTTTTCGCACGGGATTTCCGTATGCGTTGAAGAAACCGAATGCTAATAATGGTCAGTAGATCCTAGAGTAGCGGGTCAAGATATGAGTCTTACGGAAGTTTGAGCAAGAGTAGACAGCGATACCAACCTTGGTAACGTCATCATCGGCGTGAGGCGTCGTCTTAGTCCTCCCCAACGGGCTAACGTTGTTCGAATTGCAGACATTGAATTGGTAGTAGTACGTGGTGTAGGGCTTCAACTTCTTCGCTTCAACCTGTTGATTCATTGTTAGGAACAAACTTCATGTACTATCAGGAGAGAACCAGAAACAACCGTGTATCGCTGTCTCTTACCTTGACTGTGTAATCAATGTCGGAGGAAGTGTACACTGTCCCGGAATCCGCCACATTCTTACACTCTTTATCGGTAGATATCTTGTACTGCACACAGACTGGCGCATTTGACATGGCAACATACTCTTCCGTATCATGGTTGTACAGCGGTACGTAACCCTCAACCGTAACATTGGACTTGTCGTTATCAGCCGAGGGAGCAATTCTCGTCCAGAGCACCACGCTGTCAGGGAAAGGATCGCCAGAAGCTATGCCATGAGTAAAGTTCAGTTTCGACGGATCCCAAGTGCTGGATGGGTCATTCCTCTTGACGACTTTGTGAATCGATATGCCGAGCGCAGGATGGTGCTCTGAAGGACTGCGGTAATTGAGGTTCTTGGTGTAGCTGGCGCTGACCAGGGCAACAGAAGAGACTAGAGTAAAGATTTGCGGTTTCATAATGTCAATTGAGCTTGGGAGAGTTGGGGTTTCAGCACTATTCAGTGTTCAGGTGGGTCATGGCCATCTTTTTGTAGCCATCCAAGCTGCAGGTAGGTAGATTCTTGGAAAGAGGTACCCCCATGCTCCGATCGAGGTTTCCACTCTAGTAGAGTAATAATATGTGCCAATCCTCGAGGATAGCCAGGAACATGCCAATTAGGCATCTGCAATTTGACATGCATACGTTGTTTGGCCTGGTCTGTTCGCTGGGATGCGAAGTCGAGCACTTTTCATGTGGTGGGGGAACGGCATCTTTGCGTCATTGGGAAACAAGCTAATCCACGATTCCACCAAGTTCCTGGGCGCGGGAACTTTCAACGTGCATGAAGAAGCTTGAGCGGGACGATCGAGGGCGTTGAAGCTCGCGGTGTGCGTCGTATGGCGCTATTGATTGGTGGTTGAGTGATGCGCATCGCTGACTTACAGCCCTGTCAGAAGTCAACACCAATCGGGTAGGTGTTTGATAGCCCACGTGTGTCTGCGATTTAGGCGAGAAAATAAATACAGATAAAAAGCGGGGATTGATAATCGTGTTTGTTCCTGGATAGTTTGGGAGATGAAAGTGGTGGAAAAAGGCTACCTGGTGTCCTACGCCCCATTTCACGTGACTTCTTTTCCTTCTATCCCTTCCATCTTAAGAGTGTTTTAATCTGGCTTTCTTTCTCAGCACACTTCTCACCGATCTGAGCAATTTGCACATTTCACTACATCCCCCTAGGCCACCAATTAAGGCAGATCTAAGCTCTCCTCACTTGGCACGTCTGGAGCTGAGGCCACTCACAGCTGAAAGCTCGTATCCAAACGGAAAGCATCGCTGATCTCTATATAAAATGGATTATATCTGAGCACATGGAGGCAAGATGGACGTGCGACAGAGCAAGAGACAAGGAAGATATCTTGGGACATACGAGAAAATGGGTTTTTTTACCGGGGTGTGTATGTGGTATGGCGTGTGGTGGGCAGGTGATTATCAGGGATGTCTGAATTGGTCCGTGTATATGTTAGGGGATCCAGGCTCTTGGATGATGGAGAAGGTAGCAGCCCTCTCATTCTTGCATGGCTGAGGCTGGCCATGGGATGAATATTTCGTGACTTGACATTACTATTATCTTGGTATATGGGTATGTATGTACAAATGGGGTTTCAACTGTATCAGATCGCTGCGATGTTTCAGGGGAACGTGAGTACCGCTTTCGGCAAGACGTGTGAGCACTCTGTCAAGTTGTTCATATTGTTGACACCAAGCAGGCTCAATCTGACGTATGCGGTAGCGTAGCTCTGATAGATACGTCAGTGAGAGTCTCGAAAATCTTTCAGAAAAGGGACCTTACCGCTGCCCACGCTGCCCGGCCAGATATGGCAAACGACGTCCATTGGCTCTTAGTGCGCGTGTCGTTCGCAATGCCCAAATCACTCGCAAATTGGAAAACCCCTGATGGTGCCGTTTGGCCAGGTCTATGCTGTTGATAGTACCTCGTGTCCCATACCCCAGGCGTATCATCTTGTGGTTCGCCAGCCTTGCTAGGGTCAACGAAGAACTGCTGAGATGTGGAATGGGCGCCCAAAAGCGCAGCAAGCTGGGTGTAGCTAAGCGTCTTGTCCCCAAATAGGCAAACGATCTTGTCGACACTGTCCGTGACGGCTGGTAGAAGGCCAGTGGGAGCAGGCGTTGAGCTGTCCTTACGGCCAACCCAGGTCCGCACTCGAGGACCCATTGGACAAACCACGGCGCCAAGATTGGAGACGAACTGAATGAGATCTGCCATTCCAACCCCATAAGTGGTTTGCCATTCCTGGACTTTGGCAATGATGTCCTCTAGGCCCTCATTCTCCGATCGCGCTGCTTCTTCCGCAGAGAGCGCAATGCTTCCATCCGCACCGCCGTAGTCCTTTCCTGCCAAACTGTTGGGTTTAGACCAGCCGGCAGCATCGTGGAATCCAAGGCGAACAGCTCTGCGAGCCCATTGATTGCAGGTACCGTCGCTGTTCAAGAAAAAAGGTTGGAGGTCGACGGCGATATAAGACCAGATACAACATACATCCGCTTTACAGGCAGTACTTCCACGTGCGCCTGGAGGAGTGTATCCCCCGTCCGTTTTGGCCTCAGCGGCGTCACCTGTCAGAACACCAGTAATGTTCGTGCCCACAGGGGTTTTGGCGCCGTTGTTCTTCAAGTCTCCGAGTACTTCCCACCCGGAGGCGCTGGTAGTGCACACAAAAGCCGAGGTGGTGCTGGTGCTAGTCCTGATTGTAGCTGTCGTTTTGGATGACGAGGACGAAACGGAACTGGTGATGGTCGAGGACTTAGATGTGGATGTCGAGGTTGAGGAAGATGACACAGTGGCTGACGCAATCAATTTTGCTCCAGTGACCTGCGTATTGGTCTGGGCTTGGTAGTAACTATTCTTCATATAGCATGGTCCTCTCCCCGGCCCGAGGAAGGAGACAAGTATACATCCAGTGGTGACAGAGCATCTGTCGAGGCATTGATTCAGTGTGTCCGTCCATTCGAGCGCGAGATCACCGCCGTAAAAGTCCGTGGAAGGCTCGATGTTGAAAATTTCGCCGTTGGCAGCAGTGTACGTCGCAGCCATGGCTTGTTGCGCCGCCGCGGAAAGCGAAAGGAGGGTAATGAACCTCATGTTTCAGTCGAGGCAAGATGATTAGACAATAGTATTAAAGTAAAACACAGCTTCACACACAATATCAAAAACGAAGGTAAGGGGATGCGAAAGCGAGTGACAGCATCGTAAGCAAGAGAGCGACAGCAAACAGTGGGCGCGAAGGTGCTTTTGAGAGCCCCTGCGAGAGTCTAGGCAAAGTAAATGAAATCCCAAAGCGTTCTAAACAGGCGAGCGGCGTCTATACAAGCTTCGCCATAAGCCACGGGGCGCCTCAGCTGGCGAAAACGATAAAAGGGGTATCGGAACTCGGCATTTGGGAGGCGGCACAGCAGAGGATAATCACAGTCTCCAATGCGCTTCTCGGGCTCTTCCAGTATTGGACGCTCAAAATTCGCTCATATTTTCGGATTCGCCTTTGATAGAAGTTGGATAAAATAGAGAAAGTGAGCCAGAAGGCGGGACTCGGGAGGACGCATCGAAAAGGAGCAGGCGATGGCAAGAGGTCTGTGCGGGTTACGACACGATAAATCGACATCGGTTAGAAATAGCGCGATAGATACCTAGCAGCGGAAGTTGATTCATGCATTTGTAGGGAGGCTGTGATGGAGGCGCATATTATTATGCCTAGATGTATATCGTGCAGCGGAAGCTTCCCGTTGCGAAGCTGCTGTTATTACCTTACTCCGCACGCGGGGCATAAAAAAATGGCACACTCAAGCATTTCAACACCGTCTGAGGTGGCCCGGCGAGTTATCAGAAATGCCAGAACTGGTTATTCTGCAAATATTAATAATACATCAGAGGACCTCAAGCTGTGCTAAACAAGCGTACATAAGCACAGGAATAGTGTGTATACAGTTTACGGGGTTGTAGACTACACCTGTTTACCACTGCTTGAAGTGCTTCAACAAGTTTCCACATAGCGCAGAGTGAAGAGCTTCTATCTTGTTTATATTTCTGAACATGTTTTACAGTAGTTACCCAGGTGTAGGATACACACAGGACAGCTTGTCCTAGAATTAGTGTGCCACCTTTTTTATGCCCCGCGTGCTCCATACCTTTGTAAGCGTGAGCGTAAGCTAGTTACAATATGCACTAACTACCCAATCATAGCCGAGAGAATGTAAGCTATCTCAGGTCACGTGCTCTGAATGTGGAGCGGGTGAAGTTGGACGAGATTGAAAGGCATTCAAGAATGAATCCGTACATTTTCTCAACACGAAGAATTCATTGTGTAGTTGTTGTTGTTGTACCGACACGGATTGTATCCGGGCAGGCCGATTCCTCAGGCTGATATGTCACGTGCTCTTCTAGCCAAAAATTATGAACTTCACAAAATTGGGCACCTAGGCAGGCTCTGGGGCGTACAGTCCCCAGCATAATAGCCATATACAGTCTCGCTACACAGCATAACTATATTTTGGCAGTTCTTTAGAAGTGCATATTCTAGCAATACACCGGTAGAGGCTAAGAGAAAGTTTCTAGCCTCTTCAAAGCTAATAATACTTATATAAAATAGAGAGCTAAGAGAAATTTCTATAAGTATTGTTAGCAAGGGCCGCCCCTATTATTGTACAGGCTCCGGAAAATCAATGGACGAGCCGTAAGAGCGTACGAGCATGCATTTGATAGAGGGGTCATGAGCATCAGGGCATCCACAGTGCAGGGTAAGCTCCGGCAAAAGTCCCGACAGAAGCTCCGACAGAAGCTCTGGGAAGCAAACGTCAGTCTCGGAATCTACTAACAAGGCGAAATGGCTGCACTTCCTGGCCTCTCGCCGTCTGATGCTTGCTATGGAAGACGGCTGAGACCATTAAAGGTACACGCTCAGGTTGTTAAGCATCGTGACATATCGTAGGACGACGCCCCTGTATCAATGTCCCGAAGAGAACAAGCGGAGAAGATTTAAGATCGAGAAACGCGGAGAAACTAGGACCAAATGCTGGAAATGGGAGCTCTGAGGTAAACTGCATAGGCTCTAGGAAAGGCCGTGATTATATGGATGGAAATGCAGGACAAGAAAGATATTCATGAAGTGTGCCTGAAGACAAGATTGAAATACATAGCTGATGCTACGAGCGCAGTCTTTCAATTTTGGCTTTGTTGCTTCCTACTATCACAGGTCATTGGGACTTGGGAAGATATGGACTACTCGTGGAGAGAGTATGTACTGCGCGGGGTATAGGGAAGGTGGCACACTCATCAAGCACTTTGTCTCGTGTGTAAACCTGTCTGTCACTGCCTGGGTGCTTCAATACATTTTCAGAAATCTGAACGAGATAGAAGCCCTTCGCCTTGGGCTACGTGGAAACCCGTTTCAGGACTCCAAACAGTGGCAGAGAGGTGTACACACGAGACATAGGGCTTAGTGAGTGTGCCACCTTTTTCACGCTCAGCGTGTGTACTTACTTAGATACAATACTACCTCAGAGATCGAAGAGGAAACATAGACATCTGGAAGGACAAATTCACGACTGGGATGAAGTTCGGCGTGGCTTACGACGGGTTGGTTTTGAGTCGAACTTCTTGATGGAAATGCCGGCGGCTCCCGCAGTGCGGCCCTCAGAAACACCACTATGATTACATAGAGCTAACGACTCGCAGTCTGCTGAAATCAGCGTCGTACCTTGTAGGTCAATACGAGTCTCCATACCAGAGCTAGTGCCCAGAAGGATTCATGGTGGAGGTCATCTAGCCCTGGCATACCGATCTAGGCCTGGACAATGTTCTTTAAAGTAAGAATATTTAGGGTTGTAGAGCAGACCGAATCACATGTTGGAGATGCTTCTCAGGTACCGTACCTGCATATCAATGGCGCTTGCGGGGTATCGATATGATAAGCTTGAAGGACTGACAGGACGGGCGGGCGTAGCGTGAAAGTGGAAAAAGGGGCGTCGTGCTGGCGTTTAATTGCCGGTCCACTTTCAAAAAAGCCGGCAACCGTAGTCTCGGAGAAGCCGATTGGAGAAGAAACCTACGATTTCCCGCAGGATTGCCGTGGATCCACGTGAAGGATGCCAAGATCTCTGGATCTCCTTCCTGCTTCATGCAGAGAGTTGCATCTCCA
Source organism: Mytilinidion resinicola (assembly GCF_010093595.1). Taxonomy (NCBI): domain Eukaryota; kingdom Fungi; phylum Ascomycota; class Dothideomycetes; order Mytilinidiales; family Mytilinidiaceae; genus Mytilinidion; species Mytilinidion resinicola. Next base: position 1,807,269 of record NW_022985442.1, read on the forward strand.
CGTTCGCAATCTTTCAACAGATTTTCCAACGGGCTTCAATACCACGAACCGCAATGTCACTGCTTCGTAACATCAAACGTCCGCCTCCTCGTGGGATCGAGGCCGGATCGATACAACCGGCGGCTCGCTTGGAGAGCTGAGAGCACGACGGCGTGTGCCTGGCATGCCTGGTCTCATCCCCTGCCTCGCTAGGTGCTGACTTTTTGCAACAATTTATCCCAATTCACTCAGTGGCTTGCCAAGCTCCCTTCGACACCCAATGGAACTTCTTCTCTAAGCTCGTCACATCCTAAAGAGCTATGGCAGATTTACGTTTTCAGATCACATCACGGGTAGAATCGGCGTCGATACAGGCGTTACGGTGTTAACTTTTCTTTCGGCGCGTTCTAGATGAGATTGGTCCCTGAACGAATCGCGCATGATCTGCTGTTTCCCATGCAACACTCATCATCAGTCATTCGTTCCAGTGTTTGCTCAGGAGAACGCCTTGCCCCACCTGGTTCCTTGCTCCGGGACGACAACATTTGATTTCCTTCTCTCATGGTGTCATCCCATCGCTCGTAATGCAAGGATAGCTTTGTTCGGACTAATATAACTTATTCGTCCTCTCCCTCAATGTCATTCTAGTCACTCTACAGCGTTATTGTGTCCAATTTTGTGCTATGTTGCTCCAGAACTACTTTGCAGTGGTAGCGGCGATAGCGACGACATGTGCCGCCGAACATGTTCATCACAGAGACCTCAAGTCGCGCGCCGTAGCCTTTGACTGGGGTACCACAAAGATTAGAGGTGTGAACATCGGAGGATGGCTCGTTACAGAACCGTAAGTATTGACTATTCCTTTTCATATCCAACTCTTACTGACCGAACCAAGCTTCATCACTCCATCCATATATCTCGCGAACTCGAAAACCGACGAAGTGCACGACGAATGGACCCTCTGCGCCAAACTCGGCGCCGCAGGATGCCAGAAGGTCCTCAAGCCGCACTGGGATAGCTGGGTCTCACTCTCGGATTTCCAGAAGATCAAAAAAGCGGGATTCAACATCGTGAGGATCCCAATCGGATACTGGGCATACAAAAACTACGGCGGGCCGTACACCTCGGGGACGGCGGCATATCTCGATAAAGCGATCGGCTGGGCCAGGACTACCGGGTTGAAAGTGTTGATCGATTTACATGGCGCACCAAAATCGCAAAACGGGTTCGACAACTCGGGCCACCGCTTTGATGCCGGTAATCCCACGTGGGGCACTGGCGACAGCATTGCTCAGACGCATGCGGTCCTGGCCGTGATTGAGAACAAATATGCCAAAGCAGCGTACCAAGATGTTGTCGTCGGCATCGAGCTAGTCAACGAACCTCTGATGCCTGTCATCGATACGAACGGTGCTATTACTAAGAAGTTCTACCGCGATGGCTACAACAATCTTCGCAAAATCAGCGATACTCCCGTTATTCTGCACGATGGCTTCTTCGGCCCGGCCTACTGGAACGGCTTCCTGACGCCGTCGGACAACAACGCGCAGGGCGTAGTGATAGATCATCACGAGTACCAGGTCTTCGACAAGAACCTGATCAAGATGACTCCAGCCCAGCACAGGCAACAGGTCTGTGACGCGGCCAGCAGCTACGACGGTGCGGATAAGTGGACGTTCGTGGGCGAGTGGTCAGCCGCGTTGACGGACTGCGCGCCGAGTCTGAATGGTTTCAAGCGAGGAAATAGATACGAAGGAACCTGGGATGGTGCTACGCGTACTGGTTCTTGTGCGGGCAAGACTGGCAAGGTCTCGAGCTGGACGCAATCACAGAAGGACGATGTGCGAAAATATATCGAGACGCAGCTGGATACCTTCGAGTCCAAAACCAAGGGGTGGATGTTCTGGAATTTTAAGACTGAGGGAGGCGCCGGCGAGTGGGACTTGTTCCAGTTATTGGATGGCGGACTATTCCCACAGCCCATCACGAACCGCAAATTTGGGAAATTCTGCAAGTAATACGACTGGGTTGATGGAAGATATATGGGTTGATGTCTTGTATATGAGGTCTTTGGAAATACGTGTATTGATGAAGAGTGTACATATCCTGGAAATACTGGTATAATCCACTAATGAGCAACAATCAAACTTAGATGAACGGCAACTCGAATTTCGAAGTGCATGTTCCTGTTTAGTGATCGAAGCTCAAAAAATCCGTATCCTGCCACGCGGGGCATGGAAAAGGTGAAGGTGGCACACTCATTCTAGAACAAGCCGTCTCGTGTGTACATCTGTCTGCCACTGCTTGGGGGTGCTTCAGAGAAGTTTCAGGAATTGGAACGAGATAGAAGCCCTTCACTTTGGGCTATGTGGAAAATTGCTGAAGCATCTCATACAGTGGCAGACAGGTATACACACGGGCTGAGTAGAATACTTGCCACTTTTTCATGCCCAGCGTGCCTGCATGGCTTTCTTCCGCAGGTTTCTAGCACCGTCGCTTACATGATGCTAAAACAACTAACCGAAGTACTGTCTACATTTTTACGTGAAGATCTTAGAGTGAAGCATTTTAGATGGTGGTCATGCTGAACCATTCCGAACCCTTGAGTGTTGGCTCGTGATTTAGAACGGCCACATTAGGTTAGCGCCACACCCATATCCCTTGGCGCCACCACACCCGAGCCGCATCGGCGGCCTGAGCCCACGAGCCCTAGTCAGCCTCCCACCGTGCCTGTACATACCACTCCCACCCACGTCGAGCGCTGTTCCTCGCCTTGCACCTCCGTTCACCGATCGGCCTCTTTTGCTGGAAGGCTAACCCGCTTCTGACCAGTTCACTCCCTCAGGCCCGACACTACATCGCGAAGCCTACACACAAAGACCCCAACAAACACTCCGACGCCGGAGAGACTCCCGAAGGTGCACCGCGCCGAAGCGCCGAATCTATAGACGACCCATCATATACACAACTTCCGACAAGCTGAAAAGGCTGCCCAACGGTATTCTCCTTGCCACTCGGAACCAACTGGTTCTCGACATGGCCGCGTCTATACCCAACTCGAGCGCAGGGCCCTTCAGTAGTTCGCCATACACCCCCACATTCCGGGCACCCTCGATGATAAACTCGTCCTTCAAGATCGACGAGGGGTACTCCGAGGAGACTCGCAGCCAGACGGGGAGCGACACGGTAATGCGAACGGACTCGAGGTTAGGCGAAGGGCTTGACCAAGAAGCCCAGTATGTTCTGCCGGACTACATACTGGGCATGAGTGAGGGCGAACGCAGCGGTACGAGCCCCATGGCGAGAATGTCAACATCATTAATACTGATAATCGTAGAATTCTGCTATGCCATCCTCCGCTCACTGCAGACGTCATCCATAGCTGGCCTGGTCGAGAGGCTGAATCCTCTGCTACATCTGGATCCGGTCATCTATCTTCCGCCTGAAGTAACTTTCCAGATATTTTCCTATTTGGACCCAGAGACCCTATTACGCGCCTCGACTCTGTCCAGATCGTGGCGATCTCGAACCCTGGATAGCCCCTTGTGGAAACTACTGTTTGGATTAGAAGGTTGGACGTCGAATACACAGCAAGTCCGGAAATATGAGGAAGCGGAGAAGCTGCGGAAGGCGGAGATGAAGGAGCGCAAGACGCGAGCACGAACGGCTGAAGATATGGACTATGAACCGCAAACACACAAGAAACGCATTAGAGAGAAACCGCTGTTCGGGGATGGGGCTGCGACGGATGGAAGCATACATAATCGCCTTCAGCCTCTCACTTTGGACGGTTCACAGGAGGGCACGCCAGCGTGGGGAGAGCAGCACGGCCTTGTGGAGTCTGACGACACTACCACTAATGGCACTGACGACAAGATGCAAGACGTTGCATTCCATGATATCCCGGGCGGAGATCAATCCACAATGTCTCCCCAAACCTCCAACTCGATAGCTTCTATCTCGCCGATGGCCCTGGACCCGCCAGTGAAGCCTTCACTCATACTTTCAAGCCCCGACGCTAAGATCAACTGGCAATACCTTTACAAGCAGAAGCGGAGACTGGAGGAAAATTGGAATTCTGGACGCTACTCAAACTTCCAGCTGCCACACCCCAATCACCAGGAGGAAGCTCACACGGAATGCGTGTACACAATACAATATTCTGGTAAATATCTAGTGAGCGGAAGCCGGGACAAGACGATCCGGATCTGGAATTTGGACACGCAACGACTAGTGCAGCCGCCTCTGGTTGGGCACGCGGCATCTGTGCTGTGTTTACAATTCGACGAGAGGCCGGAGCAGGACATCGTGATCACGGGTGGCAGCGACTGTCACGTGCTCCTATGGCGGTTCTCGACTGGAGAACTAATCAAGAAGCTAGAAAAGGCGCATTCAGAATCAGTCCTCAATCTTCGGTTCGATGATACATATCTCGTAACATGCTCCAAAGACAAAACAATAAAGGTGTGGAACCGCAAGGAGCTGCGGCCAACAGATGATGCATATCCCAGAACCACGACTGCTGGCGCCCGGTTCCCCTCGTACATTATCAACTTGCAGCAGCAGGTAGAAGGTCAGACTCTGCGCGCCAAGTCCCTAAAACCCTACAGTCTCATTATGACACTGGAAGGACATGGGGCGGCTGTCAACGCCATCCAGATTCTCGACGGCCGGATCGTGTCTGCATCGGGTGACCGTAGCATCAAGGTGTGGGATGTGCGCAATGGTTCTTCAATCAAGACTTTCACCGGCCACACCAAGGGCATTGCATGTGTCCAGTACGATGGTCGGCGGATCGTGAGCGGCAGCAGTGACGAGACCGTGCGCATCTTCTGCAGCGAGACCGGGGCAGAGGTTGCCTGCTTGCAGGGACACAATAACTTGGTCCGCACAGTGCAGGCCCAGTTTAGCGATCTTCCTGGAAACGAAAAGGAGCTGGCCGCCGAAGCCAAGGCCATTGACATGCAGTTCCTCGAGGCTCGTGAAAAGGGGCTTGTCCCTACCGAGTTCACGAGAGAGCAGCGTCGCGCGCGGAATGCAGGCTCCCGAGATCCCAAGGATATCTTCGCGTTTGGCGCCAAGCTTCCCCCTGGCGGCGGGTCTAGCCGGTGGGCCCGAATTGTGTCTGGCTCTTACGACGAGACTGTGATTATCTGGAAGCGCGAGAACGATGGGCGATGGGCCCCTTCGAAGACGCTTCTCCAGCACGAGGCTGTTCGCGCAGCAGGCGGCCGTCCTCGACGACCGGTCACTCACAACCACCCACCGATACCGGCTGTCAACGCTGTCAACCAGAATCAGCCGCAGGCTGTGCCAATACAGAATGGCGTTGCTAATAACTCACACCTGCACCAGGCATCTCTTGCGCATGCGACGGCTCAGAGCGCAGCACAAGCTCAGCTGTTCCAGCATGCACAAGCTCTCCAAGCCGCCGCTCAGGCCGGCCAGCAAGCAGGCCACACAACAACGGTAACGGTCAACGTCGCTGCCACCACCACGAATCTCCCACACCAGCCCGCGGCTGCCACAACAGCAGCGACGGCCCAGCCAGCTCAGCCAGTACAAGGCCCTCCTCAGCAGAATCCTAACCCCGCGCCTCACCACCACCATCATCACCACCATCCGGCTCCGCAGCCCGTCGGCGGCCAGGTCAACTCGCGTGTCTTCAAACTACAATTTGATGCCCGGCGCATCATCTGCTGTAGCCAAGACCCGACGATTGTGGGTTGGGATTTTGCGAATGGGGATAAGGATATCATCCAGGCGAGCCAGTTTTTCGGAGAGGCGGTCTGAAGGGCATGCGGCTTATCGGTATATATTTGCATGGGAATTCGGACACAGCAGTAACCCACGGCTCTCCTTTCGCGCGAGATTCCTTCCTTCTTTGCAGGGCTTCTTTAAGGCTGAAGCTCCAGTTTCTCCCTTTCACGTCTACTTTCTATGCAGGATTGTTTAATCACTCACTTACTCGCTTGCGCACTTCTCTTTGCGCGCGTGACGGGCCGGGCATTGTGGGAGTTAGAATTGGCGCAGGATAGGTCAAATGTTAGATGGGCTGAGGTCTCTCTCGGATCTTACTCTCTGGTTTATGCACCATAACGTCACGTCACGAATAGGATACATTTGGGCATGCACACATGGCCCGATTTCTCGGGGTTTTGGTCTCCTTGTAGGGAAGCGATTAGGAGTGTTAGGTGCTGGCGTGTTGTACAGTCAGGTTGTAGGCGTAGGAGATCCAATATTTGGACGAAGGAGAATTAATGATAAGATTCAAGACTAAGATCTTGTGCATTGGACATGGCATGTGATGTGGTTTGTGTCAATGATGGATCGAGCGCGAATCTGATGGTCCCACAGGACGCCGTTCCCAAGAGCCAGCAAGAAGCCCATTGGAAGCCGCAGGACACGAAGTGCTACTACTCTATCACGAAGACGGCTACTACGCCACTACAAAAGACGTATTGGTTCCCATCCAGGCGATCCACACTATTGGAGCAATCAAAGTGCGCGGAGCCTAATCCTAATACGCGTCACCCAAGTATCACCGGAGGTAACACCATCTTGTGGCTCGACGTTGGCCGCATGTATTTCAACAAGAAATGGACTGGAAGCACAAGGAACAGGCGCCGCCCTATCCCAAAGAAGTACAGATCCCTGTCTTGTTCAAGTCTCGGTCATGATGGTACTGTATCTTGTTCTTGCTGCTGGACTTTCTGCACTATAACGTCATGTCACGAGATACTTCGTGCATCTGGCCATATGCACAATACCCGATTTCTCGGGTTTTGATATCTCTGTGGAGGGGTAGGTGGCGGGTATTGTGTGGGCAGGCTGTAGGCGGATGTCCAAGTATTGAACCTTGGAAAATTGATATCATGGTGTCGAGACATTCTGCATTGGATAGGCACGTTGGGCTCCATTGAACATGGAGTCGCAGTTCAACGCCATCTGCGATAGCTCTCCCAGCTGTCAGGTTAGCGAAAACTATCGGCTCACAAGTTTCAATAATGTATTGAAGGATCTTAAGCAGTGCCAAGCAAGTGTAAAAAGGCCTAGAAAGAGTATGTGCCTCCTTCAATAGAAAGCTCTAGAATAGGGTCTCGCGTGGTGTCAGCGCTCGAAGGCACAAAAGCTGATACCAGGTTTCCAGAAGCCGAAGATCCCTAGACGCGGGGTCGGGCGGTCGGGAGTTTGACCGGGATGGAGATGGAGGCGAGTATTATTGGGTGGGGGAGCAGGGGAGGCCGGACGGCGAAACGGACGAGCTGCGTTGTTGGTGTGAGCCAATGGTGACGAATGTTAGTATGCGGGAGGCAATGAGGTAGACATTCAATCGAAGCCGTATCTTAAGGAGTATGGGGCTGGGGCCTGGTCATAGGAAGCCAGGAGGCAAGCTAGTTCGTGAGATGGGTAGAGTGGAGAAGAGCCGTCAAGTCGACGTATTTGTTTTAGAAGGCATTATGGCGCAATCTATCTCATCCTCGCAGGGTCGAGGTGGTATGGTGCTCAGAGCGAGCGTCTTTCTTGAGTTGCCATTCAAATAGGACCTCGAGACGGGGCGAGGTTAACGCAAAGAGTCTATGACGATGCGAGATATGTAGATGGGCTTTATGGGGGTGGTGAATATCTTGTCTACCTCGCGGATCCCGGAGACGGTTTTCTTGCGACCCGCTGCTGTGGTTACCAATTGAATGGGCCCTGGAGATGTGGCAATTTAGAGGCGAATGAGATTATCACGATCAATGTTTCAGGGGTTCGTGAGAACATAGATTTATTGTGGAGAAGGTTTACCAATCATAGTTCTATCGACCTTGCTATCAATCCTCACTGTCCTCTAGACTCACCTGCATATCCTCGCGCCTGTTATGCCTTGTTAGTGGCAAAATGGTTGAAGTGAGCTGATCACTTCAATGCAAAGCTGATACCCTACCTCAAGCGCAAAACGTAAGAGATGTCTTGGATTCAAGGTTTCATCGCCAGCCGCCGGATCGGCCGCATGTCGGTGGCGGCCTAACAGCCCTGCAGCAGTTTAGGCGACCAGCGAACAAGCGGTCTGTGGTTGCCCCTCAGCGCTCTGCCCGGGTCGCGTCTGCTGCAACATCTTCGTGAGAGGTGGGGTGTTGAAGTAAATGCTGACGCTGACGGGCGCGCCGCCTAAACGGGCTCACGGGCGGATCTGCCGTTGGCCTCACCCGCTGCTCTGTCCCCCTTGGCGAGGAGTAGAGTGATGTTGAAGTTGAGCTGATCCGAGAGCCCGAGTCCCCGGACAGGCCGAGTTAGTTGGGGAAGATTTAGCTTGGTGAAGCTGGAAGCGGGGTGAAGAGGGCCCGCCTGACTGATTGAGTGGATATGTACGTGTGTGCGTGTATCCTCCTCCGTAGGGCAAGATAGATGGTATAGCGAGGGTTACATTGATGGCGGTGATGCTGGCAAGCCATGCTCATTCGAGAAGCTAGCATCGTCAGCGGCTGAGAAGCGTGATAGGCCGCATGGCGGGGCGGTCGGAAAACTCGTGCCCGTCCCGCGACAACCAAGCCCACTGCGCCAGCGCGGCAGGGAGGTCGGCGTGAGAAAGTCGGCGCGAGCAAGGCGGCGGCCAAGGCACGTGACAGCTCGGCTTGTGCAACCGGAGCAAGACGGGCGACCCAGGTAGCGTCCAGGCCTGGCCGCGGTGGAGAGTTGAGGCTGTGGGACGCGAGGCCTCCTTTTCGGCCAAGGCCAGCAATCTGTGCGGCGTTCGTCCGTCTTTATCGTGGCCCTTTGTGCAGAAGATGCCGGTCCGCGGCGGGCGAGGGCCAAGGGGCGATATATGGACCCTTTTTGATGGCCCCACACTGGCGGAAGTGAGGGCTTCCCGAGCAGCGGCAGAGCTGCACGCGACGAGCAAGCGGCCGCGGTAAAACGCCCGTGCACCTTACTGCTTTTGCAAAACGAGGCTTGGCTATGCCCTGTTGCAGTATCGCGGCACGCCTCCTCGGGTAGCGGCGTCGCGGGCATCCGGTGACGAGCAGCGACGACCCTCATGGACTCGCCATGTCAGCAGGCGGCGAACCAGCGTGATTCGCGCACCAGGCCCAAGACAGCGTTGCCGGAGCGCTCCCAGCAAAGACATCCGGAAAATACAACAACACCCTGGCCGTCTTCGGTGTGCTTCGATGCCATGCAATTGCCTTGGCTAGCGCTCCCTACGTAGATAGCCAACCTATATGTACTTTTCCAACCCTGCTCTCCCCGAGCCCTTTCAATTTGTGTCAGCCCTGTTTGTCCGTGGTGTGTTGTTTTCCTTCTCGTCGCTCTCTGGCCGCAACGCCATCCACCTTTCCTCACCATGTCGCTCGTCGGCAACTTTGCCTTTGGCAACACTGACAAGCAGGAGGAGCATCATACTGCAACCTCCCAGGTCACCCATAATGTCAACAGAGAGCGCTCCGAGTCAGGCCCGGACGTCGCCTCCGACTCCTCCACTCTATCGCCTGAGAAGCCAGAGCCAGTGTCCCGCGATGGTGTAGCTGCCACTGACGAGAAGGGTGAGAAGAGGCAGTCCAGCAGTGCCGGGGACGACTCTGAAGACGAGCGGAGAGAAGCTCAAGTCCACCAATTGGCCCGTCGACTGACCCAGGCCTCAACCTTCTCCGCGAGTGGACAGGACCCTTTCGAACCCGAGCCCAACTCGGCCCTAGATCCCAATGGCGAGCATTTCAGCGCAAGAGCATGGGCGAGGGCTATGCTCAATCTCCACAAGTCGGACGAGAAGGCAGCTCCCATGAGAACTGCCGGCGTGTCTTTCAAGAACCTCAACGTCCACGGATTTGGCTCTGCCACCGACTACCAAAAAAGCGTAGGCAATGTCTTGTTTGAGGGAATTGGCATTGTGAAGACCCTCCTGGGACGGTCTAAGCAGCGGAAAATCGACATTCTCCAAAACCTGGATGGCTTGGTCGAGAGCGGGGAGATGCTTGTCGTCTTGGGCCCGCCTGGATCTGGATGTTCCACTTTCCTCAAGACGATTGCCGGCGAAACTCACGGCTTCGTCGTGGAACCGAACTCCTATCTCAACTATCAGGGTGAGTCTCCAGTGCTCTCGGCATTATCATACGCTAACCTGTGTCTCTTTCTGCAGGCATCAGTGCCAAACACATGAACCATGACTTCCGCGGAGAGGCCATCTACACCGCAGAAGTCGATGTCCATTTCCCCATGCTTACCGTTGGCGACACCCTCACCTTCGCCGCGCGGGCTAGAGCTCCCCGCCACATTCCCGGCGGAGTCGATAAACACACTTTTGCCGAGCACATGCGAGACGTCATCATGGCTATCTTTGGCATCTCCCACACCATCAACACACGCGTAGGAAACGATTATATCCGCGGCGTCAGTGGTGGAGAGCGCAAGCGTGTCAGTATCGCTGAGGCCTCCCTTAGCGGTGCTCCCTTGCAATGCTGGGACAACAGTACCCGTGGTCTGGACAGTGCCAATGCCATCGAGTTCTGTAAGACCCTGCGCATGGCGACGGACATCCAAGGCGCCACGGCTTGCGTTGCCATTTACCAAGCTCCTCAGTCGGCCTATGATCATTTCGATAAGGTCCTCGTGCTCTACGAGGGACGCCAGATCTTCTTCGGCCGGACTGGAGAAGCGAAGAAGTATTTCACGGACATGGGATTCATCTGCCCTGACCGACAAACCACTGCTGATTTCTTGACCTCCATGACCAGCCCGTTGGAGCGTGTTGTTCAGCCTGGCTGGGAAGCTCGTGTTCCGAGGACTCCCGACGAGTACGCGCAGCGATGGAAGGACAGCCAGAACCGAAAAGAGCTCCTCCAGGCCATCGAACGCTACGACCAGCAGTATCCAATTGGAGGCGAGAGCTTCGAGCAATTCAAGCAGTCGCGACGAGCCACACAGGCCAAGAGACAGCGAGTCACATCTCCATACACGCTATCATATGGACAACAAGTCCGTCTCTGCCTTTGGCGAGGCCTTCAAAGACTCAAGGGCGATCCAAGTCTGACCTTGACCATGTTATTCGGCAACTTTATCTTCGCTCTAATCATTGGCAGTGTTTTCTACAACCTGAAACACGACACTGGTAGTTTCTACTCACGGGGCGCCCTCCTTTTCTTTGCCATCTTGATGAACGCATTTGGTAGTGCTCTAGAGATTCTCACGCTCTATGCACAACGTCCCATTGTCGAAAAACACTCCCGATATGCCCTCTATCACCCGTCTTGCGAGGCTTGGGCTTCCATGCTGACGGACATGCCGTACAAGATCCTCAACGCCTTTACTTTCAATATGGCTCTCTATTTCATGACCAATCTTCGCAGAGAACCAGGAGCCTTCTTCTTTTTCATCTTGATCTCGTTCGTACTCACCTTGGTCATGTCCATGCTGTTCCGGACGATCGCCTCCATTTCAAGGACTCTATCTCAAGCCATGGCTCCCGCAGCCGTTTTGATCTTGGCCCTGGTCATCTACACTGGCTTCACGATTCCAACAAGATACATGCTTGGCTGGTCACGATGGATCAATTATCTGGACCCTGTTGCATACGGATTTGAGTCCCTCATGATCAACGAGTTCCATAATCAGAACTACTCGTGCTCTGTTTTCGTCCCTTCAGGCAAGGGATACGAAGGCATCACTCTCACCAACCAGATCTGCTCTCAGGTGGGATCGACTCCTGGCTCAGCCACTGTGAATGGAGACCATTACATCAACAGCGCTTTTGGATACTATCACGTCCATAAGTGGAGGAACCTCGGCATTCTGTTCGTTTTCATGCTCGGTCTCATGTGCTGTTATCTTGCCGCAACCGAATACATCACTGCAAAGAAATCCAAGGGTGAGGTCCTTGTCTTCCGTCGTGGCCATAAGTTCTTGGATCAAAAGGGCGGCGATGCCGAATCCGCTGATCCTAGCCGTGCTGTCGTCGCCTCCAATACCGAGGATCATACTGCCATTATCGAACGCCAAACTGCCATCTTCCAGTGGAAGAACGTTTGCTATGACATCAAGATTAAAGGCCAGCCCCGCAGGATTCTGGACCACGTCGACGGTTGGGTGAAACCAGGTACTCTTACCGCTTTGATGGGTGTGTCCGGCGCCGGTAAAACCACTCTTTTGGACTGTCTTGCTACTCGTACCACTATGGGAGTTATCAGTGGTGAAATGCTGGTGGACGGCCTACCACGTGACGCCTCATTCCAACGTAAGACCGGCTACGTCCAGCAACAAGATCTACATCTTTCCACGTCAACGGTTCGGGAGGCCCTTAACTTCAGCGCTCTGCTTCGCCAGCCTGCTCATGTTCCCCGCCAGGAAAAGTTGGATTACGTGGAAGAGGTTATCAAGCTTTTGGAAATGCAAGACTACGCTGATGCAGTTGTCGGTGTTCCTGGTGAAGGGCTCAACGTCGAACAGCGCAAGCGATTGACAATTGGTGTCGAATTGGCTGCCAAGCCCGCTCTCCTTCTATTCCTCGATGAGCCAACATCCGGCTTAGACAGTCAAACTTCTTGGGCTATCCTGGATCTTCTGGACAAGTTGACCAGGAACGGACAAGCTATTCTCTGCACCATTCATCAGCCATCTGCTATGTTGTTCCAACGTTTCGACCGATTACTATTCCTTGCTAGGGGCGGCAAGACCGTCTACTTTGGCGACATTGGCGAAAACTCTAAGACTCTGAGCAACTATTTCGAGAGGAACGGTGCCCACCCCTGTCCCATCGAGGCCAATCCGGCTGAATGGATGCTCGAAGTTATTGGCGCTGCTCCAGGAACCACGACCGAGATTGACTGGCCCGAAGTTTGGCGCAACAGCCCCGAAATCGAAGAGGTCCATGAGGAACTAGCTGCACTCAAAGAAGAAAGGCCTGCTGCGACAGCTCTCCAGCGCACCGCTTCTGCTGCTTCTCGGAAGAGGAAGGAGGAACAGGCAGCTTACCGGGAGTTTGCCGCACCATTCGGCGCACAGATGAAGGAGGTCACGGTCCGAGTCTTCCAGCAGTACTGGCGCACGCCTTCCTACATCTACGCGAAGTTCGCCCTGTGTTTTTTTTCCGCCTTATTCATCGGTTTCTCGTTCTTCAAGGCCCGCAACAGTATTCAAGGCCTGCAGAACCAAATGTTCTCCATCTTCATGTTGATGACAATTTTCGGCAACTTGGTACAACAGATCATGCCGCACTTCGTCACGCAACGTGCGCTTTACGAAGTTCGAGAGAGGCCGTCCAAGGCCTACTCCTGGAAGGCGTTCATGTTGTCCAACATCATCGTGGAGCTGCCTTGGAACGGTCTTATGGCCATTGTCATCTTCTTCTGCTGGTACTATCCCATCGGTCTTTACCGGAACGCCGAGCCTACCGACTCGGTTCACGAGCGTGGAGCCCTCATGTTCCTCTTCATTCTTACCTTCCTTCTCTTTACCAGCACTTTCACGCATATGTGTATCGCTGGTATCGAGACTGCTGAGGCGGGAGGAAATATTGCGAACATGGTCTTCTCGTTTACTCTCATCTTCTGCGGGTATGTTTCCCTCGCCTACTCTTTCTCTACACTTGTAGCTAACAGCCGACAGTGTCCTAGCAACCCCATCGGCTCTCCCTGGCTTCTGGATCTTCATGTACCGCGTGTCCCCATTCACCTACCTAATCTCAGGCATGCTCTCTACTGCCGTCGCCAACACAGAGGTCATATGCGCTTCAAACGAATTCCTCAAGTTCAACCCTACCACCGGACAGTGTTGGGAATTCATGGCACCCTACATTAACACCATGGGTGGCAAGCTCCAAAACCCCAACGCTACTGAGGCTTGCAGCTACTGCCAGATTTCAGACACCAACGTCTTCCTTGCGAGTGTGGTCAGCTACTGGGACCAGGCGTGGCGCAACTTTGGCATCATGTGGGCGTACATCATCTTCAACGTCTTTGCGGCCTTAGCTTTCTACTGGCTTCTTCGTGTGCCAAGAGTGAAGAAGGAAGAGACTGAAGCAGCGCCCGACCCAACTCTAGAGCCAGTCAAGAGCCGAGGCAGCATGATAAGGCAACGCACCCAGAGCTTCAGCAGGCAGAAGACGAGGGAGTCGCACAAGGCTGAGTTGCACAAGGCTGACCAGTAGCGCGAAACGTAGTGATGGTCGATACGGCCTTTCTAATTATGTATAGGATTTCAAAGCGAGCGGTTGGTACGTTGCTATGCTGGGATAGATGGGTTTGATTTTGATTGCATAGGCCCGTCTTTCTGTATCTGCTTTGACTAGGACGGTCTGGCGCTGGATATCTTTTGCTAAGACCCCTGCTGGGACACTAATTCCTTTTTTTTTTGTTGTCGAAAAGCGGCATCCAATACTCAAACGTCTCCTTGTTGTTGTAACACATCCTGTATAGTTTATTAATTAGAGTATCTCCGATTGTCTAATAGACTCGGGATGTAATGATTCTTTCAAGTTATAGGACTTTGCGTGATATAGTGACATCTCTGAACCTTGGGCGTTTAAACAAAGTTTAAAGGAAAGTATAAACGCAATGGATTCAGAGATGTGGCTAGTTGTAGTGAAAGCTGTGAAGTGGAGGCCTAAAGTTGGCTAGATTCAATACGCTATTATATTTGATGACCAAGCAGCCTTGGCTAAACTTCTTGGCCGCGTCGCAAGCGCATCAAGTTCATCCACCTAGAACTTCACTGCGATCAGTTTCAACAAATCTCACGTAGACACTAGCCTCTCAACACTCTCTCCAAGATGCCAAAATATAAGTATAACTCTCTGAAGCTATGCGTAACGTAACTAATTTCCTCCGCACTCTTCTGTAGGTCTCTCCCGAAAACTACGACTTCATCTCGAACGCGCACTGCAAGACTCTCAGACTGACAGTAGGATCAAGGCGATTATTGCGATGTCTACCTCACGCACGACTCGATGAGCGTTCGAAAAGCGCATAACAGTGGACGAAACCACTTGCGAAATGTAGTCGACTACTACCAGCGTACGTCTACCCGAGACTGAATATAAAAGTGGATGAAGGCTCATGGATATCGCAGAAATTGGCCACGAGAAAGCGCAGAGCGTCATCGACTCAATCACCTCATCGTATGCGGACGCGGGCCAGCAGAACCAAAATCCGATGCTGCAATCACAACACATGGGAGGACCTGGACCCGGTGGATTTGGAGGACCCCCACCGCCGTTTGGTTTCCCTGGTGGTAATTTCTGCCCCGAAGCTGTGCAGTCGCTGAGAGAAGTTGGCTAACTCTCATATCTAGGCATGCCAGGGATGCCTCCACCGCCTTTCATGCCCCCAGGCCAAGGTGGACGTGAGTTCTACGGAATTTTCGTTACACCCCATCATTTAATGTATTCAAGCTAACAGCACTTTCTCACAATAGCTGGACCGAATCGAGGTATGCCAGGCATGCCACCGAACATGCCCTTCCCGCCTCCGAACATGGGAGGAGGCCCGCCGATGCCTTTCCCTCCTTTCCCTCCGAACGCCGGTTCACCCCCAGGCGGTATGCCATTCCCTCCGCCGGGTGGCATGCCTGGTATGCCGGGAATGCCTCCTCCACACATGATGTTCCAAGGTGGACCGGGTGGACCGGGTGGACCGGGTGGACCGGGTGGACCGCCTCCGGGAGGATTCCCACCGCCAGGAATGGGTGGACCGCCGCATGGAGGACAGTGAGGGCCGCAACGAGCATCGAAAGGATCGCTCCCTACAAGATACCAAGGATATTCGAATCTTTCGGTCTAAGGCTCAGATTACGGTTTTCGTACCAACAGCTAATCTCGATCTAAGATTCGAGTGCCTGTCTACGAGCTCATCCGAAAATCATGGGCCAACGGTGGTGTCTCTGCTCTGGATTCCCAGTATGAATAGTCGTGCAACTGCTCTGGGACGACGGTTCTTTCTAAGTCGGCTCTATACCATCAAAAGGAATTTCAAGGCGTTTATGTAGGATAGGGACCAGAGGGAGAAAGCCATCCGCGGAAGGGTACTCGTAGGTAGCATTCAAATTATCAAATCAATTTTGCCTCGTGGCTTATTTGCCACAGAGACAGACCTTTCACCGTCAGTCTCACTCTCAACAGTCTGCTGAGTAATATATCTACGTCCGTAGACGACCAACGACGCTAATAACGCTTAAATCCGAGATGCTAGAAATAATTATCTCCACCGTCTCTCATAGTAAGTATCATATAAAATTGTCCAGAGTAACTACAAAACGGGCTCTAAGAGCTTCCTTCAGTTCCGCTTTAATTTGTTCGAAGCATCCCTACATCACGATTCTTCTTCTCACCTTTATTCAACAATCATTACACCACTTCTCTACTTTCCAGAGGCCTCCATCCAGCTATGTCCACCACACCACCCTCCTCTATCCTCCTCTTCGGCGCCGGCGAACTCGGCACCGCCATCCTCGACGCCCTCCTCCCCTACTTCCCCAACCCCCAAAACCTCACCCTCGCCGTCCGCGACCCCTCAAAATACACCTCTCTCACCCCCCACAAAATCAACTTCCTCCCCCTCGACCTCCTCACCGCCACCCCGGCCTCCCTCGCCACCCACTTCTCCGCCTTCTCCGTCGTCATCTGCGCAAACGGCTTCGGCCTACCCCCGGGCTCGCAACTCCTCATCGCGCGCGCGGCGCTCGCCGCGGGGAAGCTGCGAAAAGAGAACGGAGAAGCGCCGCTGCGGTTTTTTCCGTGGCAATGGGGCGTTGATTACGATGTCACTGGGGATGCGGGGGGCTTGATGCCGTTATTTGGCGAGCAGTTGGCTGTGAAGGAGTTGTTGCGCGCGGAGACGACTGAGGCGGGGGTGCAGTGGATGGTGGTGAGTACGGGAATTTTTATGAGCTTTTTGTTTGAGGGGGCGTTTGGGGTTGTGGAGACGGTTAAGGAAGAGGGGAAGGGGAAGGGGAAGGAAGTCGTGGTGAGGGCGTTGGGAGGTTGGGAGAATAGAGTTACGGTTACGACGGTGGAGGATATTGGGAGGATTGCTGCGAGGTTGGTTTGTGAGCCTAACGGGGTTGAGGCGGGGGAGAGGGTGGTTTATGCGGCTAGTCAGACGATTAGTTATGGGGAGCTGGCGGGGGTGGTGGAGAGGGTGCTCGGGAGGGGGTTGAGGAGGGAGGTGTGGAGTGTGGAGTTCCTGAAGGAGGAGCTGGGGAGGGAGCCGGAGAGTGTCATGAGGAAGTATCGGATTGTGTTTGCGGAGGGGAAAGGGGTTAGTTGGGGCGAGGAGGAGACGGTCAATAGGAGGTGGGGGATGGAGGTTACTGATGTTGAGACTTGGGCCAGGGAGAATTATAGGGTCTGAACTCTTAATTTGAATTAGGTACGTTAGTAACAATACAGGGCTTAAAGATGATGTTGCGGATACCTCGAGCGAAGGCAGGCGCTTTAATAGTGTAATGTTGTTGGACACAGGTAGGCGATTAAGAAAGCAGTAGGAAGAGTGTTAAGAGTATCCAAAAAGAATACTCCAGGAGCAAAAGACCACTCTCCTCGTGGAGAGTGTAGAAACCTCGGGCAGTTTACTCCGTGATGGACTTACTGTTTCCTCGCTGCGCCCTTTCAGACGATTCTTCGGGAAAGGGCCATGACAAGGGCTGGATTCAACTCACAACTCTGGTAGGGACTCGTTGGTGGCGCTGAACCAACTGAGCCGACCGGCTTGCTGTTCGAGTTAGTTGAGGATTGGCAGGATTAAACCAAATATATAGACCGATTCACGGTGTCAAGCCACAATCTTTCACCTTTTGGCGTCACAGCTGTCCAGGTGGCTTGTCGCAGAGGTACTCCCACAATATCCCGCTCGATTTGATGGCTCACACTTCAAGCTTTCTCACTGTCCAGAGTTGTATCAAGCAGTTGACGTCTTATGTCTTGATTTAAGGAGGTAACATGTAGGTCAGGTGACTATGAACTGCTGGAGCAGTCGTCGTATTTCAGCATCTATAACCACAAATGGGAACTTAAGAACCTTATCTTTTCTCCTTTTCTCCCTAATCAGAACCTCATCACAATCTCATCTGGCTTATTCCCCAAAATCCCCTCAATCTCCTCCACCACCTCCATCGTCAGCTTCTCCACTGCCTCCAACGCCCTCACACTCCGCCAAACCTGCTCCGGCCTCGACGCCCCGGTAATCGCGCTCGAAATAGCCTCATTCTTCAGCACCCACGCCAGCGCCAACCCCGCCCGATCTGTCCCCAGCCTCTCCGCCACCGGGCCCAGCTTTTTTACGACCTCCATCTCCTTCACCCATTTCTCGTTCCCCTCCCCCTCTCGCACCCCCTTAACCCACTTATCTTTACTAGCCCCGAGCCGACTATCCGCCGGAATCCCATCCAAATACTTCCCCGTCAACACACCCGCCTTCAACGGACTAAAGCTCGTGATCCCCATCCCGTATTCCTTGACCAAAAGCGCGTACTCGCTCTCAACCCGGTCCCGTACAAGCATGTTATATTGCGGTTGCTCCATCAGCGGCGCAATGAGCCCCAAGCGCTCTGCGACGCCGTGCGCGCGGGCGATTTCGTCGGCGCGCCATTCGGAGGTGCCCCAGTAGAGGGCCTGGCCGGTGTTGATGAGGTGGTTGAAGGCGCGGACCGTTTCTTCGATTGGGGTGTGGCGATCTGGGCGGTGGGCGTAGACGAGGTCCACGTAGGGGAGCTGGAGGCGGGTGAGAGAGGAGGCGAGGCCTTCGAGGATGTGTTTGCGGGAGAGACCGGTGTTGTTGACGGGGTTGGTGCCGTGGGCGGCGCCCCAATAAATCTGGGGGCATGAATTTGGGTTCAAGGGGTTTTTATGATTATGGCATATAGGAAATTTAAAACAAAGATTGGAGAAGATGAATGACTTAGAAGAATGTGTATAAATCTCTCTTTTAGACTGCTTGAGATATAGGATGAGAGATCTTATTCACGAAAGCACGAAATGAGTAATATACGACTTGCTTAAATAGAACAAATAAAGAAACTGAAGCCACTTTCAAGGAGTACCAAAAACACTCACTTTAGTTGAAACAACAACATCATTCCGCTTCCACCCAAACTTCTTGATCGCCCTTCCCATCACCCTCTCGCTCTCACCATCCTGATAGCCTTCTGCACAGTCGAAGAAGTTGATTCCGGCATCATATGCTGCTCTTAGGCATGCATAGGTACCATCTGTAGGTAAACTTATCCGTTTAGCGAATGCGCCTTGTGGCTTAGAAACCGAGATTAATAACGAAAACATCACGTGATCATAATACAATCGGGAAGCTTAATTCAAACGAAACGCCACTGAACATACCTTCATCCACATGTCCACCATACGTAAGCCATCCTCCAAGTGAAATGGCAGAGACCTGCAGTCCGGAGCGTCCGAGGAACCGGTACTGCATTTTGGGGAGGTCTGTTGGCATGGATGCCATGTTTGCATTGATTTCCGTAATCAAAAATATAGATTCAACTTTTCTAGTGCGTCATGTGTTTCCGAAGGTAGAACTGAGATGCTGCAGGGTAGCTTTATATCGGCCAAGAAAAGCGGGATAGTGGGGAGATCGAGACCCGGATAGAGTACCGGAAGAGGATGCTGCGGAGTGGCTGCCCCGCTTTGGGATAGGGATAGCTCGGGCTGAAGATTATTTAGCGGAATGCCTTTTTGAGTGTTGTGGTTGTATGTTGGATAGAGGCGGGGGATTCTTGAGGCTTCTAGATCGAAACGAGATCGATATCGTGAGAATTGAGACTACGCTTGACTTTTGGGACCATTTTAGACTTCTTAGTATGATCTGCAGAGACGAAATCAGCTTTGTTAGTGATTGCTGGACCCGAATGCTGGATTCATGCCATCATAGTGTGTCCTGTACTTGGGAGCTCGCCGTAAAGCACTTCCGTTGTTGCTCGGAAGGGATGACCAGAAGGTTTAGTTGCAATTTGGCCTAGTGGCGTTCTCCATATTTGGAGATGAGTAACCAAAATACCAGTGTACCAATGCCATAAGCCAAACCATGCAAACCGAAAGCAATGCAAGGCTCAAAGACAACCAAAAATTTGGTGTTGTAAAATGCAGTCCAAAACTCCCAGAAGTCGTGAACAAGAGTCTGACATCGTAATGTCATTAAGTCGTTGCCCAATCCCGCCTATCAACAGCCTTCGCAACCCTTCTACATCTGAGTCCGAAGACTCGACGACTCCACTACTCTAATTCCCCTACATGCCCTCTTCCAAGCTATCCCTCACACACTTCCTCACACGCTTCTTGAACTCCTTCGGGTCGTCTCTCCACAGTGTCGCGGCCTCGACATTCGCTGGGCTTTCGTCGTTGGGTGACGAGAGCATGCTGATAACGGATAGCAGGATGGATTCCGGGGTCTGAACTGGGGACCATCGTTCGGCGGCTGACTCGTAGCCATATTTATCTTCCTCTGGTGGGTGCAAGATGCTAATGCACACTTCACCGGATTTGTAGACTGATTGAGCGAGCGGTGTCAATAGGAGTTCGAGCTAAGGAATGTTATGAGAGGTGAATACGTACTATTAGGGTGGAAGATTGGTGTCTCGAACTTCATCTTGGGGGGCAGGAGCGGGTATTCCTTAGGGAAGGTCAGGCGAGCGCGGAAGAATCCTCCTGTTTCAGTCCTCAGTCTTGATACTCTCAGCTCTATGTCCTATGCCTTCGATGCCTTCCTTTCGTCGGGCAAAGTCCGTCGCGAGTTGTGAGAAATGTATAGAGCACTGACCTCCATAGAACTTGCACTCGTCGTTGATCATGAGCATGACCTCCCACTCAAAGACGTTACTGTCCACCAATCCACAGCTGATGCCTGGAATGTCCTTGTCCCCCTGCATCTGCTTCAGCTGCCGGCCTAGCAGCCCGGCGGCCGCGGACGAGCTTGCCATGCCCCACGCCTGTGTTTGTTTGTATGCGAAGCTCGTCTCGAATCGGGGATCGAGCACCTAAGCTGGTTGTTGTGTGGAAGTGTGGTATCCTAGTGGTGTGAAAAGAGGGGAGCCGGTTTGTATGTCTGGGGAAGGAAGTTGGGCGAAGCTTTATAGGTCCCAAAGTGGTGAAGTGCAGGTGGCGGCGGGGTTCTCGTGCCAATAAGGGAATTCGAGGCGGTGGATGCAAGGCAGGCGAGGGAAGCTGAGGGAATGAGAACAAGTGGAGGTTGTATTGTACGTTGTCGGTAGAAAAGGCAGATTTGATTGAGTGAAAGTGTCCGCGGACTAGTTGAAGAAGTTACAAAGGTACCGAGGAGTGTATCGCGAACGGACTGTCATCGGGATGAGCCTCGGTGCCAAGAGCTCAGCCGGCCCGATGCCCTAGATGCCAACTTCCTCCGTTTCAACATCATCTCATCTGCCTCACATTAGAATTTCAGGTACTTTCCGATCAACAAATAAGCTAAGGACGCTTCATACGAGTGCACTACATCCCAAGGATCTTATCCACTTTTTCTAAATTGCCTCATCAAAAGTCGTTTTCTTCTCTCGATGACTTTCATTCACCGGGCAGTTCTAGGCAGTACACTCTCGGCGTACACTTTTCGGCTTTGTAGGCGCACAAGCCAGGACCTAAGTGTAGATACCTAAACATATAGAATACATGCGGCCCAAGCTCGGAATCTTTATGGACAGTCAGGCTTCATTGAACATAGAGTGGCAGTCTCCTATAACTCCGTCTGAGGTGGTCCGAAAAGTCATCAAACGTGTGACACCTGATGTTTCCTAAATCATGATAACGTGCCAGGGGGCCTCAAGCAGTGCCAGCCTAGTGTACATGGACCTAGGGTAAGTGTCTACCTAGAAGAAGATTTAGAATATGATCACCAATTCTTAGACTGACACTATAGAGCCTGCTACTACCACGAAAGTGCCGTGGTGGAGGTGCATCCAGCTCCGCAAAAAGTGTACGATGAGAGTGTGCTGCCCTGAGACGGCCCGTTCATTCACGCTCCTCAGTAGCAACAAGGTGAATAGCGCCCTTGCTCCTCAAACATTGTTTTTGCGTCTATGATGCTCTTTCATCATGTAGACAAGCAGTACATAATTAAGGGGTCCCGGTAGATTCTAGCTTCATTCAAGATGCGGTAAGTTTATTTTGCATTTCTACCCTTCACTGACCTAAAGTCCTGTCGATATCCTACTTCATTTACAGTACTAGGTCATAAGTCTGGGCACCCGGATATACCACTGCACGAGTTCCACTCTTGATCGCTCGGTAGCACCGTAAGGAGTTGCCCAGCTAGCATGTAGCCGGCCCGTCAAAAGGCTGCCCAGTCTCCACTGTGTTGTCGTTGACTTCGTGTTCAGAGTTCTGAAAGCCCATAGGGGCACCCCAAGGAGTGGTGAGAGGGGGCCCAAACCTATGTCGCAGGACTGTAGTCCCATTGTCTTATCGAGACCTCTCAATCTTTGCCCGTTACATCCGTATTTCATCCATTCATTGCCGCCAGATTCCTTCAGTAAGCGTCCTCCATGTCCTCCACCTCCTCGCCCTCATCGTGGTGCGACCCCTCCTCCTGCGTCTGGCCTGCCGATGCCATTGAAGCCAGACAAGGCTGTACCGAGGCCAGGAATCGTTGAAAAGACGCCTCCGCATCCTCACTGTTCCTCGATCGCTTTTCCATTCTTCCCGCACCATCAAGTGCCGGCGGCGCAGCCGAGCTGGGTCCAGTGCTCGTTGCTTCTCTCTGCTTCAGTTGCATTGTCCATTGGTGTGTCGAACTGGCGATGGGGATTTTGTTTCCTTGCTGGCCTTTCGGCAGGTGCTGGTCTTGGAGGAGGTCTTGGTTGCCTATCAACACGTGTTGGGCGTGGCTGAGTTGTAGGCCCTGATGGCCGAGTCGTGCGTCCTGATGGTGTTCTTCCCGATGTTCCACTCCCGCTCGCAGTCGGTGGGCTTGGTTCCTGGGGCCGTTTGCATTTATCTTCTGAAGGAGTGTTGTCGGACATCGTGAGAGTTAGGTCCACCGACTGGACTGATTGGAAAGGGTGACACCAAACAAGATGAAGTCAAGGTTAGTTCAAAGGATGAGCAAGCGTAGGATTATTTCAAGCCAAAAAAAAAGCACGGTTCACACGTCCCAAACCAACTGTTAGCTTGCTACTACTATCATGTACCTACAGAAACCATCCGGTGAGAATTGGAAAGCGTTCACGCGTCGTAGTCATTCAAGAGATACTCCCGTGATCCTAAAGCTATGTCAAACCACGATCATTTCAAATTCGTTTTAGCGCCTTTCCTTCCATGCTGTAGAACCGTCCTCTCAAGCCCCCTTTCCATCAGAGTCTTCTTTCTTAACCTGGGGAACATCCTCCTTCTTCACATTCACAGCTACCGCTCCCGCTTCCGGATGCTGCGACGCATCCTCGCTCTCCGCTTTCTCATCCTTCTCAGTTTCAAGAGCAATAGGCGTGCTTTGGACAGCTGCAGGTGTATTGGAGCGGGTCCTAGACTCCAAAGACCTTCTGGAACTTTCTGACGCCGACGCGGCGTAAGAGTCTGCTCCCGCTTTTGATTTCTTTCGGGCAGGTGTACCAGTTGGACTAACTTTATACTCAGATACGCTAGTGAGCATAGAATTTGTGTCAGGGATCGTGTTCTGCGCGGTTCCAGAGACAGGGAGTGTGACGGCCCCACCAGGAGCGGCCTGCCCAAAACCCGGAACGTACTGTCGTAGTATCGAAATGTCAGCACGCGGCGGCCTCGGTGAGGTTGCTGCAAGAGTGTTGGCGGCAGGAGATGCTGGCGGAGGTGTTCCATGACTGAGTCGTCCAACTTGCTTTAGTCCTCCAAAGGAACTACGCATGGTTGTCTTCTGAGGAGCAGGCGATGGCAACGCACCGCCCGGACCCTCTGCATTCCTACGACCCGTCTCTCCACTACCTTAGGGTAGTACAGGAGCTGGCGGAGTGGATGTCTGGATCGGTGAAGCGGGTTGGGGCATCCGCAATAGTTCTGGAGCGGCCGTGACAGCCTCCTCTTGCGTCAAGTGCAGATCTACACAAACAACTCGGATACGAGTTGCTACTTGGAAAGCAGTAATATCGGAGATTTGCCCGGATTTCTTGGGGAGGAATTTGTCGATTGTGGATTGCATGTGAACTTGCAAAGCGTTTAAATCAATTTTTTCTCCGATTGGGGTGCCTGATGCAGGACCAGTTTCTGCACTACTCTCCATAATTTGCTGGCCTTCACCATCTTTCGTGTCGACGAATGGGTCCCCTCCCACTCTATCATCCTTCGCGCTCACGCTCGCGCTCGGAGAACCCATTCGCATCGTCTTATGCTTTCTCTTCTCTTCCGCTGACGGCGGCGAGTTGTCGTGCTTGCTCGGATGCGGCGTAGCAGCTCGATCGGCGACAGACTGCAGGGCACTACTAGGGGTATCGGGTGCCGGCGTCTCGACGTCTATCGGTGCATCATTTGTTCCATTCTTCGGCGTAGCTTTCGTTTCGAATCTAGGGGAGGGGGCGGGAGCAGGTCTCTCTGATAGTGTACGCTCCGGTTTGGGGGTTCCGGGGTCCTTGGTAGAAAGATCATTTTTCAATGTGTCACTCGGAGAAGGATTGGCGGAAGGGTTAGAGTCGGGCATGGTGGCTGATTTGCGCATAAGGTGTTGTG
This sequence comes from Mytilinidion resinicola, assembly GCF_010093595.1. Lineage (NCBI taxonomy): Eukaryota > Fungi > Ascomycota > Dothideomycetes > Mytilinidiales > Mytilinidiaceae > Mytilinidion > Mytilinidion resinicola. The sequence goes on from NW_022985442.1 coordinate 1,831,870, forward strand.
GTTAAGATAAGAAGACGGAAAGAGGGCTGTCTGTCAAGCTTGTGACTGAAAGGAAGGTGAGAGCAGACTATGTATTTAAGCTAGATATGACTGCGGTTTGTATAGCTAAAAAGTCAAACCGCTAGTTGCGGATCGTTCGAGACAAGCAATGTCGAGGAAACGTCTCGTAGAGTTGGGAAGTACTCATACGTTCAGTACAGCACGAATAGAACTGAAAAGTGCCATCATTTATGATAGCGGAAGAAGCTTACTAAACAACGTATGTATTGAGGGTAGGATGTACCCTTCTTGAGCCAGTTGATAGTATGGAAAGGTTCCATGATGGGACATGATGTCGAGTCTCTTTATGCTCTGTGGTATACGACCCGCATGTCATAGCTTCCACCCGCGGATACCGTCTGGCAAACAATGGGAAAATAATACTTACCTATGTTTTCCAGCGATGGAAGCCTAAGGCGAATGTTTCTCCAAGAGAAACATCCGATACACTAAAGTTATTGGAATAGGGTCATGCGATTCTGATACCTGAGTCTTCCTCCTTTCAAAGCCAGGGTACAGATCCCCCACTCTCCGGTGTCGTAGGAATCGTCAACGCCATACTCAAGCTCCTGAGCGTATCCGCACCAATGCTCCTCTTATTCTGAATCGCCTTCTTCCTCAGCTCCCTCAGATGATCGTCCGCAGACTGCATTCGTTCAAGACTCTCATGCGACCCATTTCGTAGCCGGCGTCGGCTCTTTGAGTCTCTGCGCATATGCCTCCAGATCTGTGCCGCCTCATCTACGGAAGAATCCGGCTCGGTATGCTCGGTAATGCGCTCTGTCGTACGTTGGTGGATAACTGTCGCTGGAGAGTCTGAGGCGGAGCGATACCGGGAGAGTTCCAGGCCGAGTACGTAGTTTTGCTGTTTTTCGTTTGCCTCGAAGGAGAAGCGGCCAAGGCAGGGGAAAGGATTTTCGAAAGTGGTCGAGGACGACTTTGTCGATGACGCGATGCTTGCGCGATAGGAAATGACCAAAATCTGGTGGTGGAGCTCGTTGCGGACGGAGCTGACAAACTCTGGACAAGCGGCGACATGATGGACGTGTTTGAAGAAGGTGTCAAACTCTTTGAGTGCTTCTTTTGGGGTGCTTCTGGTTGCTATGAAGAATGCCAGGCGCTTGTAAAGCTCCGTTTTTGCGTTGTCGGCTTGTGGTGAGGTGGTAGCGGTGGCTGGCAAACTCCAAATAGCGGTGCTATCGGTCTTGAGGATCTTGCAAGTTTTTTCTGTGACTATGAAACTGTTTTCTGGCAAGAGGGAGTGTCGATAGGTGGCTTGGACGGTGAAAAGGGGCACCTCGACCTCTCCAAGACACGATTCTAACTCAGCCATGGCATCTTCGAGCCTAGGCCGTGCTTTTTCTTTTGGGTCAGGTGAGGCCTGAGGTAGTGGTGTTCCCGTTGAGGCCATAGCCACCCTGAGGCGAACAACTAAGGTAAATCTCTGATCATGTCTGACGACAGCCTTGAATGATTCTCCGATGACTCCTTCTTGACCACACCCTGGCTTCTGTGTAATCTTTATCTTGATATCTGTCAAATTGCCTACAACAGCACCGTTTCTTGCATGGAGGATGGTCTGTCGCAGCCGATCTGAAACGTCCTCGTAGGCGTCCACATTCAAGACGCTCCAGTTGTCTAATTCGGTGATAAGCGTTGACATTGTCCAGGCTCCTAGTGACGCTTGCTGGATGGGAAATGGAATCGAGCTTGGGTTAACAAGGTGAATGTGAACAAATGGGAAGTCTGGAATTATGTGAAGGCAATCCGCAGGTGTGGCAGAGAACACAAAAACATGAGTTGCTCCGTCCCGCAATGATTCTCTTCTTGAGCTAGCTGACTGAGAGAGAACTCGTATAGCAGCACCAACAGCCTCGTCAAGTGGCGGGGACTGTCGGAAGGGCAGTATTGGACGGTCTTTGATGGATTGTAGCTCCTCTCTCAAGGATTGTACACACGGCTCCTGTAGGGGGTGCAAGTGACATCCGGTAAGATTTTCGGAATCCTGGACCTGGTGTTGACAATGCGTGCAAAATACCGCGAGTCGATCGTTGGGACGGTTCAACAGCTCTGCTAGAAGAATGACATTCTTGTGTGCGTTGTCGAGACATTCTTGGGAGGAGGTATGACTGCAGATGTTGGCGATGTTATCTCACGCAAAACAAAGCTCAGAGAGAAAGATCCAACTTACGAATTGTCAATGACTATGACAACATCCAGTCCGAGCTGTCTTTTCCTGGTCCCAGAGATTGGCGGGTCAGCTGCTCCCCTGCCCTCTATAGCTACCCATATTTTTCTCTCGCTCTTGCAATCAAGGCTCTCCACCTCAGCAATGAAATTCAGCTCCAAATGCAGTAGAGGCGGGTATTCAGGCTTGATGAGAGGAAGAACAGATTGTGAAGAAGTGCCAGCGTTTGGCAATCCGACCTCACTTGAGGTCGAAGGAGAAGGGGGAGGTGCGGAAGTAACGCGGTCGCTTCTCGGTGTCTGCGGACTGAAAGTTATGTTAACATGAATTCAACTATTACGATGTGTTGCCGTAGTAAGAACGAAGGTCAAGAGTTAGTCGTTATCGGAAGGACCCATTGACACTGTGATCCTTATCATGACTGTGCGTTGGGGAGAGGAAGTACCTCTCGAGTAGATTGTAAGTCGACTGGCTGGTTATTAGTGTTTCGGTGGATGGAGCAACGGTCGCGGGACTCTTGGAACGCGAGGTGTCAGTGGATTCGCTTCTGCCCGAAAGCCTACGAAATAGACTGCTTTCAGATTGACCGCTTCGCTGCCGAGGTGGAGTCTTCGATTTTGTCTGAAAGCCTCCAAACATTTTCGTGAGGACTCTCCTTTTTGTTGATGTGCGTCTTTTTGGAGTTATTCTTGGCGAACTTTTGATCTGCTTTGGGGTGATCTGACCACCAGCTGCTATAATTGCTCGTTCCCCCAGCGAACTGGCAGATTGTACTGCTTGGCTATGTAGACCGGGGTTGACGTTCTCCAAGGAAACACTCGAGGACCTCGGGAGACACTGTATCGATCGGTTTACAGATATCGCGTCAGCCTCCTGGCCTGTGTAAGATGTTATAGGATTGCTACGGTTTACGTAAGAAGAGTTGCTGGCAATGCTTTGGGCTGAGTCGGATCCAGATGCTCCACGGCCTCGTACTTTGCGAACCTTGAGCGGGGTGTCGCTAGGCTTCTGGCTGATGATATCTTGTGCTTCGAGTCCGAACGCGGTGCGCTTCGCAGCCGTGATCACACCAGATGCATTGATAGGAGATGGGACCGAGAACGCTGGCGAAGCCCGACTGGATGTGGTCGGCCCGAATTGAGATGCTTTTTGTTGATACGAATGCAACCCCGATGGCCTGCGAGGCGCAGGGCGTCGTGTGAGTCTTCTCGCAGGCGTCTGCTTGACGAAGTGGAGAGGTTGAGGCTGTAGTTGATGAGGACTGGAATGGAGTATCATGATTGGTCGTTCAAGCAGAGACTAGCCGCTTCGAGCCTAGTTAAGCAGGGCTTCTTGACTAAGTGAAGAGGTCGTATCGGTCCACTGGCTGTCTGACGAACGGCGGCTTCTGGTGGATGGAGTGCCCCGAGGATTCTCAGCTCGAAGTATTTCCGAAGACGAACGCCGTGGAGCCTGTCTCCTGACGGCGTGAAGCTTAATAGCAACGAAAACAGCGCAGCAGACGAGGAATACGAAGAGAGCAACAGACAGAAAAAGCAGAGCGTGACTTTTGTCCTCTTGGGCGTTCGAATGTGCGAGTGGGGTCATGGCCGACGGAGGCTCAGTAATGGGAGCAAGGAGGTGGGATATTGAACCTTGCTGTGGCCTGGGTGAAAACAGATGATGGAACGAATGGCAGCAGTGATTATCAGTATTGGGACCGGAAAGCGATGGCTGCCCATCGTGGAAGCTACGGCTCTTGCCGCACTAGATTTCAGCCTTATCTTGACGTCGGGAAGCTCCAAGTCACCAAAATCTACATCGTCGTTTACAACACCCAGGGCCATCACCATATGCACGTCTACTCTTTCTGTTTCAATGGCTGTCATCATGGTCAATGTTTCATTTATCGAACATCAGTGGTAATGGCTGTTGTGCAGGCCAGGGTTTACGCTGTTTCAGGTCTCACTCGAAACCGCAACGAGTGCCTGCATTTGCCTCGTCATCTTTGTGATGCTTTCATCATCTGCATCCAGAAAGCGAATCTGTTCAAGATCAGTCCACTGCCAAAAGTCACGGGATTGAGATCTGTACTACCATGTCTTCGCCTCCACCCAAGCCTCCGTAAAGGACGGGTTCAGAGAGGCTTGCTCTGACCGCCTTTCTCACACGCTCCTCCCAGACGCCCTCCCAGTTCCACTCTCCCGGTCGCCGTGCCCGAGCCGCACCTACCGCGTCCCCTGACCGACCACCGCTTCCGACGCTACCTGTATTAGACTCTGCAGATGGGGACGTCGGCGGTGGCGTGATATTTGATTGCAAGAAGTCCGCTCGGTACGTCCGCCATGCATGGTACGCGCCTGGGTTCGCAGCAGCTTCTAGTGGTATGGAATCCAGTATCGCCTCGTCGCTGAACGTCGACTGGACGTATCTTAGTATTGCAGCTACCGGCACACCTCCGCGAGGTGCCACCGGCAGGGACGAGCCTCCTGCAGCCGCATTATCGCCCTTTGACTCGCTCACGACTGGTGTTTCGCTCCTTGAAGGAGTCCCCACGCCGGACCCACTGACGTTCCGCGAGCTGGCTGCACTCCTCCGCGCCCGCCCAAACCAATGTGGGAAGCCATGGCGCAGGCTGAAGCCGCCCGGGGGCAGTCTCTCCTCGTCGGTAGCGCTTACAGTGTCCGTGTCCGACGATCCAGTCGTGTAGGTGTAGGTCGTCAACGGGGTCAGAAGAGGGTGGAAAACATCGGTCGAGAAGGTCACCAGTGGTGGCAATGCAGGATACGTAGTGGGAAACGATATCTGGAATCGCAGAACAGCTGGCGAATATGGCCCTACACAAGAGAGCGTCAGCTAATGTGGTCTGAGAACTTGAGTGCTGCAGATTTCTCGGCCAAACTCCGAAGTCGTGGGTTCGTGCTGGGAATTCGCACTCCAAGAGCTCCACAGCGCACAAAAATACATACCTTTCCGAACGAATATGACACCTACCCAGAGCGTTGGATCGCCTGGCGTGATGCTCACGAAAACGCCGTCCAAACGAGCTACGCGCAGCCTGGAACTGGGCACATTCAGATCCAGCACGCCACGAATGGGACTGACTTACAACTCGACTAGCAAGTTTTGCTTCCGGAATGACAGCAATGTCGGGTGGGGGTCGGGTACAGGCATATCGTTGAGTCGCGACGGTCCACTTCCACGATGTCCAGCGGAGGGGTTGAGAAAGCGCTAGCCGGCGGGCGACGCGATGATTGGCCGCTAAGAGTAGGCGATACTCGTCCCCATAAAACACCAAAAGTCTCACGATCGCAGCCTCGCACTGTGAGCACCATGATGGCGTCATTCTTGGTCCCCGTTCAATCCGAAACATAGTCTGATCTGTGGCATGGCAGATCGGGCAGCGACGGGCAGCACCTGCCTTGTGGTAAGCTCTAGATTGCTGCTAATGATGCAGCGTTACACGTGGAGTCAGATTCAATGTATCCAGCGTAGGGTCACGGACAGACCTGCCAGCACTCGATTGGGACCACGACACTCACTGCGTCCTCGGGGAAGGATCCGACAGCGCGCCAGAGCAGTCAGACGGGCGCGCACAAAGGATTCCAATCCAGCCTGACTGCACTCTGTACGCCCCGGCTTCACCGGCAGACCCAAGGAAGTGGAGCGAGGGGTGGGAATGCGACAGTCCAGTCATCGAAGCGCGGGAGAAGCCAGAGCACCCGGGCACACGAGCATTCGCCAATTTATATCGAGACTGCTGCCATCCACTTGGGCCCGGTCCGGTTGCACGGCGGGCCGCTGGGCTGGGAGCGATAACGGTGCGGACGGCGTGCGGCATGCCGGTGGTCCATTGGAACGTCTCCAGCGCCGTAAACGGCGGCCTTCCTGTGTCTCGGGCTCGAACAGGATGCCGATGGTGTCACAACAGCAGCGAGCGGACCCAGAAAACGCTGTGCGACCACGAAAATGCGCTGGCACCACTGCCTCTCACGGCATCGCAGCGTCGGGCAACGGTGTCCACAGTAGCCTAAGGCAATCACGGCGGCGGTCAGCAGCATTTCGTGCGCGCTGCTGCCACCCTGCACAGGCTGTGGGTGGCCAGGTGGGCCGCGGCTGGGCTGAGGGTGACGTCCGAATTGGAGTGGGAGATCAATCGGAGAAATCTGACCCACGATCCCGGGACGGCGACAGGTCACCTGCTCAGTTCACGACGCGGGCAACTGGTTCGCCTGGCCGCTTCGAGCGCACTTGTCACCGCCTGGAGCCCACTTGCCAGGAGCCCCGGACGCTGGTCGCAACGGCGGAGCTGGCTCGCAGGGCGTTGTCGGGGCGCCCCAGGGCGCGGCGGCGTCGCTCGCAGCGCAGCAATCAGCGTCAAAGGAGCCGGATGCTGCACGGCACATGGAGGCGCTGGGAGGCCGCTGCGCAGGCCGGCCGTCGCAACGCGCAGCGTGCCCCTGTCCATCGTGTCAATCTCGCGTGGGAATATGCAAGCCACTTGGGCCAATTGGCAGCCCCGCCAGCCCTAAATCCTCCCTCACCGCCCTTGGGTGCAGGGACAGGGTTTGCACATCAGACACCACGCTGTGACGCTCCACCACGGCCGTTGGACCCTTCCACCCTTCCCTTCCCACCCTTCCGCTACATGGCCAGCGTCGGCAACCCGAGAGCGGCGGCGACTCGCCCAGCCTTCGACACGCGACGGAAGGCCTCCCGGACCCACGTTCCGTTCAACGACGCACCAGTGAAAAGAGTCAGCTGATGGCCCTTTGGGCGCGCATCCGGGCTGCCGGCCACCATTGACGGTGCCAGGTGCCAGCACGGCCTCACACGCCTCGCCATTGAGTCGCAGTGGACCCGCCCGCGACAAGGCTCCGTGGTGTTGAGGCGACGCGGCCCCGCGGGCATGGCATGGATCGCCAGCAGATGGCTGTGACGACGGCGATGATGCAACGGCTGGATCCCCTGCGCTCGACAGCCCTGCTCCTAGGGCGGGAGTGGTCCATCTCTCAGGCCGCCCGCAGCGGTGGCGACGCGACGCTATGTGCTGAACCAATGCTGGCCATGCCAATCACTGGATGCTCTTGCCGGGAGCCGGGGAGAACGAGGCCTTTGTACCGGCCTCGCTGGGCGGCGCTCGCAATTCACCGCCATTTGATGCGCCCGGGACTATCGCGGCTCCTGGAGCTGCTATTCGTGCCGCAGCTGATCGCGCACCAATTTGCCCCAGCACGAGGTTCTGACTCGTCGCCCGCACACGGAAGCATCTCGATTCTCCGCCCCTGGCGCCCCTGAGCACGCCGTGGACAGACTCGTCGCCTTCACGGCGTTCAGAGACAGCGGGGAAGTGGATGGGAAGCCGTGCGGCTGCGGCGGGCGGGCAACAGGCCGAGGTGCTCTGGGCTGGTAGGTTGGTGGTGAAGTCGGGTTCGCCCTGCCAACTTGCACCAGGGGGGCGTGGAATCTGGGTGGGAGACGCACAGCAGATCACTGCGCAGGGAGAGATGCGCACTGGCCGCGGTCCTGAGACCAAACCCGGGGAGCCGGAAGCAGTGGCTAGCGCCGCCTAGTGCAGCCCGTGAGCGTTTGCCGGGTCGTGTTCATCGACGTCTGGGCGGGCAGCGTGTGGCCGTCATGGGCAGAATGCTGGAGGAACAGGCAGGCAGCACGGCTCCTCCAGCACATCCCACCCTTCAGGCCGACCTGTCCTCCGCGTCCTCCGCTGCCTTCTGCGCGCGCCCGCCTTGCCTCTTTGCACGGCGAGCTTGCACGGCTAGCTTCCCACTGCCACGGGCCTCGTCACGCCCCGCCAGCGACGCCGCAAGACTCTGTCCCACCAAACGCCCGGCCGTGCCCAACCTCAGGGGGTGCCTGTGCTGGTCACCGAAGCCCCATCGTGGAGTCACGGCGACGGCGGTTGTCCTGCCTGCCAGCGCGCGCCTATCACATCGCACAGTGAATTGCTCCGCCAGAAGCAGTCCCCGCCCCAATGTGCTCAAAATGCCTGCCCGTCCGCCCTGTCGACTCCCGTCAGTCAGTCAGTCAGTCAGTGTGCTGCCGTGCCGACGATCCACAGCAGTCGTCGCCGCTATTCTCCGCCTCCTCCCCGCTGCCATCATCCTTGTCCGCCGGAGCAAGGCCTACCGCCTCCAGAGCGCCACTGAAATCTTGCCTTACTTTTATTTCGAGTGACGCCCGCGTTAATATCAAACGAGCCTCCCCTGACCGTCCTATGAAAAATCGCCCTCATCCTACTGCTCTCATACTAAACCCTCCCGCCGCCGCCCTCTACGCAGCCGTCACTGACTGTGTTGACTGACTCCATTCTGTCTGCTCCTCTTCTTCCACCCACCATGCCCTCAATGGCTCGCAAGCGCGGGGCCGCCGCCAGAATGAGGGACAAGACACCGTTTCCCACCCAGCAGATGGCCATATTGGGTATGCTGCCCCGCCATTTCCATCCACTTCAAGCATTATCAGCTTTGATCCACCTCCAAGTGCTCAATTGACTTACTCCACCAGCACTATGTCGGATATGCGAGCCAATTGCATTCACCTCAATCTTCCCGTACGCCTACTACATGGTCCAGTCCTTCCACGTCACCGAAGGCAAGGCGCAAATTGCCATGTACGTTGGCATGGTCACCTCCGCCTTTGCCTTCGCCGAGTGTGCATCGAGCATGCTCTGGGGACGCCTGAGTGACAAGATTGGGCGCAAGAGGTGTTTCCTCGGAGGGCTATTTGGAACTGGATTGAGCATGTGTCTCTTTGGTTTTGCAAAGAGTTTGCCAATGGCGCTGTTTGCGCGTGCGATGGGTGGCTTGTTGAACGGGTACGTGATGATCTGCTTGCATCGATTAGCGAGCGACCACTCACATGCCACAGAAACGTTGCAGTACTACAAACCACAGTTGCAGAGCTGGTCACCAATGAAAAACACCGACGTAAGATCTTCGCTCCGAATTCGGAGAAAGGCACCTAACCTTTGTGCAAACAGCTCGCGCATTTTCGATCATGCCCTCAATCTGGTGTCTGGGGTATGCAACACCACCGCCTGCTTCAGACCACAGACTAATCCTCGGTAGCACCATCTTTGGATCCGGCCTTGGCGGACTGCTCACGGAGCCTGTCAAGAACTACCCTTCGATATTCTCTCCTGGCTCCGTCTTCGACTCCTACCCGTACCTTCTCCCAAATTTGGTCTGCACACTGGTAGTAGCTTTCGCGCTGGTCGTGGGCTTCCTCTTTTTGGAAGAGACACACGAAGATATCAAGCATGAGCGAGACCGGGGGCTCGAAGCGGGCAGGTGGCTACTACGGAAGTTCCGGAAAAGCAGCGGGGAAGAGCCCTTGAGCGACAAGGATGCCTGTTTCGAGGAGACACAGTCGATGCTAAACGAAGATAACTGGGCTGCATTCCACAGCACTGGAAGCTCACCTACGCTGTGTAGCTCCAGAACCTCCCTCGCGGAACCTCCGCCATATTCGATAGGCGCAGCCGAAAAGCTGCAAGTCCAGCACCTCAGCTGGCGCAACGCGTTCAGCCGACAGGTCTGCTTGACGATCATCGGTTACGGTTTTCTTGCGTTGTAGGTGCACCCGGCGCTCATCGCACTTCTTAGCTAATTGTCATACAGTCACACAGTCTCGTTCGAGCAGTTGATGCCGATCCTCATGTCTCTTCCTGAATCTGAGGTCCCACCTCAGCTACCACTCAAATTTGAGGGCGGCTTCGCTCTATCTACTAAGACGATCGGCATGATTCTTTCCGTTCAGGGAATCTACCAAATGTTTGCTCAACTTATCGTCTTCCCTTGGATCAATTCCCGCCTCGGGACCCTTCGCACCTTCTGGCTCGGCATTTTCACCTATCCTCTTCTCTACGTCATCACGCCATACCTGATTCTTCTTCCGCCTGGCTTCCGACTCCCAGGTGTCTTCGCTATCCTCGCGTGGAAAGTTACGGCCCAGTCCGTCTGCCTTCCCTCCCTAGCCATCATGCTTGCGGCCGCTGCACCTAGCAGGAAAGTCCTGGGCACACTCAACGGCGCCGCTGCCTCCTCCGCCAGCGTCTGCAGGGGGTTTGGTCCCACTGTTTCGGGCATGATCCAGAGTACGGGGCAAACGATTGGCTATTCCGGCCTCGCGTGGTGGATGTGCGCCAGCGTAGCACTGGTCGCCTGTGTACCTAGTGCGATGATGAAGGAAGAGCGCAAGAGCGCCATGGCGCGGGCCCTCGAGGAGGATGACACGGATGACGAGGCGGCACTGTCCACGCTTGTGGACTCCGACGAGGATGATGATGACGAGGACACGGAGAGTGTGATTACGCTCACGGGGGAAGAGGAGGAGCAGGCGGTGGCTGAAGCGGCCAAGGCCATGGATCTTGAGAGGAATTGTGGCTTATGACAGGACTCGGCCACTGTCATGCTTCCACGCTCCTGATCCTCCACCCTGGTCTAACCCACCCTCTTCCATCCGTGGATCCGCTTTCATCCTGCAAGCCAACATAGACCTCAAACGCCGGCGATGGAGGCCTTCGACGACTTTTTTTTCTTATTTTAGTATCCTAGGGTCCGGTGTCGGAACAAAAAAAGTAGCTAGACTGGCCACGGGAACATTGGGAGTCTGCGATGGGTTTTCTTTGCTCGCCTTTTCTTTGGTCACGCCTCCACATCACCTTTTAATCACATTGCATGCATAGCTTTGGCGCAATCCGCGAGGGAGTTCACGATTTTCTTTTCCATGTTAGGAGTCTAGTTCCTCTTGTATTTTGCTTCCTTTTCCTGCTTTGGGAGTTTTTCGTTCTCCCTACAGTCGCACAAGCAGGATCTTAGACCCAGGATTGGATATCTTCCCACTTTTTGGATTTTGCTTTTACGCGTTGCTTATTGCTAAGGCGCTGGGATAAGAAAAAGACGGGCATTACGGGATACTAGATACCTTGCGAAAGGGAACGGGATGGGAAATACTGGGAAATTCTATTCGCGATATCCAGACATAGAAGACTACGTGTCAGATTTGCACTATTTCGAAAGCTATATATCACGTTATATCATTATCAATTTTTCGAGACTCTGCGGCTTTGTGAGGTGGACCATACAGAAATAGCTCGACAAACAAACATATCATGAGGCGTTGCGTCTGCACCGTATCATATCGTCGCATGATGCACGGTAGGTGGTATGTAGGATCGCATGACCGCATTTCACCCAATCCCCTCGTGACTGGATTCGTCCACTGCAGCAAGAGGCGTGGCCCGAGACCCGAAAATCTGATGAGACCCTGCACTTGCCATCGGCCAGAGCATCCGAGCAATCGGATTGCGTGCATGCCATACAAGGCTGTCGTTCTGAAACATGGCCCCCAGGATTTCTTCTTGTGTGGAGGGAGGCGCGGTGAGTGGGTGGACATGCCTGACATGGGCAGCGTGGCAGCTTGCCATGTGGGTGGGTCGGGGCTGGGGGATGGGATGCAAGGTTTTGGAGCATGAAACGCCGAGGTAGCGCCGGAATAGGGGCAAGACGACCCGATGATGAAGGGCGGGGTTTCTGTATGTTTGACGACAGCTAGGGGGAGTCGGGTTCGGATTCACTACACCTGAGCCGTGCCGCTCCCATGACTTTTCTATCCCATTGCGATCACCGAGGATGGAACGAGGCGGAGATTGTTGGCTTTGGCATCATGACTGGAATTAGTCCGCCGTTGTCGTTTTCGCGTTAGATGGATTTGGGATTGGGAAGGTCTGGCAACCTCGGTTTCTTCGAGAATCCTGCTAACGATTCAGGCTCCGATTCAGGACTTCTACGCGCTTCTGGAACGAGGACATGACTCTGATTCTGCCAGCTAGCAGGCCCCAGTGGCCCCTTTAATCGTTTCCACGTGGCCAGGATGCGGTCAAATATCGAAAGATAGCGGAGCATAACGTTTTCCATGTCCATCGTCAGATAGCGATTCCAGCTCCTCTCTAATCTATCTCAATCCCGCTAATCGGAATTCCGCACCACGTGCCTCAGCGCGTCAACGGCTTTTCGAAACATCTTAGACTGCGGCAATGCTGGTGTGGGGTTCCGCGGTGTGGTGTTGTGCGCTGGCCTAGTGCTCAGCCTTGCTCCGCAATTCCTGTTGCGACTGAGGGATGTGACTTTGATCTGATCCTGGCCGATGGGATGCGATCCATCGACCGGGCAGGTGGTTATTCTCCGAGGCCTATTTCTGGAAGGGTGTGAAATGTGGGATTTTAGAAGGGATTCGAGGACTCCTGGAACGGTCTGAAACGTGGCATCCTTGGACGAGGCTGAATCGAAATCGCACGCAAGGCACAATCGAGGGCCGTGTTGGGTGGCGCAAGAGGTGGATCAGCGCGAGGGTTATGCTGGTGGGAGTGGGCAGGATGGGGATGGGGGCCCGGAGTGGGATTCTGCCGGTTGGGGTTGGCTTGCTTGTGAGCAGAGAGGATTATTGTAAGCTTTGACGACGTGAGTTTCTCGGGAGGCACAGTTTCTGAGCGCCATGGTGGCGGGATTCTGGGATTCTGCCGGCTGGGTTTGGCTTGCTTGAGCTGGGCAAGATTGGAGGAAAAGTCCATAAGTTTCGACGACGTAAGTTTGTCGGGAGACATCTTTTTGGCTGGTTTGAAGTCACCGTGAGTCTAGCGACCTAAGTTGTTTGATTGGGCTTTGGTTGGGCTTGGTGGGTGGCTTCTGATTTGCTATCTGATGACATGGTTGGGAGTAGTTGCTGTGTGAGTACGTTTTGACCGGCCTCTCATGGTTGTCCTTCCATAGTCGATCACGCGAAAACAGACTTGTGAGAGCGTTCACGTGGATGAATGGCCTGACTGTAGCAAAAGGCAAAAGAAAAAGCCAATTAGATTGGTTTTCTGTAGCCTAATCGGGACTCCAACCCGTGCGGCACCAGAAGGTGATCCTTTAGACAGATGAAAGCGATGGTTTGGTTTATTTGGTTGGTGGAGTGTATGCAGGAACATGGGGGCGGTACCCATATTGTACATGGAGGCTCAAGAAAATACCCCAGAATATATACCTTCAGCGGCGTCCACATCAGAACTCATTCCTATGCCGAGCGCTTGGACTTAGCCAGCATTCACTCAGTACAGCAACGCACAGGCCCTTAATTTTCATCTCTGCGAAGCCCTTTGAATATCTCTTCTCGTTAGCCCGTCTTTCTACACATCCGATTTATTAGTTCCCTTGTTTGGGATGCTCATCACCTACCAGCTTCTGCAAATCGTGCTTTCCGGCAAGATGTGTCTTGTTTGGGTACTGGGTATGTCAGTTGGCTTGAAGCCATCTGGTCCAGCGTATCCTAGAGTTACGTATCACGTAGATTCAAGCTTGCACCATTTGAACGTTTTCCACGACATCCAAAACGATTCCTATAATACCCAGGATGCTGGCCAAGGAAAGTGGAATTAGAACGGACTAAATGCTCTAGAAGAAGAAATCTTGGGTTGAGGCAAGTAAATGAATAAGTAGGAGTTCCAAATCTTACGGCCTTCCATCCCGAAGTATATGAGCAGAACACTGTAAGCTCACTTACTAACGATTATTAGTACTACCATCTAAAACTACTCCCCACGAAACAACACACTGTCTGAAGCTCACAATGATGGTGCTCAGCAACCGAAAGAGAAGTAAACGAGCACGATGATGCAGATCATCTACCCTTTTTTGTCTTCGCAATATCTTCACACCAAAAGCCGACGTGGGTGTTGTTGTGGGTACAACAGCACTCCGAAGACGGTCACTAACTATTCGTCGTTGCCGTCATCCTTTTTACACCTTCGCTCCCCTGCCAACCTGTAGCCCCCTAGCAACAACACTCTTGTTGATGCTCCACATTAAGCTCTCATCCGTGAGATTTTTGAGCACATCCAAACCACAACTTCCTTGACTTTCAAGTTTCGGAGGCGAGCTGAAGATTTAGACCCCGAACCCAGCGACGGAACGTAGCGGTCAGATGCCTCGCATCTCCCTTTACAAGTATCTGAGTGGGCTCGAGGCGCTGGGCTAATCATGTAGGCTCGGACTAGAATCGGACATGGACTGCAAACTTTCCACAGATGTTGAGAATTTCAAGGGCCTAAAGGAATGTGACGCCTATGCTGGTTCGGCTCTTCCAAGTCGTTGGAGATAGAGTGCTTATGAAGGAAGGCTCGTCCTTACAACGCAACCCATCGTATCCACCCTTTCTCTATTAGATCCTGGTACTCTCGGTCTCCTTATTCCTGCTTAGCAACCTAGAGTTATGGAATTTCGAAAATGCCAGAGTCAGGATACCTTTTGCCTCACCGCATGCTAGCTATCCGGGCTCCTCCTCACAGTGATATCGAGCGAGCAAGAGCGAGAGCCGTGCAGAGGCATATCCGTGTTCCCAAACTCATGGCCTGGTACTGTACTAAGAGTTACCTTGCCACGACCGACAAGATACGACAAGTCTCAGCACTTCAAAGAGCTTCAACTGTTGAGTCTCGAATGCACCAAAACATGTTCAGGCCCTCGAAGCAGCTTCGAGATACCCAAACCCGACTAGCTTCATGAAACTTTCATGAGAAATAGTAAGGCCTATTCTACCTGGAAGGGGAGCAGATTAATCAAGTTGCTGCGCCTTCGATGCGCCAAAGGCGTTTAAGATTGCATGCTGACAACTACTCGGAGCCTTGGGGGAGCGCTATCTACTTCACGAACGAGGGGCCAAACGTGTGTGATAGTTACGTAGATGGATTTAGATGGAGTAATGGGAGTAATGGGAGAGAAAACAGCAAAGAGCGATTACGGTGGACAAGTAGGCACAAAAGGACAAGAGTGCAAGAAGTGCTGATTTACACGCTGCTCGACAATACAATCCTCTTACCTCTCCTTTCACCGGATAGCTGCTTGCTACGAAAGCGCCAGCCAAGATGTCCCACGCTGTTGCATGCGTACGGAAGGGGCTAGTATGTGTAAGTGATCTAGGCGTCTTGATAGATCTCACGCAACGCTTGCAATGCAGGACAAGGCCTGCTAAATTTAGACAGCTATGTCGAGAGGTAAGTAGATAAGGCATCCAACGGAAAGTTATGGTGCCAAGTTAGGTCAGAGCTGATAGCTGAAGTCGTTGGCGCACCGCGAGAAGCGCTCCTGGTAACCTTGAGCAACGGCGCGACATAATGCTCAAGATATTTGATTGAGTCTTTCCAGCTAGGTGGAGATTCGATTGCAGAATGCTGAAGTCGTGGGACGTTATCTTTGAATGGGAGGAGCCGGAAGAGATCTAGAGTTTAGAGCTGCTAAATAGTCAAGCTGCTATACAAGTAGTCGAAGGATTCGTGAACGTTGCTAGCGACAGAAGTAAACTCCTGATACAGGATGGAAGAGCGCAATGTAGAGGTAGACACGCTAATCTAGAAGGATGGTGGTAGCGTTCGAAAGGCCGGCAGAGACTGGCGACAAGTTCATGTACAGCGGTTTGCCACTGCTTAGGGTGCCTTAAGGGGTTTTTAGAACTCGAAGTCTAATGTTAAGGTCGATGCAGTAGAGATTAGGCGCCTTTTGACTGACCGACTACCTGTTCGCCAGGGAAACCCTTACAGTAGTGTCAAGTGAGTAAAATTAGAGCCGAGCAGTGACGAATCCGTGTGCCCAGACTTATGGCCTGGTACTGAAAGACGGGACTTGATGATTCTAGGCGTGCTAATATTGCTCTGGTATAATATCGTCACGGTTGAAATGAATCATACTCGGGACTTCATGTCATCTTCATATGATCTTAGGAAGCCTTGGGCACTTAGTAGTCGTACGAGTTCATATATCAGTTGTAGAGTCGCATGTTTCTTTTTCCGGTAAACCAATGATAGTCTTTGACGCACCTTACACAGCAGCTTTCTACATCCTTCAACTTATTAGACCAGTAAGCAAACGCAATCGTTGAAGATAGCATGCACTCTAACATCGGCATCCGTCAGTAAGTAGACGAATCAAGATAGCGACTCTAGGTTTCGAAATTTAACGAGATATATTTATTACCTCGTTCTTCCTACCTGGTCCAACCTCTCCAGTATCCATCAACAACAACCTCAAGCCACCCAGCCACGGAGGCGACTCCCATATCCCGACGGCTTTTCATTCGCCGCACAAGGCCATGGGCATGAAAAAATATTACTGCAAAGCCCGCCGCGAGCAATCCTTCACGGCTCTCGCTGTAGCTGTCGTCCCGTCCGTGCTAGCCATCGGTATAGCCCACTATCATTTATGCTCGCCCCCCCCCCCCTTGCTACAACCCTCGCCATGCCTTGGAGCTAGTCCGACACCTGCATAATGACCGGGCGCGAGCGACTTCGTCGATTGGAGCTGAATTCGAGAGTTCGAATTCGAAGGGCCAGGTCAAGCGAGCGGTTCCATCACCAACGAGTGACGATGAATGGGACAAATTGGTTGCGAGGGGGTGGAAGCTGCTGAGAGGTGCGAAAGAGGAGAACGCTGGTGCTACGGCCGTCTTAGGATTCCCCTTGCAGAGCCGGTATACCGAGTATACGCAGTTGAAGAGATACGGTTGGAAATCGGCGGACGGAACGCATATGTTGGAGTCCGTGTCTGAACATCGTGGGTGGTTCGATGTCTCAATGCCTATCCGGAGTACTGTTAAAGATCTGGGCCTTTCGACAGCATCTCGTAGGGAGAGGAACGGCGTCCGGTCTGGAGGAAATGTTCATTTGACTTGGCAGCATGAGGAACCCTACACGGTTGACAGGAAGAGGTACCAGGTAAGTCTGATCCATAGTAGACACGCATTATAAGCTCTGCGTGGAAGCAAGCCAACTCACTGCTCCAAGCCGACCAATGCCTTCCACACCGTCATATACAATAACATGGAAGGTGTGATCTATGCCCTTGGAGTCTACGGTCCACGCTTCAAGGGCGAACAACAGTCCCCTCCTGTATTCGACTCCCCAGCCTTGGGCGATAAGCTGTCAGACGTCCTCTTCCTCGAATGGCAGCACCAGGCCGACGTTCAGGGAACTGACGTCAAAAATCTGCGGTACTACTTCCAGCTTCCGGTGAAGAACACCCCATCGCAGGCTGCCATAGCTCGGGCTCTCGAAGGGCGGCCTGTGTCAAAATGGCCGGGTGTAACGTTGAGCATGGACTCCGAGGAGGGGAAGGCTCTGCTGGGGACTCCGAATGGAAACAGCCTGGGTTGGTTCCTTATCAACCACAAGGCTCAACTGGGGCTGAAGACGGTCGAGTCGGTAACGGTGTTTGGAGTGGGACGGCAAGGAGGGGGTGGCGCAGGACCCTAGTATGATGTTTACAGTCAAGGATGTATAAGGTGGGCTAGGGACGGCGTGTTGTTCTTTTTCGTTCTTCTGCTAGCGATTGGCGCTCGGACTGGTGATACCATAGACGGAGGGTTGGCAAATTGACGCTAGGGTAGGTACAGATACATCTTAATGCCCTATCTGAGAGATTATATGAACTGCAGTGAATCCAAATGGAGTTTCGGATCGAACAAGATGCGTTTGAGAGTGAAATGAAAAGGACATCTGATGCAAGCATCCTGACACACGGACCTCGGATGATATATTTGGAATCCTAGATCGGCAAGGAGATATGATGTTTACCGTGGAAGCATATACTGCAAAGTCTTCGTGTAGTCAGACATCTCTATACGCATTTGACTCCATCGATACCTCGGCGGAGTTGTCTTCGCCTTTCCCGTTAGAAGGTCAGACCTCCACATGTCGGATAACAGCGTTCTGGGGGACTGGAAGCAACGATACATGAAGCTACTGGTACCGAACATATGCCCTTTCTTGCCACGCTTGCTTCTTTATCGTGCACTGTAGTCCAAGTTCTGTAGCCGAGACGCGAAGAGACAGCTAGTGCTTGGCGCGATGAGGGTTCCAAGTTACCCGCTATTAACGACGCAGCGGGGCTCCAGGCCGACTTGAGGGACCTTCCGCATGCGCATCCAATGGCGAGGTCCGGGCGTGATAGCTGGCCAGCATGCGGGCATCGTGACCGGGCAGCTTGGTGGAGTTGGTACCCCTCGTGCCCTCCCAGCCCTCCCAGCCCTCCCACCTCTAGCCGGTTGGTGGCTAAACCAGAGGCGCCGAACTGCGACCGGGAACAGTGACAAGACGCGGCCAGCGTGCCTATCAGGCGCTCGTGGTTCACGATAAGAGAGCCGCCATATCCAATGCTTGCTGGCTTGCGCGCTGGGAGCAGGCTGCTTTGCTTTTTGCGCAATGCGGGACCGACCCGCCTCTCGTCGCCCCCAACTCCGTGCCTATTGGAATTAGCAGGCCTCAGCGTGGGGACCGATTTCGACTTCAACAGTGTGACTGAGCTCCCGCGCTGAAGCCCCAGCGACCCCGGATGACCTCGACGTCCTGCCATGCGCCGCCTCGATGACCGGCCTCAAGCGCTCCCTGGAGGACTCCTCTATTGACGGCGACGGCACCTCGCCCACCGACCTGCTCCTCGGGAAGCCCTCGTCGCCCGCGGCCTCTGCCGCCTCCAGCGCGTCAGCGTCCTCGTTCCGCAATGTCTCCGCGTGCAATCGCTGCCGGCTGCGGAAGAACCGCTGCGACCAGAACCTGCCCGCCTGTGCCTCTTGCGAGAAGGCCAATGTGCGATGTGTGGGCTACGACCCCATAACGAAGCGCGAGATCCCTCGAAGGTGGGTGTTGCGCCGAGCTGTGCCTACCCGAAGCTCTGTTTTTTTCTCCCGAGAGCCCTATACCTATACCGGCGTCTCTATACTGACCTGCGCATAGCTATGTCTACTACCTCGAGACCCGCGTGTCCTACCTCGAATCGCTGCTGCAGGACAACTCGATTGCCTTTGCCCCGCCCGAGCATTTCGAGCCGAGCTATCCGTCTGGGAACGGCCTCCCCTTGAACAAACCGCCGCCGTCCGCCGGTGGTGACGGCCACCGCAATGGAGGGGCCAAGAAATCAGAGAGCGCCATAAAGGAGGAGAACGAGAAATATGATCGAGAAAAGCTTACTAAGCTAGTATCAAACATCGGCATGGTGTCGGTCCAGGGCGCCAGTGACCCCAGATATCTAGGGTCGACGTCGGGCATCTCGTTTGCGCGCGTCGTCTTTGCGGCGGTGAAGAGCTCTGTCTCGGGCGCCTCATCTGAGCGCGGAAGCATCCGGGGAGCCAAAACGATCCCCGGAAATGTCGCCGATGGGGGCACGTCCATGAGAGACTCATTTTTCGGCCTCCACACCAAGCCGACTATTCGCCAAGCACCATTTCCTGACCACGAGCTAGGTCTAAAGCTCGTGGAGCTCTACTTTGAGCATGCAAACCCTCAAATCCCTATTCTGCACCGCGGAGAATTCATGGAGATGTTTGAGAGGACCTACACCGCCGAAGGGCGGCATAGAACGTCACGGGAATCATATATGTTTAATATTGTATTTGCAATTGGTGCCGGCATTATCATGGGCAGCTCTGATCCCCAAGAATCTCCTACCTCCGACCACTCCAACGCACCAACCTTCTCTCCGCCAAGCCATAAGAAGCGCAAGCTTGCAAGCCAGCAGCACCAGCCCGAAGAGTACCATGCGTCAGCCATAGTGCACCTCGAAACTTTCCTTGGGTCTTCACCGGCAGCAGACCGACCCGATGGATTCGGAGGCGGTCTCGAAGAGTTGCAAGCTGTTCTGTTGCTAGCTGGATTTGCTCTACTGCGACCAGTGGCACCCGGTTTGTGGTACATCGTTGGAGTTGCGGTTCGGCTAGGAGTAGATCTAGGATTACATTATGAAGACGGTGTAGGCATTGACGGCTCCAATGGAGACGAGCATCCTTTCGGGAAGGTTGAAGAGAATCCGGAAAGTACAGCGGGTGCTGGCAACGGCATCAAGATTGACGCAAAAGAGAGGGGTCGTCGGCAATGGGTGCGAGACCTCCGCAGACGACTGTGGTGGTGTGTCTACTCATTTGACCGACTTGTCAGTACGTGTGTTGGCAGGCCTTTTGGAATCACGGATCAGGTCGTCACCACAGAATTCCCTTCCATGCTGGACGATAAGTACATCACTAAAGAGGGTTTCCTGAGCCCTCCTCGAGGCGCTGAACCGAGCTACAAGGTGGTAGCTCAACACTACTTCAGACTACGGCTGTTGCAGTCCGAAATCCTACAAGTGCTACAACACCGGCAAGCTCAGCAAGCAAGAGATAGTGGAGCAAACCAAGGAAATGACTTTATGCATACGAAGCTACCCTCGCCGTTTTTGGCGAGATTCGACTCTTTTAGATCTTGGCGCATTGACATCGATCGCCGATTATGGGAGTGGAAGGAATCTGCACCGAATCAGATGGAGACGGGAGTGCAGTTCTCGCCGTTATTCCTCGAACTCAATTATTGGCAAGCCATCATCATGTTGTATCGCCAGAGCCTATCCGTCCCTCCGGTATTGGCCGGTGAGCTAGGCGCAACTAACGGAGACATCGCAAGTCCTTCGGTCTTGAACATCGAAGAACGGGAGGATGAAGAACGAGTCTTCCTCAAGGTTGCAGAAGCTGGACAGAAGGTGCTTAAGTTGTATCGGCAGCTTCATCGAGTACATCTCGTGAACTACACATTCCTTGCAACACATCACCTGTTCATGGCTGGTAAGTTAACGCCCCTTAAAATAGGTAGAATGTAAGGCTAACTAAAGTAGGGATATCGTTCTTATATGCCGTCTGGCACTCGCCAGTAGTACGAAGTCATCTAGTAAGCTATCACTCGATCTGTTTTTAAATTCAAGTATTAACATATGAAAGTCACTGGACGACGTCGACTTTACAGTCCTGGCAGCAACATCCGTCCTCGGAGATCTCATTGAGAAATGCCCACCCGCCGAAGCCTGCAGGGACGCCTTTGACCGCATGAGCAAAGCCACGATCCAAATGTGCATGTCGACTACCGGCTTCGGGCCTCAGGCCCTGGGAACCGCCTCTCAAGCCAACATGTCCAACTTCCAATCCCCAAGCACCTACAACTCCGACCAAGACGCACGCTCGGACACCGAGCTCTCAACCGGCTACCAGCACAGCTATTTCCAGAGCAGCCGACGCCCAACCCCCCGCTTTGACATGAACCTCCGCGACCTCTTCAGCGACGACGAAACCGACGCCCGCTCCTTCAGCCGCATCAGCAGCCAGCTCAGCAGCATGCGGCCTCCGCCACCTCCCCAACCTACCTCCCACGCCATCAAGCAGGAAAATCTACAGCAGCAGCAATTCAACAAACAAGACCCTCGGAACATTTCCCCTCAACTACGCCACCAGCACGCCTTCGCCCTCGACCCGGCCCTCCGGCCCCCTATCTCGACAATGTCCTCCGCCGAATCCGACGCCATTGCCACTACTTCCCCACCGACACAACAAGGCCAGAACCCGAATATCTCGCCGTACGCTCTCAGTAACCAGATGCCGTACAGTAATTTCGCGCAAAATATCTCCTCGGCTTATCCTGACCTCGGTTCGTTCTCAGAGCTTGACTTCCTGGACTCGTTCCCTGTCCAGGGCGCGGCTGTAAACGGGGGTGAGGCAGGAGGTGGAGCAGGAGGGCTCGCAGACCTCGGGTTTGGAATGGGCTTCGACGGGAATCACGATTGGAGCGATGGAAGTGGGTTTGACTTGTTCGATGGGTTTTTCTTTGGGGGTGGGCAAGGGACTGGGGGTGCTGGGATGTAAAAAAGAGTGTGTAGTCAGTAGTAAGCAAGGATAGGGGGTCAGTGAAGTTGTGCATACGGGTGGGGTGGATGGTTGCATGAGTGGTAGGGCTAAACGGGGTCGTGTGATTACGATCATGATTGTATACCCATCTCCTCTGTCTTTCGAGTCGTGGGACTGAATGCGGTTCATAACGAGGGAAAAAATATGGCGTTTTGGATCTCTGATGCTGCTTCATGGATTGCCTTATTCTCCTGATATGTTGTGGTACAGGAGCCAGACGCATTGTCTGCTTTTATTACAAATTCCAACGAAACTAACCGTGTAGGGACTTTCATCAACAGACACGGTGTACCTTTTACGTACCTAGTCTTTACCTCTCATCCGTCCGGCACCACCACCCTATGTTAACCCGCCGCAGCCAATACTTCTCCTCAAAGTAGTTCAAGATTGGTGCTATACCGCATTCAGCCATCTATTATTTTTCAACATGTCCTCCACTCTTGCCCGGCCCTCGAGTTCGGAAGATACCAGATCTGGAAACTCTTGCAGGCGTGAGGGCCAACGGGGAAGGGCGGGTTCAACGGGGATATTTTGCGTACCCTTGCAGGACCTCGACGTGAGCTTAGAAGTAGCGAATTACTAGGGCGCGTAGGCAAGATTACTATGCGAAAGAAGGGAGGGCTCGGTGAGGCCTTAAAGCACTCCTGCTACGACATAGGGTGAAAGTGTAAGAAGTATCTACGAAATTGACCGTACGATGAGTTTTTATAGTGACTCTGCTTAGCCCTCGCGTGCTCCTTTGCGTGGTTCTAAATTAGTCGCTTTCTGAGGCTCGTAAATCAGACGGTGGTCGACGGTGACACAATATTGGGCTGAAGCACCCCCGTAGGACTGACTCCAGCTGGTGGTTAGAACGGGATTGACCAAATGGCAAATTTGTTGGTAGACCTTGTGTCCACGCAGCGTACCTGGTGTCCACGCGGCGTACCTCTCCGCGTAATTGGATCTTATTCCTTTTCTAGGGCACGTAAATCAGGCTAGAGAAAGAGAGAAGATAGAATCGAGTTGAAGCACCCCGGCGCCGAAATGGCTTGAACCAGTCGTAAAAAGTAACATAATTGACCGCGTGAATACTTCGTCGGTAAACGCAGCGTCTACGTGGCGTGCCCCTCGGCGTAGTTGGATGTTATCCCTTCTCTGAGGTATGGATATTAGAACACCATAAAGAAAATCTCGTGATTGGTTACAAGAAGCAACGAAATTGACCGCTTGACGACGATTTTTGCAGATACCACGGGGACGCTGCGTGCCCTCCGCGTAGTTGGTTCTTATCTTTTTTCCAAGGGACGGATATTAGAGAGATGTCTTTTTAAAGGTGGGGAATAGGCCTTGGGACTATCACAAAGAGAAAAGCAAGCTCAGTTACAAGAAGTAACGGAATCGACCGCATGATGATTTCTTGGTAGACGCCGCTTGCCCTCCGCATGCCCTCCGCGTAGTCGCATCGTATCCATTTTCCAAGACATTGATATTAGAGCGCCTGTATTGCGAGAGAAGGAGAGAGCTGGAGGGCCTCCACGAAGAAAGCCTTTTGATTGTTTACAAAGAGTAATGGAATCAACCGTGGAACAGACTTCCTTGCGGACGCCGCGTAGCCTCCGCGCATCCCTCTGCGTGGGCACAAGATAGCTATTTTCTGAGGCATACGAATTGGAGCAGATATAGAAGACAATCAACTACCTAGAATGACACGTCCAGGGGTGATCTAGCAACGAATTGCGTACTTTAGTTGGAAAGAGTTACAGAATTGACCGTGTGATGATATTTTTCGCAGATGCGATGTAACCTACGCGTGCCCCTCTGCGTGTTTACAAACTATCTCTTTTCTGAAGCATGTGAATCGGGCGACGGTTCTATGATAAAAGCAGAGTTGTATGGTAGTGGACCAAGCACACCCGCTAAGAAACAGCTCACTTACGTTACAAGCATCAACGGAATCAACCGTGTGATAAGTGTGATCGCAGACGCGGCGTAGCCTCCGCGTCGCCACATTCTTCAGCCATTCTCCAGGGCTCCGGAATCAGACTAGAGAGAAGATGTGATTGACCTACCCGGATCTGCTCTGTAGAGCTTCGGCCACGAATTGCTGACAATAGTCACGAGAAGTTGCAGGATTGACTGCGTGAATGATTCGTTGTAGCCGCTGCGTGTACTTCGCATGGGCCTCTTCGTAGTCGTAAGTTTCCAAATAAATGACCCTGGGGTTTCTCATAGATACTTTTATAAGCGTTGACCCGCACCAGTCACCTCAAGTGGCGTAATTGAGCCCTATTTTGGATTCTGTCTTGCCTACCTTTGATTATGGAATGGATCTGATGTCTCGGTCAATTCCACCAAAAGCTAACACTAAAGCTCGGGGATAAGCTCTTCACGAAATGCCACCAACCCACCGGCAGGTATAGGCACTCGCCAGGGCTGAGTATGCCCTCGAAATATGGCACATCTCTGAAGCCCGGAAACGCTTCGTCAAAGTTTCTTCTTTTATCCCCTGATCCTTCATCTTTTCCTATTCTTTTGGACTCGTCTTGAAACTCATTCTGCAGCAACTCTTCCAAATCGATCTCACTCGTATTCCCCATATCCACACCACCCTCCTCCACCCCTCTTGGCCACATCTTACTCCCCGGCGCATACAGTCTCACGTACTTCCGCCCCACCACCTGCGCCAGGATGTTATGATACGGATCCGTATGTAGAGGGGAAATAGTCCCTGCGGGACCAAACCAGGCGTTGAGCAACGGTTCATCAAGTAGTGGTGGTGGATTTGGGAGGTTAGGGACAGGTGGCGGGGAGGTATAGCAGTAGTCCGGAATCACGATGTCGGACCGAAGCGCAGGGAGTTGGGTCAGCAGGGGATGCTGTGCTAGATATGCAATGTCCGTCTCCTTTCCCACCTCATCTCCCTCTTCTTCTTCCAATTTTTCCCCTTCTACTGCTATTGGGGCCGGAGGTTGGGTATGAAGCATATAGGTCTCCATGAATTCTTTGAAAGTGATGATCCGCTGGCCCCATCCCTCATCCACATAACTCCTCCCTACCTCCACCGGCACCAGCCTCCGTCCTCCTAGCGTACGGCCTAGTAGATACCGCGGATCGCTCCATGGCCGTTTCCGCATCGCTGGCCATTCTTCCAACCCGCCCGTGAGAATTAGCGGCGTCGGCTTTCCATCGCTTTTATCGAGGTAGCTCTGAAAGCCCGCGTGGGAGAGGGCGCAGATGCGAGTTATGGGCCTGCGAAGTAGTGGAGCTGGGATGGAGGTTGAAGGAAAGGAGGATGGTATGACTTGGACGTCGATATTGTGGGAAGGGGTGAGCTTTTGACGTTTTGAGGGCCGAGAATCAGATCTAGACGACGAGAAGAGAGATAGAAACTCTTCCAACATCCCCATAAACCTCTCAATGACGTCCTCTCTTCCCGGCCCACCGCTCAGTATTAGCGCCATATCCAGCTTCTTCACAACGTCTGTAACCCAATCCCCCTCTTCCTCATTTCTCCCTCCCTGCCTAAGTCTTTTCACCACATTGCCCTCCCCTTCCGCCTTCAGCCGTTCCTCCTCTTTCCTGATGATAGTCAAGACCTCCCATAGACTACCCTCAGTATGCAACCGCCTCCAACAGGTTGGCACATCCTTGTACGGGTACGCGTGGAGCTTCTCGTACGCGAGCCTAACGCACGCTTCCGGTCGGACTGGTAGAACTTTCAGGGCCGCCTGACCACATGAGTGGATTTCGTCATCGGGCGTGAAGGGTGTGGAGAGGTGTGTGTGGAGATATTGGGAGAGTTCGGTGAGAGAGATGGGTGTGGAGCCATTCAGAGTCGGTGATTTCGGGTTCAATTGCGCGCCGTCAGTGATATCGGGGCTTCGGCGGTTCTCGGAGAGAGGAATAGGGTGCGAAGTCGATGGTGAGAGGTGCAGCATGGTGTTGCGGGCCGCGAGGTTGAGGTCATAGGTGGTGAAGTCCGACGGACTTTTGATGCAGATTGGCACGGACATCGACAAAACGGGTAAAGCAGCTTTAATCAATGTCAGGAATAATAAACATACACTTAAGCATGCCATTTTGGCATGGATACAAGGACTAGATCTCAGATGGCTGTTTTGATTGATTGATATGCATGAATTAACATTTCTACAGTGGGGCAGATCCCGATCGTAATTAGTCGATCCGTTCGCCAGCCCTATGGCCTTATCATACACCCAACCATCCAAGTGCTTCTAGCTCCTAGCTCCTACAGATTTCCGCTCCATATTCCATTCCTCGCACCCAAAAGCCCGTTCAGGGTCCAGCCGGATATCCCAGTGAAAACAATTGTTCCTCGTAGATAGTCTGAAAATTCAAACCCAGCCCAGCACCCAAATGCCCGCTTAAATACTCCTTAAATATCCCGTCTTTCGTAACCATCACACGTTAAAATCCAGAACCCTGGTAAATATAAAAAATCATCAAGCTCGTCGCCTGTGGGATATCATTGCGGAAAACCAAGACCATGCAGTTAATAATGAATGAGAAAAGTCGTCATCGATCTGTTTGCATCTCGAGAAGATCAGTCAGCCGGTAGACTTGTTTGGGGACAGCAGACCGCCGACATCCTGTAAGGACTGAATCGTGCCTTGTCGAGTGAGGGAGTGACCCACGCCATGTGAACTCGAGGAGGGGGGTTTAAGCGATGAGCGTTTTGATGATCGTGACGACGAGTCCGGTTGCGATCCGCCGCTGGTAAGCAGGCCTCCTGCGTCCTGCAGAGAGACAAGGGTCTCGTGTCGGGTGAGCATGGGCCCGATAACGCCGGTCGGCGGTGATGGTGGTGGTTTCGCCGCTTTCCCATTGCGCGTCGTCGTCATCTCATGGTTCTCTTCGGATTGCGAGGGCCGTGATGAGCGTCGGGGAAACGATCCGTGCGAGAGGAGCCCCCCAAGATCGGATAGGAGGGCCCGGGATCCCCTTCGAGTTGTCGCAAAATCATGGACACTCGTGGGGCTGGTGGGTGATATGTTGTTGGTGGTGGCGGTGATGGTACTCGAACGAACCGATGGAAGAGACCCTTCCTCGAGCAGTCCACCAACGTCGAAAAATGATACGTTGCGGCGTGGTGGGATTACTCTGAGATCTCGAGGACTCGGCAAAGGGTCTTCAGGGACAGGTGCTTTGAGGTCAGATTCTTCGCTATCTCGAGCTTCGACTGGAGAGTTGGGAAATTGCCAATCCTTGCCTGTGAATGGTGCTCCATTGCCACCATTTTTGAGAAGATCGATGTTGGCGACGGGGGCTGGCCTCGGAACATTCTTCTGTTGGTGAAGATCCGGGTTGAGGCGATAGCCCATGTCTCGGATGAGGTCTTCGTCGCTACCCCATTGCTGAAGTGTTGGTCTGCGTGTTGCGGGTCGTTCCATGCTATCCGTGGTGGAACCAAACTTGAACTTGGCTTTCTTTATACCTCGATCTCGGAGGAAGGAACCAAGAATGATGGCATTGGATACTGCAGTAGCAGCTAAAATCTCACCTGACGCGAACACTGTCCGGAACTGTTGGCCCCCTTGGTGGGCGATCACCGAGGGGACACGTGCCCCTGTGATGGCGATCAACGCTAGCGACATGGAGAAGAGGAACACTAGGGAGAACTTCCGCTTCAGTGGCATGGCGGACTGGACGATGATCGGAATCGGGAAAACGACGAGGAGAGTGTCGGTGATCATGTCGGCGACACCCATGGTGATGAGGTTGGCGTAGCCTTGGCGGCATTGCGGTCCTGGGTCTGGGGAGACTTGCCAGTAGTGGTCGAACGGCTGGCACTCGGCAAGAGTAGAGATTACGACGGCAACGAAAGTGGCGGCGAGAAAGATGCGGATGCCTTTGAGGCCTATCTCGTAGCTTCGCTTCCAGAACCTCACGGTCAGGCGCTGGAGGAACTCAGCGACTGTGAGTTTCGCAACCCAGATGCTAGTACGTCGTTAGTAAATGAAATCTTGCGCAACATGGCACACAGGCTACTCACAACATGGCGTAGAATATGCGCGCACCGAGGACCATGCGCGACCCGAGCTCGCGGCGGTGTATGGCCTCGTTTGACATGTCGGTGATGTTCACGTTGTTGGTTCCGTAGAGCAGGACGACATGCACGAAGGCCATGCGCACGAACAGCGGGATGATGCTCAGGGCTATTATTTTGTCCTCCTTGAAGAGTCGTTCGTTGCGCACATATCGGCCACTGAGGCGGAACAGGATGATGACGAGCGAGAAGCAGGTGCACCACCAGCTGAAGAGGAGGGTCGGGTTGTTCTGGGCGCGGCTGCGCGGTTCGGGCGGGGCCACATCACCGATGGAGCGAGGGAGGAACATGGCGGCGGTTCGCAGCGCTATACACACGCCCTCCTCCGCAGAGGGGCGAGCAGGTGGTCGCGTGCAATGGCGGGCGGGTTCGCAGCGGACGGCTCGGGGCAGAGGGGTGAGGTCGAGGGTGTCGCAGGCGCTTTGACCATGTCTGCGAGAGCGCAGATGTAGACCGGGGCTTGGGGAGCAGCACGAC
Organism: Mytilinidion resinicola; assembly: GCF_010093595.1. Taxonomy (NCBI): domain Eukaryota; kingdom Fungi; phylum Ascomycota; class Dothideomycetes; order Mytilinidiales; family Mytilinidiaceae; genus Mytilinidion; species Mytilinidion resinicola. The sequence continues at coordinate 1,860,351 of NW_022985442.1, forward strand.
GTGGATGAGTGGACGGCGTGTGGTGTTGAGGATGGTGATGTTCTGCTGGCGGGCGAGAGAGGAAGGCTGGTGCTATCAAGGCCTGGGAGTGGGAAGGGCCAGAACACGAGATAGCGCAGCTATCGCACCAGTGCTGGAGTCGGATCCAGAAGGAGACTGGGAGGCCGTTTGTGGCGTCTCTGGTGGTGATAACGCCGCGCAGCTGGAGCCCACAGGGTCAGCGGCTTGCCGAAGGACTGGCAGGATTCGGGCTGGTGCAAGGCTTCCTCGTCTGCTTTCGATGGCGAACCGCGACGGTAGGCGGACACGGCGGCAGCATTCGTGGACACTGGAGTGGTGATAGCCCCCGGGTGAAGCTGGACTCGCAGACCACCCTCTCTGCCTGGGGCCCAGTGCCTGGTTTCCTCGTCGCTTTGCGCTGGGGCGGCGCCCAGTGAGCGCGAACGACACCATCTCCAGGCTGGCTCTGCTCCCACACTCGCTGCCGGATAGCGTGTCGGGTGCCAGGTGCAGTGCCCAGCAGAGCCTGCGTGGGAGGCCGCCGGGGGGTGGGTGCGGCCGCTATGCGCGCACTGTGACTGGCTGGAGCCCGTCTCGCGCGTCCACTTGCTGGCTGCTGTGGGTGCTGGCTGCAGATCGTGGAGGGCGGAAAGGAAAGCGGGCGGCGGTGGATGATGAGACCATCTCCAGCATGCCGTGTGTCGGACTCCCTCACCATCAGCACCATCAGCACCTCCAGGGCGGCATCCAGCGCGACGTCGCCACATCGCTGCTGTCAAGACCGGCCCGGAGCCGTGGGCGGAACACTCGGCACTGCCTCCAGTAGGTCGCGCGATGGCCTTGTGCCGGGCCCCTCCAGATGCCTCGCCGACCGCGAGTCGGCCTCGATGCCGGAGAAACACCGTTATCGTCGAGCATTGGCAGCATCACATGAAGGCGCGAAAAGTGGACCGCGCTCCCATGCCGCTGTTGGCCACCGCCCGCTCACCTTGCCAGGCCGAGGACCCCACGGCACCAGCCCTCAGGTCACCACCCACGCGCCCCTGCAAGAGTCCTGCTGCTCCCCTCCTGCACACCAAGCTGGATGTGAAGGCTCCAGCATGTATAAACCTCCTCGGCGCCTTCGTGAGACGCCCGGCCACCACCGAGGAATCGCCTGAGGCCTGAGACAACCCTGACAGACCCCAGATCCAGATAATGTCCCTCTGATCATTCATGCGTCTCGAAACACTGCCTCGTTCTCAGGAGTCGAGCCAAAAATATCACCATCGCTCAACAGGCGCCCAGCAGACACGGCCCCCCTCTCCATTCGCGGGTTACGGTGATTCCGCTTCTGCGTGGCTCTCGACGCTGATTTGAATTGCCAGGCGCGTAGCCAACGGGACTGTGACCCAGCATGCATTCGCTTGCAGTCAGCCGGCAGTCATACAGGCAGTCAGATATGACTGCTCAGCTCAACTTTGCCGCTTCCACATTGCATGAATATTGGCTCGTATAACACGCCCGCAGTGCATTCCTGTGTACCTTAGATCTGACTCTGTATGCTCCACACCTTCATCCCCATGATTAGCGCAGGGGTCAGCGAGTCCTCGCGACGATTCCAACGTTTTGAGAGCTAATCATGCAGCATCGCCAATCTGGCTATTTTCTCGTGTTCTCAAACAGTAAGGATGACTTGCAATCTCCTTTGTCCCCTTCTTTAGGACTCTCCGACTACCAGTCCTGGCCAAACCACACAGGACAGTCGCCTGTTCGACCTTTTCGGCTTGCAGTGGGCCCCTACGTTCTTATCACTCGGCATTGTAATCTCGAGATCCACCGGGTAGCGTCAATCGCTCTACTTGCGCTTTTTTCTCCCTAGCCAAGGCCTCAAAGCACCGGTGAGCTACTTTTCAGGCATGCAAATCCTCCAAGATTGGCAAGCTTGAACGTGTAGCAACAAATTGGTTATCTCAAGCCATGCGTCCTACTTTCTAACAGATCCAATTCAGAACCTCCGAACTTATAGCCGACCGTATCACCCATCAACTTTCCCGCTTTCCCCTTTTGATTTTCCGGGTTTCCCTATGCATGGTCCCATTCCTACTTCGCTATTCTATATCACCCGATCCTATGTTATCTGCTTCGAACGTCGCTTCATTTTCTCCTGTGCTCTCTTGAGGGTATGATTAGAATATATACATGTTAGTTTGATGCCGGCCATTGAACATTGTTATACCACCGTGATCCGCACATTGCCCGCCTCTCCACTTGCATGACTCTGCAATGCTATGGCTACTGCTGTGGCTAAGGTTGACTCAGACCCGGCTCAGCTTTGGCTCAAGTCTCCTCAGGTCTGCTCACCCTTGCTCAACCGCCGCGGCACAAGTCTTACATAGAGCGGACTCAAATTTATCCTGGGTCGTGAATTAGGGCTCCATGGAAGCGTTGTAGTTCTGTTACTTAGGTAGTTTGCTGCGGATCCATGTAGCTTCAACTTCTACCCACATTAAGAAAGAAAAATAGGGAGATTGTCGAGGCAAGTGAAGGGCAAGAGTGCTTGGAGAAGAATCTTGGTCCAGAAACACAGCTTGAAATGCTGGCGGATGCAATCTTCGTGGATAAAGTTCATCCAGAGGAACTTGTGGAAACTTTTGCGCGCTACCTGAAGCGGATAATCCAAGACCCAAAATGCACAAAGTAGCTGTAAGGTGTAGGTAAATCAAAGCCCAGATTAAGCTATTAGCGGTGTACAAATTTGAGAAGCTCGCACACATGGATCAGCAGGACAAGAAGCATGCGGAGAAATCACTAAAGATTGCTTCACAGTACTCAGAATTTGGATGATAGATCTAAGTGTTTGCGAACATTGATAGCTCTTCAAAGCTCTTCTGACTATAGCTTGAACCATGGATGCTCGAGTACAGCTCCAGTCGTAATGCGTTCTTTAGGATCATACCTCAGCAATTGCCCTAGAAGATCGGCCAACACCTTCACCTCTTCGGAAGGTATCGTGAGGCTTTTCGGTTCACCAGTAATCAAGACTTTGAAGTGAAGTCCCTCCGCTAAATAGCCTTCAATTGTCCTCGGCCCCTTCACAGAGATACGTCCGCTCTCCCTTATGAACGGGTTGCCTTCATCATCAAACCAATTATCTCGGCGTTCCCAAGAAGACCACCAAGGCTCAGGAAATTTCCCCAGTAGCTGGACCATTTGAAATTTAACATCTCCATCTCCGTCCCAATCGCGAAAAAGGCGCCGACCAGAGCGTATTTCGGAGATAGTGCATGCAAGAGCCCAGAGGTCGCTCGCCAAACTGGGCAAATTGTCGATCAAGAGTTCAAGTGAGCAGTAGGCGGTTGGCGTTCCCAACTCCTTGGGAGGGGTTGCTGTTTCAAATGCTTCGCCAAAGTCAATTATTGAAATCTGGTCGGTTAGATATTTCCGGTCAACATCATGCCAGGATATTGGTGCTACGGTATACTTCGGCGCCATCGGTTCGGGGTCGTCGCCTAACGTTGTGTGGACGTCCGTAGTTTCAGGTTTGCCAAGTGCCTGGATGACTTCCTCCTCGCTGAGATGGTCCAAGTTGGATATCTTGAGCAAGATATTTGCAGGACGGAAATCTTGATTTACATTAGCTACTTCTGATATAAGGAGAGGATGCCTGCTGCTAACCACCATGGCATAAACCGTTGCTATGAAGAAAGTGAAGTCCTTTTGTGGCTTGTAATGCGATGGATCTCAAGGTTTTACCAGGATTGTCAAAAACTTCCCAAATATCATCAATTCGTGGTCCGAGGGCAGGAAGAACCAAGCAGAGATGCCGGCCATTCGGTCCTTCGATCCAGAAATGACGTTCGGGTAATCCGAGCTCTTCACTTCCAGGTTTCCCAAGCTTCATCATTTTCAAGTCGGCGCCATCTTCGCGTGATTGGGCGGCTATAATGATCTTTAAGGCAACGTACTTTTCCGCCTCAAGGTCTCGACAAAGCCACACAGTGGCCAACCCGCCACTGCCAAGCTTGTGGATAACTCGATAACGGCCTTTATCTCCCAATTTATCCCCGAGATGTACGGGGTGAAATCCACCAAGACAGTAGTCCTCTATTTCTTCAACTCCATCGGTAAAGCAAGGTTAATACCGTCGGTCTTGGAAGGGGGGATCATCGAGCATCATGGACTCTGAATCCTCCATATTATAAGGCTCCTCGTTAGGTTTAGGGGTTGCCGGCAGGTGATTTTCCATGTTGTCCATTGGATAGCTGTGCGACGTCAAGCAATAGAACGGTTGTGCGGGCTCTAAAATTTCGGCTCTGCTTTGGAGTATGGCTATTCTTCTTTGCCGTTCTGCAGACAGCTCTTTGCGGCAGCCTTTCAAGAGTTGTTTCTGAGATGAATGTAGCCGTTGTGCGCACAATGTCGTAGTGGCTTGAGAGCAGCTGATGATTGTGATTGCGAAAGAGGATGTTGAGAGTGCGGGAAAAGTAAGAAACGACCAACGCAATCGAAATCGTTTGGTGAACGCTTGCATCAGGTAGCTCAAACAACAACAGGGCATCAGTATTTAATTACTCTGCTGCAACATGAAACGCCATATTGTACCTGTGATATAGGCGCCGGCTGCCGCTGAGCTTTAATTAGATCTTGCTTGGCGCGCTAGTAGGTATTAGAACTTCTAGAAATTACTGAGCTTTCGGCTTTAAACATGTGTGGACCCTGCACCTCCTGAGAACCTCACCTGGGAAGCACGAGCTAATGTCACGAACATCAAAAAAGCAGCGCAATCAATGCAGACGAGTTCGAAACACCAACATATCTCCATGTCTTGATGTCAACTCAGCCCTCGACTGTGCCTCAGTAGATCAGGCGAAGTGAATTCTTCAAGAACCAGCCATTTGTTCCAGCGCTTCTGCAACGGAACAACACTGATAACCTGTTAAAACCTGCAGCACAACTCAGATCTCTTGTGGTCCAATCACTTATCTTTCTCCGATATTTCACACCCAGTCTGAAGGATTTCGGGATTTCATATTCTTCCCGGGCGCTTAGGCGCTACGGCACAGTTCGAAAAACTTCCATTGTGTCTTCAGGCGCCAGGAACAATGGAGCAGAAGTGGGTCAAGTCTGGAAATATGGTTCAGCTCTTGTCCTGGTGCGCACGCGCTGTGGCACGGCTCGAAGTGTGCAGCCGTTTCTTCATGCGCCAGAAACACGTGAGCGGAACTGTGCCATTTACAGACTGAAACTCCGTCATCACCACATCCGGGAACGTCCAAGCCAAAACCAGCTGCTCAGTCTTGCGGCACAGTAAATCTATTATCGGTCAAACCTCAGCCACGCTTCATGTTGACCAAAGGGGATCAATGTGGCGGGATAGTCCTTTCCCGTTTACCGATCAAGTGTTCACTCGGAGACAGCTAGAAGCAACAGCGCGCGTAGATGAGTGAGCTGTGGAGCTATAAATGTGACGATGGTACGACCGTAAGAAGTCCCAGAATCATTGAGAGTTCCTGGGCATTTGATATACTCCAAGTATGTTTTCTTGCCGTCATTCAGCTCTCTGTGCTTTATCTTCGAGTGTGCATACCTTTCATCTTATTTATCTATATCTAAGCCACCTGCTGTACTATCGATTCTTCACCGATCATGGCTGCGCCAAGATCTACACAGAATCAGAGGAGGGTGGAACCGTAAACGATTCACAGGTATGGTTCCCATAAGGCGTCGCTTGGGCTCTGCGCTATTACTACACCTAAATCTTTCGCGCCAGTTCCAAACATAAGGATCATATAAAGCTTACTCTCTCTCTCCGTAGATCACCTAGATCCTAAATCTGCCGGCAGACGACGACAGTGTTGATAGAAATGAAGACGTAGCTCGCGAAGCTGCGAGATTGCATGGTTTTACCCATGTATGGATCCGGTATAACCACATATGATCTGCTTCTCTCAGACGAGATTGTCTCTAACTACTCGACAGGCATTTCGATCATGGGACAACTCGAACCAGAGTCAGAGGACGAATGGTCACGCGCAATTGGGATATCCATATTACAGTCTGGATGGGCACTGGCGCTAATTATGTCACACATCAGGGGCATGTCTATTGTGTTCGCAATAGACAGGGCGCACCCGCACGGCTCATGCGTAGGCCAGAGAGGAGAACTCCGAAGAATGGGCTAACGGTGGAACTATGGGCATATCTATGATTTTCATGTCGACCGCAAGACGACGCTGGACTGTTAAAGAACATATTACATTAGAATTGCCTAGAGCAATCCCAGGATAAGTAGCAATTATTTAGTTTTCTCGCACATTGCATTTCATTTGGTGGAGTCTATTTTTTATATGTACAGTACACTTTTAACTACTTACTGAGCCTACTCTAGAGCTTTAGACACCGTTGGGCTTGTCACAGTTCGTGTCAGCCACTTATACTTCTACCCTGCATGGATGTCAAAGTGGCACAGACTAGCCTTGGGCTGGTTTCCATTGGAGAGCTAGTTTACTTGAGAATAAGTGCCTTGGATCCGGAATCTAGCAGCCCTACGGCTGCGCCAATGGGCCTTCTGAGACAGGTCGAAGATTTAGGGTTTCAACAAGCCGCTCAATTCCCACTCAAGGTGCACTCACCTCAACACAACCACAACTCAGGCCGAAGCATGAGTGGCTCAATTCCGCCCGGAACGGGACGGGAAAGTACTAGATTGTGTGCACATGGGGGCGTTGTACTACCTGTTCTTGAGCTATAGTAATAGTATAAAAGTATACGCGAGATCCGTTTTATTTAGAATATATGTGTCTTCACCGAACTACTTAAATTTTCCAATTCTTGAATAACTTTATGCCCTTGCTCTGGTCTTTTGACATTAGTTATTACCTCACACAATCCTATGAGCCCCGAAAATCCCCGGTATACCTCCAACGAGCATTCCTGTGGACTCAAAATCGTACCCTTCATGATCCCGCTTCATGGCCTCAGAGCCCGCCCTACAGCCCGCTTCGCTCACGCACACACCCCTCACCGTGTCTGTGTCACAGCACGTTCCAACCGCGCAAACATACCCGGGAAGACATTCGGAGCTTTTCTTACAGCTGGAGAGACTTGAGCATGTGGTGTCGCCATCGAGGCAGACGCCACGGCCCTCGGCGACGATGCCGCAGATGCAGTTGTCTTCTTCAGGGCCACACTTGCCGAAAGCACCGCATAGCGAGCGACAGAACTCTCTCGCGCAAAGGCCGTTGGTACACTCGGTGCCTGAGGCACACTAGGTAGGTATTAGTCCATACTTGCTATGTAAAGAATGGGACGGTCAGGATACATACCCTATTCCCGCATCCACCGCAATTGTTGTTATCGGTGAGAGGGTTGATGCAAGACCCGAAACAGAGGCGTGCATTGGGAGAACCTGTGGCGCAGGGAGACGCGGGTGTCGATGTTTCGCTTGAAATGGAAGAGCTGATTCCAGTGCTGCTTGTATGAGGAGAGAGTGTGGTGCCGCTTAGTGTGGATGAGGAAACGCTACTGCTCGAAATTGATGTTGATGGTGCCAAAGTGCTGGATGGAATAGAGCTAGACGTGAGGGATGTGGACGAGGGAACCGTGGAGGAGAGAGTCGTGGATGAGAGCGCGGTACTGTTCAGGGCCGATGTCGACGACAGTGATGTTGAGAGTGATGTTGATAGAATGGAAGTGCTGTTCAGAACAGGTGTTGATGGTAGTGAGGCGCTGCTATTGCTCGGAAGTAACGTAGAAGAGACTGAAGAGTTTGCCGGGATTGATGTAGAGGAGAGCGTTAAGGTGCTATTCGTAGGCGTGATGACGGTAGAGGGCGCAGTACCGCTAATCCCGGTTAGGATTAAACTTGTACTCGAAGCTGACGAGCTCGCCATGGAGCTATTGCTGAAATGACTCCAGGATCCGATAGAGGAGCGTGTAGAAGAGGGCGTCTCGGAAGAAGAAGAGTTACTTGCGGAAGATTGGGGTAGTCCGGCTGTACCGCTTGTAGAGTGTGAATATCTCGTAGGCCCCGTCCCAGACATGGGTGAATTTAGAGAGGTTGAGTTTGGATATGGATATCCCGTACTTCTCGTCTCCCAGATAAGACTTGACGAAGTAGAAATCACAGAAGTCGAATTCGGGTATCCCTTTGTCGTAGAGAAAGTGACAAATTGCGTCACTGTCTTGGATATCGTACTAGTTGTCGTCTATGCATTTAGATTAGCCTTTGAGCCTACACACTTGCACCCTGAGAGCTCGGAGAGACTTACGACGAACGAAGCAGTAGTCGTGGCAGCTGTTATCCCCAGACAAGAACATGCACTAGAGTAGAGTGACAGATTGGAACACGCGCTGGTAGCATAGGCTGGGATAGGGTTGGTGCTGCTACTGGTAGTGAAATAACCGTATTGGGGTGCAGGATGCCGTTTGGCCCAACGAGCTTCCCCGATGAGCCGCGCTGCGGTGCCGGATATCCCTGAGGGGTATATAGTCACGGTTGAATCAACCGTTTTAGTGGTTTCTACCACTCTGACACGAGATAGTCAGCAGTCATTCAAGCAATAGCAGGCTGGAGGATTCCTTTAAGAAAACATTTGACTTACATGGTTCCAACGGGGATGACGGTGGTCATGAAGCTGATACAATCCCTTGTTCCCGTAGCGGGATGGTCATATCCTCTTCTAGTTCCATTTACCGCTCGAGCGCAGTTGTCTGCATGGCAAGCTGCTCTTTCCTCGATGACGGAGGCAAGACAAAGTGGAACGAATATCAGATGGGAAAGAAGTGACAGCCTCATGCTGATTAGCGATGGCGAGCGTGAAGTCCGGATACTCAGTAGTCTAGAGATATGGAACGTGGACAGGCTAGCCTTTTATAACTCACCGACAGCAACAAGTCAGTTATCAGCTGGTTTCCATTTTCCCGTTCTTCTAAAAGCCCTCGTCCAACTTGGCCTCGGGCTTCTACACAAGAAAGACTAGATGCCGCCACTTGTAGCCTTCGCCATACCAGGCGTTTGAATGTGCGAGCCTTCCGTAGGTGTCGTGGAGACAAATTGAAGCTCCTGAACGCCACGAGGCAAGCTCGAGAGCATACTCTAACGCGCCGAGTCGTTAAGGCGTACTGTTATTTGATTTTGGTGGAGCAATCAAATTCGGAGTTACCTAATCATGGAACACTGCATATTTGGGCAGCTGCAGAGCGCCCATCGCGAAGAGGCTCTTCGAGCCGAGGGAAGATATGTCGTACATGAATGTGGTTTCCGGTGTCTGGAGGCTTGCGAGATAAGTTACACGGCAGCCTTAGTGATACCAGTAACCAGGTCGCATATCAGGTGTGTACAAACCGGCGGGGCATTGTCCTAAACCTATGAGGTATACCGGGGCTGAGAATGCGTTGGAAGCAACTTATATATGACGCTTAACCTATACACCATTCAGCTTTTCTATTTGACCTCACTAAAGATAGGGTATGAAAGTAAGACTTACCTATAGGTTAAAAAAATGAGATGATCCAGCATCACCATTTCGCCGAAGTTGGATCTAACGCAGAACATGTTCACCTATCACGAGCATGCATGAGGCGTCATCGCGTCTGACGTGTGTGCAATCCGCAAAGGGGCAGACACCCGTGATGTCGAACTGGCTGAATCTCCCCGTGTCCTGGGTAACCCATCTAACCAGAATTTCAGGTTGGACAAATGCCGACCAAATTGCCAATCATTATTCGTTTGAGCGCATGTTCGTGTTCCAGTTGAGCAAGAGACCTTCCTTTCTACAATAGGGAAATCTGAACTGCGCTAAGCACAATCAAGGGCAGCCTTGTTCCAACTAATGAATGTACGTCGTTACTGTCTCCATGGGTAATGGGGTGACCGACAGGGATCCCGTGCTGAAGAGAGAGATATCGAGTGTTCTAGTTTGCTTCGTATACATTACCTATGGAGGCGTACATGAGGAGCGCACGGAGTATGACAGTTGTGACAGGAGTACGACGCCTATCACAATTGTCACTTGGTCGCCAGCGATTCTACGCGGCACTGATGGATGAAGCTCCAGAAGATACCGTGTGGTATTGATTCGGGTGCATGCGATAGGCAGCGTTTGGAAAATTAGTTTTTATTCATCTAGTAGAACTTTTATGATTGGAACTGGATTTATATCGCTCTGGAGCCAACTGGCACATAAATTCAATGCTTTTGCGTTTGACTTTGCACTGAAGATGCCTTCGTAATGCGAGAATTCAAGCGGTGGCTAGAGTCGATCATATCGTAAGATCGGCTAACGATGCCGTAGAGATCAATGAGGATGCGACGAGGGTGATGATGAAAAGGCAGCGAACAGACGACCAGTAGGGAGGTCCGCGGCCAAAGTCTGTGTACGAAGTACCAGTCCAATCTGTGCATCATAAGAGGTGATTATTTCTACATCATGAACGCTTGCAATGGTACCATAGGTAGTAAACAGTTTGGTCGGAACGTGATACTACGCGGGAGGCAGAAAGTTCGCAAACAAACTGCCTTGCACAATAGCGTACATTATCATCCAGCGGATAAATACACGCGTGATCTTTGCTGGCTGCTGCTTTGATGCTTCAGATGTTGAACTATGAAAGAGCACTCTCGCGATGAAAAGATACCATATAGGATATCCTGAGGCTATACGGTTTATGATCTGGACGTGGAAATTCGTAAGAGCCATCAGAGCGAGTACTAGCTGGGGCAACGCTAGACGACGGAGATAGCCACGCTCGACCTCGGTGGGATGTTGGTCTTCGCTAGGCTTTGGGATTATTCGTTCCACGGATCCAACGCTGGAACGTGACTGAGGGTCAATCACTAGTGACTTTGGCTTGTTTTCGAGGCTTAAAATAGCGGATTGGACCATGACCCACAATAGAGGCGTTGCAATGAGGAAAAGGGGTACGTTCGAGATGGTCCAGTAACGTAGAAATCCCACATTCCTAATAAGTTAGATCATAAAACGTTGTGTATCATTCGGCACTTACCAGTAGTGACTTTGAACCCAGGAGTATATGCTCGGAACATACCTCAAGCACCAGGATCTCCCATACTTTGAGGACATATACGTTTGGCCGCAGTACTCATCGTAAGCTAGCCATTGCGGTCCGAAGAATCCGACGATAATCAGGGACCCAGCGACGGTGGTGGAAAGAAGTTTTCGAAAGTCATTCAAACTCAGGCTATAGCTCAGTAGTCTCGGTAGATGGGTGACGACGTCGTAAACGAAAATCAAACCGCTTAGTAGTCCATTGCCGCGAATTGAAGCAGCCATTGAAAACAATGCTCCTGATGCGATGATGTGGCATCCTCTAAGAGCACCCCACGAGTTTTGAGATTGGTCGCGTTGAGATTCGATATAGAGTAGCATTCCGGAAAAGTTGAGAAAGGAGAATAGAGCCTCTCCGTAGGGGGCAGACAAGAACAGACCAGCAGGCGTTACGATATGTAGAGACGCTGCCAAGAAAGCGCTTCTGTGTTCGTTCGCATCACTCTGCACTCGGATGAAGAGACGATATAAGACTAGAACAGATAAGAGATGCGACACATGGGAGATAGCAATGCCTGCCCAGACATAGGTGTTGAAAGGCGCATTGTCGGCTTGTGGGGACACGACTGCATCGGTTAGTGCTTGGACTTGGATATGATATGAGAAACATCCTACTCTTAGCCAGATAACGTATGAGACGGGAAAACGCCCAGCTGAAAGCCCAGTCTTGCTCGTTCAAGTAACCCCTTTCAGCAGACTTTACAAAGTAGATTGCATCCCACCTCGTAAGCTTCAGTGCTAGCCGTTCACCCAGCACGTGGAAAATGGAGGACGCGTGTTTTTCGCCAGCACCTACAGCGCCAGCCCTTTGCAAGATGACGGTAGAAGTGTCATAGCCGGGGCCAGGACTAGCTACCGCTACAACCAGCAGCAGCGCTTTCCACAGCAGAAATAGAAGAGCCAGGCTTTTGAGAGGGTGCTCCAGCGGCCGGGCATATGGGTTCCAGGTTGACATTGCTACTATGTAAACATGGTCGAGATATGGGAAAAAGATGGCGAAGCGTGACTTGGGGAAAGGTACGAGCGGACGAAGGTGTCTGCCAAGCGTGACAAGGATTATGTATTGCGCTAGACCATGATGGGCTAGCTCGCTTTGCTCTTGGCGCGCACGCAAATAGGCGAATATCCTCCACCTAACTTTTCGCAGTCTGTTCCTGTTCACTTCGCCCATCGACAACCTAGACGGTAAGCTTCCACTTTGCATTTCCATCGTGCCCCGGCTATGCTGGACAGTGTCGATGTTGGCAATGGCTGAGCTTTAAGACTGGCAGCAATGCCGTCTTTGCTCTTAGAGATTCAGAACATAGCGCATGCTAATTCTGTTCTCAATGACAGCCCTCGAACATGCCTCCAAAAGGGAAGAAAGCAGCCCCAGCGCCTTTTCCGCAAGGAAAGGCGGGCGCGAAGAAGCCGGCCAAGGTTCGTACTCACTTCCCGCTGCCGTCTTGCTAATCATACTCACAAATGGCAGAACCCCCTCATCGAGAAGCGACCGCGCAACTATGGCATCGGCCAGGATATCCAGCCCAAGCGCAACTTGAGCCGCATGGTGCGATGGCCGTACGTCGAATTCTTATCGCTGTTCACTTCAGAGTATCTATCTAACGCCGAACAGCGCATACGTCCGCCTCCAACGCCAGCGCAAGATCCTCAACCTCCGTCTTAAGGTCCCCCCGAGTTTGGCGCAGTTCCAGCACGTCCTGGACAGAAATACCGCCACCCAGGCATTCAAGCTCCTGAACAAGTACCGCCCCGAGACCAAGCCCGAGAAGAAGGAGCGTTTGACAAAGGAGGCCACCGCCATCAGCAACGGACAGAAGAAGGAGGATGTCAGCAAGAAGCCCTACACTGTCAAGTATGGCTTGAACCACGTCGTCGGCCTGGTCGAGAACAAGAAGGCCTCGTTGGTGCTGATCCCCAACGACGTCGACCCCATTGAGTTGGTGGTCTTCCTCCCAGCTCTGTGCAGGAAGATGGGTGTGCCTTATGCCATAGTCAAGGGCAAGGCCAGGCTCGGAACGGTTGTGCACCAGAAGGTAGGCTGTCACGCTCAAAACTGTTAAGTGCGATGCTAATCCGCTGCTTAGACTGCTGCTGTCCTCGCACTCACCGAGGTCCGATCAGAGGACAAGTCGGAGTTCTCCAAGCTCGTCTCCGCTGTCAAGGATGGCTACCTTGAGAAGCACGCGGAGACCAACCGCCACTGGGGAGGAGGTATCATGGGTGCCAAGGCCAATGCTCGCATGGACAAGCGCAGGAAGGCTCTGGAGAGCGCCATCAAGATCTAGTGGGTCTGCGGTGGTAATGACTGTGAACACGGCATTCTGGGTGTCTTTCTGTGGATATAGCGGGCGTTGAAAACTCCAATAAGATCCTGCCTTTTTACGGCCCCACTTCAAAGACTCCATGGCATCTTACAAAGTACGAATACCATGGGAGAAATCAAGCCTATATCCAACCCAGTCATCCAAGCCTCCATAACAGAATCTAGTGAGATGCATAAGCACTATGACCGCTGTGATTTGAGATGTACCGTGACCCCTCTGCCCCTCGCTCGTCATTGCGCTTGGCAGCGCCTATCAGATCATGTCGCCTTGGAAAAGGCTGGCTGCACGGCCATTCGGCGGCAAGCAGCGGTCTTAAGAAAACTGCAAGGCTTTTTTTGAGTATACTCACCACCGACATGCCATATCGCCGCATACTAACATTTGCGCAGGAGTCGGCGCTACTTATACTGAAGCTTGCCCCGCAGCCACCGTGAGAAGCAAATCACACCCATGCCTCTTACCATCCTGACCGACGCGGACGTCCGCGCACTCCTCCATTCCCTCACGAAGCAAGATATTCTAGACCTGCAACAGTCGCTTGCTGACGCGCTCCACTACTACTCCACTTCCACAGAGGACGACGGCAATGGCTGTTGTTCCTCGTATCAGCCCATTCGGACTGCCCTCAAGCGGACCGATGGACAGACGACGCTCCTCATGCCAGCCAGCAGCAATAACGGGGTGGGAGTGAAGATAGTAACATTGTCCGAACCAGTCAACAAATCATCGCCTGTAGCCTCCTTCGACGCGCTCTCGCTATCTTCCGCACGCACAGCGTCCACGAGCTCTTCAACAACCGCCTTCGATGTGCCCCCCGACTCGGTTGCCAGTAGCCAAAGCACTACCCCTCGAGGATCTCTCACGCTGATGGACAAGGAGGGCTCACCGCGGGCACTCATAAATGCCGAAGAAATCACAGCCTTCCGCACAGCATTAGCGTCGACCATGCTGTTCAAGAAGCGGAAAAACGTCCACGACCTGACAGTATTTGGGGCTGGCAAGCAGGCATACTGGCACATACGGCTGGCACTTCTACTCCGCGGCCCTGAAATACACCACCTGAGCATCATCAACCGCAGCTTCGATAGCGCGCACAGGCTCATAGAGAAGCTATATAAGCCCTTCGACGAGCCTGTGGTATTTCCAACTCTAACCGTCCCGACTGCCGAGATTTCAGATCTGTCACGGCCGAAGATCGCCATCATAACGCCATCGCACACCGAGTACGGCCGTCTTCTCAAATCGACTATCCGCGCTTCCTCTGCAATCTTCTGCACTACGCCTTCACTCGAGCCGCTCTTCCCAGCATCATACCTGACGAGCACGGAGGGCCGCAAGAAGGGCAGGTATATTGCCGCCATCGGGTCATACAAACCGCACATGGTGGAACTGCACCCTGATATCCTTCGTCAAGCCGTTGGACCACAGCATAGTAACCACCACCATAAACATGCACAGCAAGGCGGGGCGATCGTCGTAGACAGTGTCGAGGCTTGTCTAAAAGAGGCGGGCGAGATTATCCAGGCTGGGTTAGGTGGACGCGAGGTGGTCGAAATTGGGGAGCTGCTGATGCTGAAGCGCGATGCGGACAGGAGACGGCAAGAGGCGCAACAGTCGACTGATGATCTTGATAAGAGTGGTGTGGAGCTCGGGAGCGGTAAGAAGAGAAAAGGCGCGGAGGGGAAGGAACATGCTGCGGGAAAAGGGTTAACGGAATGGCTGCAGAGGGGCAATGTCATATATAAAAGCGTGGGGCTAGGCCTGATGGATGTGGTTGTCGGAGAAGATCTCGTCAGACTGGCAGATGAAAGAGGACTGGGAACTAGAATCGAGAATTTCTAAATATGTGTAGAGGAGTTGGAGGCATTTTAAGTTCAAGGTTTGCCACAGGTAAGTTAACCGAACCGCCCCAATTAGACTCGTAATCCAATTTAATTAAGACTTCGGGCGTTTCGAGGCAGACTATAAACTATCGAACACCCGAAATTTAGTCCCCCAGCGCACATATCTCACCAATCCAGGTATTTTTTCGTTGTAGATAGAGGCCAGACGAGAAATAAGGGTCAATAAAGAAAGCTGGACTCAACAACAAGACAACTTTCTCAAACGCTGGAGTTATCCGAGGTCCCCCAGGAAATATCTCGAGTTCAACTTGAGATTGTATCTTGCACGCCTTGGGAATCATATGAAGTGTTCTACCAGTTTTACACGTGTTTCAGTAGCTTGAATATCCCCTGGTTTGAACAGTCAGCTCGAATCTAGCAATGTAAAGCTGCACACTTCGAATATGACCGGGCGAAATTAACGAAATTAATTTCATACAAGAGGGTGGAAGTCTTGCTGAGGTTGAGGGGACGGTAGCACGTGCGGAGTGCTGTTGTCACGTGGCATGCATGCTCTGAAATTTCTTATAATTATAAAGGGGGTTCTACTGCGATTTCTTGTCTTTATTGGCTGGCTCTTACTTCTTGGGCGCAAAATGATAACCTTAAAAGACGAATGGCTGGAGCTGACTGAAAAGGGTGGAGTAAAACTTCAAAAGCAGTTACTAATAGGAGAGAAACAGGGACTCGATGGACAACCGGCAAGAACCTATAACAGGACATAAATGCAGTAACACTATTTTAGATTTCTGCCTTTTTTCTTCTTATATCTAAACCTTTATATAGAAGTGCAGGAATAATAATATTAAAAACTTAACTACGCTAACAGTTATATCCTATAGTAATACGGCTATAGCACTTTTAGTATACGCGCGTCCAGTTCTAACGTGTGTATAGGTATATTTTATTTAATAAAAACGTCTTCTAGAGCTAAGTTGCTGTCTCTAAGCTAAATAGGAAGCCGTTGTTACTAGAATACATTCTTAATATTTGCGGTAAACCTTAGTCTTATAAAGTAATAGTTCTTTAAAATAGCTAGATATTTAGATTCTAGTCTCTAATCTAGCTTATTAGCTTATTAGCTTAAAATAAAGGGAAATAAGTATTTATATTAATTAGGGCGCTGCTAAATGTACACCCTATATTTACTCGGTGTACACCCCTTTTCTACTCCGTATACACCCTTCTTACGTCTGATTTTCTGATTGGTCCGGAGGAGTGCTCCGGGGCCTCCGATTCGCTCGCTTACGTTTCTCACTAATTCCAAATGCTCTCTCCAAGTGCGGCGTGGCCACAAAGCATTACATCCTGATCCTTAACTTCCTTAATACACTTACCATAGCCCTTAAACCACCACCGCCACGGTCCTACTATACGCTAGATAAAGCCGAGGAAGTGCTTAGAGAGCATGCAAAGGCGCAGGGCTACGGGCTTATTAAGTTCCGTTCAAAACCAGATAGAAAGACGAAGGAAACGAGGAAAATATGGTACCGATGCTGCTTTAGAGGCACCAGAGAGTCTCATGCACGCGTGCGCAGTATGTCTACTAACAAAGTAGACTGTAAGATAAGCAGTACGCTTACTCGGCAGCCTCCTGGAGTTAATGGCTCACGTGTTTAGCTATAGGAGACGGTGGAGGAAGCTCACAACAATTACAACGCTATGCTCAAACCTACGGCAGCCGCCTGTAATAGGAAGCGCTCGGCATCCACAAATACCCTTATTCGAATGGATGCATTAAGCGGAACAAAGCCTAATAAGATGTATACAAAGCTGTTGAAGAAAGGGGTTACTATCACGGCGCACAACATCACCAATAAGCGCACCCGGTATAGGAACGAGCTTCTCGGCGGCCTCACGCCTATCCAGGCGCTCCTCTATACGTTAGAAACCTCTACATTCCCGGCACCTAACGGCCGTGATAGGAAGTATGTATATAACTTTACAAAAGATAAGCAGAACTAAATTAAACACCTCTTCTTTGCCCATCCGGATTCTATCGAGATCCTACGGGCTAATCACAACGTTATTCTATTGGATTGCACCTATAAAACCAATAGATTTGGTATGCCCTTCCTGCATATTACCGGCGTCACGTGTACTAGCAACAACTTCGAAATTGCCTATTATTTCCTGCTAAAAGAGAAGGAGGCGAACTACAACTGGGCAGTACTGCAGCTCTTCGAGCTCTTTAAGCGCTATTCTCTTATTCCACGCGTTTTCTTAACGGATAAAGAACAAGCTCTAAGGAACACACTACGTCAACAATAGCCTACGGTCGCGCGCCTCCTCTGTGTATAGCACATTAAAAAGAATATCATCACCAAACTAGCTAAGGTGTACAAGGAGGAACCTACATACGCCGCAGGCAGCGCGCCACCTGCGCCTACATCAGATAAAGAGAAGAAAGCTATTTAGAAGAAGGAATAGGAGAAAAGGGGGCAGTTCCTTACCCGTTGGACCGCCACAATAAAGCTGGAAGTTATAGCTTAATTTAATAAGGCTTAGAAGAAGCTACTTAACAACTATAAGGAGCGCCCTAACCTGGTAATATATATAGAGAATAAGTGGTGGCTATGCAGGTGGAATTAGGCCACCTGCTACACCCGTAAGGTGCGGCACTTTAGTACTACGTAAGTGATTTTTCTTAACACTAAAACGTCTAAATTTAATACCTAAACTTTGCACGGGGTCTACGTATATGCTGAACAGGCAGCGCTAAAGAGGACAAGAGCATAGCTTAAAGAATAACTAAGAAACAAGGAAGTAGCAGAGATATATAATGCTGATTTGATTTCTTACAAAGTTATATCGCGAAATAAGGGCTTGCACGGCCTACTTAAGGGCTTCCTTCAGGTGTTAACTGGCTATCTATTTAACGTTCTCCTTAATATACAGAACCTTATCCTTAACTCCAGGTCTAAGTTTAAAGATAAGATAGCTAGATATTACGCCTATACTCCGCATAATGTTAAAGAACCCGAATTCCGTAACCTATATTAAAAGGTAACGCCGCAGGCGCTTATTTTCCTTAAGAAGCAGCTCTAAAAGGCCAAATCGAATAAATATAACCCACTTAATTATACTTAAACGTTTAAGTCTATCTATAGCATTCCGTGTGCGCATAAACTGCACAATCCTCTACACCGAGCGCTTGCAAATTGGCTAGATCCGGTGCTCTATATACAACCGGAAGAGATAGATTACTATTAGTAGTTTGTTCGGCTAGGAGGATATTAGCTAGCTATTCCTTTTAGGCCTTTTAAGGATGTAAAGGATCCTGCTGTTATTAAGCGCCGGCGCGGCCGGCCTACTATTGCGAGGAGAGGCCATTATACGTACAATAATACGCAGCGAGAGCTATTAAGATTTAAGATTGCTACAGGCACAGGTGCGGCAGCTAGACCTACAGGTATACCTACAGGACGCACGCCGACAGTTCCACCGCCAGGACCGCCTATTTTCATAGCCCCCCGTCCAGCTCCTGTCGCTCAGAGTGCTCCTCAGTCGGCCGCTACACCAGCTATCACGGAATTCAACGATTTGCTCACTAATCCGCCCGAGTTTAAGCATGCAGTAATACCTAGGCCCCCCCCTACTGCCGCACCTACGCCCGCACCTACTACTGCATCTACTGCTGCACCTAAGAAGCGTGGCCGGCCGCCTGGTGCAAAGGATAAGGCACCTAGGAAGAAGGCAGCACCACGGAAAGGGGCTGCGCAGCGTCATAATAGCGCTCATCCTAAGCCTCAGCCAGCTCCTCAGCCTCAGCTAGCTCCTCAGCCTCAGGCAGCGCCAGCGCTGCTTCCTTATAAGGAGCTCCAACGTTAGATGGCATTATACGAGCAGTATATAGAGGGGTTAATGGATCAGGATAGCCAGGAAGGCGCGGCGGCGATGTAGGGGGGCCAGGTTTGATGCAGAGAGGTCGTAATAAGGTGAGGATTTAACTGTTTTAGCATGCTTATAGGCACGTAGGCACGTAGGTAGCAATACAACGGCCTATATACACTGTAGGAAACGGGAAGTATGCATAGTAAAACGGGTATACTGCACAGCCTTGCCATAAGTAGCCTCACGTACGGCCTTACGTACGGCCTTATATACGGCCTCACGTACGGCCTCACGTGAGGCCTTACGTGTAGCTGGCCTATATATATAGCCTCACGGAAACGGTAAGAATGTACAATAAAATAGTGAGGCTGTACAGCCTTCCCATTTCATATAGATGCGCGTGAGAATTAAGCGCCGGAGCTTCCTCCGAGCCCTCCGGACCAATTAGAAAATTAGACGTAAGAAGGGTGTATACGGAGTAGAAAAGGGGTGTACACCGAGTAAATATAGGGTGTATATTTAGCAGCGCCCTTAAATATATAATTTATAGAATTATTATATTAATTTTATAATATTTTAATTAGGGGGCCACTAACTATACACCCCCTTTTAACTTAACGTACACCCCTTTTTTACTCCACGTACACCCCCCGTTTTAGCGCTTTACCACCTTCTAATTAGCTTAGAAGGTTACTCCGTAGCCTCTAATTCGCTTGCTTAACTTACTTACTAATTCTAAATACTTTCTCTAAATACAGCCTTAGTTATAATTAATTATATCCTCTTCCTCTCTTTTTATAATTTTACAGCGTATATAGCAGCGTATAAAGCAGCGTATAAAGCAGCGTATAAAGCAGCGTATATAGCAGCGCCTATAGCAGCGCCTATAGCAGCGCCTATAGCTATACCTATAGCTACACCTGTAGCTAAAAAGCGCAGCTAGCCGCCTGGTGTAAAGGATAAAGTACTATAGAAAAAGGTACTTTAAAGGCAAGATAGTACTTAGCCTACGCCTTAGCCTGCGCCTTAGCCTATACCTTAGCCTTTGCCTTATTTTTAAGTATAGAGGCTTAGCTAAAAGGAGATTCTATATTAGCTTACAGTATATAATAAGGAAATTAAGGGGTATATTAGGGTAAAAAGTAGGTGTAGGCGGCGATGCTAGAAGGCCAGGCTTAATATAAAGGAGCTGTAATAAGGTAAAGTTTTAATAGGTTTAGTATACTATTAAGCACGTAGATACTTCTAGAATAGAATTCTAATCTATACTTACTTAGACTTAGATAATATAAGCTTATATATAAGCTTGTACCTAAGGCTATATATAAGGCTATATAAATCGGTATAGCTATATAGCTATATATAAGCTCGTGTATAGTATTATATATAGCCTCGCGTATAGTATTATATACGGCCTTATATATAGCATTATATACGGTCTTATATATAGTATTATATACGGCCTTATATATAGCATTACGTACGGTTTTGTATATATTATTATATATAGAAAGACGTAAGGGTAAATACCCGGAGAAAGCTCCGGGCTCTCTAAGCTAATTAGAAGATAGTAAAGCGCTAAAATAGAGGGTGTATATAGAGTGAAAAAGAGGTGTATATAGAGTTAAAAAAGGGTGTATAGTTAGTGGCCCCTTTAATTATAGATCTAAAATACCTAATTTAGCTAGAAAAAAAAAATAAAGGTTTCTAAATAATAATAATAAAATAACTAGTATAATTACTAATAGTTATATTTAGGGACTAGTAATCTTACACCCCCTAATTCCTCCACGCACACCCCTTTTTTTGCTATTCGCACACCCCCCCCTTTTTAGCGCTTTACTATTTTCTAATTTACTTAGAGCAGTATAGAGCTTTCTCCGGGTATTTATATTTATATATCTCTGCATATAATACTATATATACGGCCGTATATAAGCTTATATATAAGGCTATATATAAGGCTATATAAATCGGTATAGCTATATAGCCTCTCCGTTTTACAGCTTATTTTTTCTATTTCCTAATACTTTTAGTAGATTAGCCTTTCTTATATATATAAGGATTAGAGATAAATCCTTACCTATACTAGTCTTTTCTACTAGCATTTTAAGCAATTTCTAAGGCCTAGCTAAAGCTAAAAAATTAGATAGTTATTTTTTAGGGGACTTATTCCTATATACTATAGCTTTTATATAAATGTCCTACGTTTTTATATATATACCCTATTTACCTATAGTATATATAGCCCCGCTATATAGATGCTTTAGAAAGGAAGCTATAATAGTATAATAAAATATATCTATCTATCTATACTTTTTTTATTTATTTTCTAGTATACTTAAATACTTAGTCTATTACCTTAAAAGGTAAGTCTAATACTACTTTTAAGGTCTACTTTTATTATATACTACCTAGAATATATAGTAAATAAAGAATAAGTCTAGCTACTTTTAAGCAGTTACTTTAGTAGTATTTTAATAGACTAAGTATTAATTTTAGTATTAATAGCTGCTATAGGAATATAGTAGGTTTAATATACTAAAATATATAATTTATATTTAGTGCTTTAAACAGTTTATTATAGCTAAAGAAGCTAATAGTAATATTAAAAAAAAAGGTGTAGTGCTATTTAAAACTAATTTTGCATAGACTAGTTGTTAAAGGTATAGAGTTAATATAGAGAAAGATAGAATAAAGTTATATAGATAGATAGATAGAAGTATATTACTTAAGTTCTTCTTTATATTAACGGCAGCGGAGCTGTATATATATATATATATATATACGTATAGTATTATAAAACGTCCTTTAACGCTTCTATAATATTATCTTACTTTTTTTATTTAAAACGTTTACTGTATTACGTTTAAATATATATAGTTTTAGTTGTTTTAAGAGCTTTATATATAGGGATATAACGCTTATGCTATTATAATCCTTATACTAGTATATATTTTTATTTCTTTTTTATTTCTTTTCTAGATAACTGCTCTCTAATATTTACTTCTTTTTTTTAATTTTCGCGATAGGTTATTAGAATAAGAATAAGCAATATATTTTGTTATTCTATTGTTTATCTATTTATATATTTATTAAATAGATAGATTATATATAGTACTAAGCGAAAAGCTTATATATATTAGCATTAAAAACACGATGCAATCGACCCTATAGCATTTTGGAAATACAACCTAAGGAGGGCCCCTAGGGGCTATCCAAGGCCCTGCGAATAATTGTACGCAGCCTTAAAGCCCTACGAGTAGTGCCGGCGGCGTCGCGGTAGGTACACCGCGAATTGCGACCCCTAACGCGCAGCCGCCCCAGCAACAGCATCAACAACAACAACAACAACAACAACAACAACAACAACAACAACAACAACAACAACAACAACAACAACAACAACAACAACAACAACAACAACAACA